>NC_047664.1:57914506-58264506 GCF_011762505.2 Arvicanthis niloticus | reverse complement strand
CAGGTTTAGGAGTACTCTGGTAGAATTTTGGAGGTTGCTAATCTATACTATTAAAGAACATTTTTTTCCTAGATTCTATACAAATTCAGATGTATTTTTTGCAATATAGATTAAAGTAGCCAACATGTATTTAATTTTTAAGGTGTCTTCAAACCTCAAAACTGTGGTGTTCTTGAGATAAGTCCTATGTAAATTACACAGACTTAACAATTTCTTCACATAACACAGAGAATATGCATGACTTTTTGATATTATTTATAGTTAAAAGAATATGTTTGAAAATTATTGACTTAAAATTTTTAGATTTAGATATGTTTAGAATAATATTCAGGACTGTTCTCAGCCATTATGAGTGAATGTAAAGCTAAATAATGAAATAGAAAGAAAGCAGAGGTTATCTTTGGATGCTTAGTGTTTACTATTTAAAATAACCACATATTAATAATTAGAAAAATATGAGAAATATAGATATTAGGCAAATATTTTTAAAATGGATAATGGTAAGCTCTATTTTTAAAAAAGTATTTAGCCAGAAAAAGTTTCATAGTTAGAGAGGGGTTTAGGCTATGAAAGCTAGCTGGACATTATAAATTACTTTTAGCTACCCACTTATATTACAGGTCAAAGTGAGAATGTAACAATGTTTTCCATTCTATATCCAATCAAATAATGAACTGAAGACTATAATTAAGCATATGGATGAAGAAAACTTTGCAATATAATATAAGTAGGAAGCCTTTGAAACAGGTAGATTTGATGGTATGGAAGTCAGTGAGCATTGTCTCCTCCCTGTCTTTAATGCATCTTTTAAATGATGACATTATTTAAGGTCTTCTAAATTTAGGAAAAAAGTCACTAGATGTCTTGATTATTTTTTCATTCTACAACTTCTTTTTTTTTTATCAAAAATTCTTTTTATTTCTCCTTTGCCAAACATTAAAATCATAAAATGTCCTAGACTGAGTTTGACGATTTTCTACTATGTGTCTGTCAAGTCTCTAATACTCATAGTCATGGAAAAGCTTAAATGAGAAGGAAGATGAGCAAATGTATTCCACTCTGCTGCAATATGGGATATTATCAATATACACGAGTGATTCATGGTCTTTCTAGAATATACGTATTCACATTCAAATTTGAGTGTTTTATGCCCAGTGGGCTGAAATTTGAACAATATCAAATCATCTTCATGACAATAACATTTTACAGAATTGTTAATTTCCCTTGGGATTGAAGGATGAGCTTTTCCATGAATTGAGATCCACTTACTTGCATAAGACCAGTAGCCACATATTACTGGAAATAGAATATATAGAGAGCCAAATGTTATCATCACATTGTATAGAATTATCAACATACTTTTCAGAAAATGATTTTTATCCCATCATTTATTTAGGAATACACCCTACAGTAAATCTAACATCATGTTTAATAATAATTTTCTGTTAAAAATGACTTTTGTGTATGTCCTGAAAGACAAATTAAGATGCTATAAAGTGATATCACCATACCTTCTCCCACAAACTTTTTCTGATTGTTAGGGTCATCTACAGACTTTAAAATTTCAAGACATTAAACTATGATTCTTCTCACAGTAATGTGCTCATGTCTTCCTGAACTGTACCAACAAGCCTTTTTAAAAAAAAAAAAACAGATTAATAATGGAAGTGAAATCCCATCACAATTAGTATAATTTGTATATTAGAATGAGCATCCTTTAAATTGCTATATTAAACAAAGCTAATGTAGGAGAATCTCTATTTTGTAACTGTATGAAATGTGAAAGCTTGATAATAATGAGCAAAATACAATTATCAGAGCCTCATCCAAGATTGGAAGTAGAAACAACAGTATATATTTCCATTGGCATTAAAATTGTACTCAATGAACCTAGTTTGCAATTAAAGGAGAATTAAAGAGAAAATTTAGAGTTATTCCTAAATTTTACTTAGGCATTTGGTCCTTCTCCACTCTTTCTGTGAAACCACAGGCATTTTGACATTTTTTTCTTTTTTATAACCATAGATCTTTGGTGGTAAATAGAGCAACAAATTAAACCACACATATACACACACACACACACACACACACACACACACAGAGTTTACTACAACACTCTAGTTTGGGACATTTTATTGATCAAAAGTCATTTACCATGACCAAGGGACATATTAGACTTCTACCTACTACATCCAAATCAACAACAGCAAACAACCTTCTGTAAATATTTGAAAATTATAATATTTGAGACTATTCTTCAGGACACTATCAGGTCAACTCTTTTGTAACCATCATGTGCCATACATAGGAACAGAACAAGTTGTCTTTAAATATATCTTGTCGATGGGTACTTTCTTATACCCAATGTTGTAAGATATACGTATCTAGGACAAAATAATGTATGATGCCTTATTATTTTCAAATACTTTATTCATTCTTCCTTTGGAGCTACAATGAGACTCCTGATGAGTAGAAGTTATATATATATTAGTTTTAATTGACCCATCTTTTATATTAAATATATATTCAATATTTATTAATATTATATTAATTATATTATCTATCAATATAATATATAATTAATATAATCATTAATTAATTATAATTAATTATGTTAATGTGTAATATATGACATCTATTTATATATATACTTGTTACTAGGTAAGAATACTGCTAGAAAGTCTAGAACATGTATCTCCCCGATAGACACAGGGTAAATATCAATAATTAAACAAATCATAAACTCTAGAGAGAGTTTAATTTGTTTCAGATTTAAATGTTCAACAAAGTAAGTATACAAAATAATTTAGGGAAGACCTTTCCAACTTGCTTTTCTTTTAAAATTTCTTTTTCTCTCTTATGATATACCTCAACTTCAGTTTTCCCTCCCTCACCTCCTCTAATTTCTTCCCACCATCTATCTCCCTTATCCTCTAGATCCACCCTTCTCTTGGCCTCCCTTTTGAAAGGAGCAGGACTAGAGGGACATCAATCAAACACAGCAGGAGAAGCTATAATAAATCTAGGCATGTAAAATCACATCAAGGCTGGATGAGACTTTCCAATAGGAGGGATAGGGTCCCACAAACAGACAAAAGAATCAGAGACAGCCCCTGCTCCCACTGTTAGCAATCCCACAAGAATATTAAGCCACTCAGCCATAGCACGTATGCAGAGCACCTAAATCAGAACCTACAGACTCCCTGATCTCTGCAAGCATTAATGAACACCAGTCAGTCAATTCTGTGGACTGTGAACTTGTAGTGACCTTTACCCTTCTGGTTCTTCAGATCTTCCTCCCCATCCTTCACAGGCTCCGGAGCTCAGCATATTTGGCTATGGGACTCTGTATCTGCTTCTGTTAGTTTCTGGATGAAGTCTTTCTGATGACAATTGTGCTAAGCTCTGGTCCCAGCACATTCTGCAGGCAGGACAAACTATAAGTCGAAAGTTTTGTGGCTGAGCTGGTATTCAAGTTCATCCACTAGAAACTTTGCCTAATTGCAAAATATAGACAGTTTAGGCTCTGTGCTCTCTGCTACTAGGAGTCTGGGAGTCATTGCTCAGGTTATTCTTATAGAGTCCATGTGCTTTCCATTGTAGTAGGTTTCTATCCTTGACCCATAAATAGGGGAACCTACCCTTCCATCTTAATATCTCTTTCCATAATTTCACATCAAGGAATGCTAACAAACACTCTTTCAAGTGCATTGAGATGAATTAACGAAGTTTTCCTGTAGTGTGAGGAAAAATGAACAACAATTCAGCACAGAAAGTGACTTTTAGCAAGATTTTCCTTTCTCTATTATAATCATAACATAAAACAGAAGGTGAGAACTGAAATGCAATTTGCTACAACTGATAGTCTTTTCTTTAGAAAATAACCACTCTTCAGATACAAGTGGGGTTTCTATTGATGAGTTAGCACTGATTCCAATAAAACAAAGCCCAAGGATTCATTCCATTAACTACTGGGTGAGCCCCTTAAGCACCTCATAAAGACTTATGGGTCACTTAACTAGCTACTTAATTCTGCCCCTCGCTTAGAGCAACTAGAGGCTATGTCCCTTCCAAGTTTTCATCAATGAATTTGATGATAAACTATAAGAGTAACAGCTATTTAAAAGCCTCTTGAAAACTTTCTGGAGGTATATTCAGAAAGAATTACAAGGTATCTGAGATCACAGCTCACAAGTGCATCCCTCTACATTTTTTGCTATTTAATAAAGCACACACAACTAAAGTGATATGTGTATTGTCCTTCTTCCTATTACTGATAGAATATGATAATAAAATTAGAAATTCATCTTTGTCTCCTTGATATCTAAGGGTCTAACCATTACCAGTGTTTCTTCATGTTTCTCTTTACGAAAAATAGTTTGGGTAACTTCTAAATTCTCAAAGGCTAGAGATGTAAAAATAACTTCCCACAGCCTCTGGATCATTATTTTAATGAGTCTTTCAATAACTATGTTACATTTAAGAGCAGGTTGTAAGGCAGCAAGGTCATGCTGATATGCTAGTCTTTGCTTTCTCCTCATCATTGGAAGATGGAGCAGAGAAGGGTCTCCTCATTTAGTGTAAGATGACAATGATTCTAATCCCAGGTCTGCCACTGGGCAATTATGTGAATTTATGTAAATCATTTAATAGCTCTGGACCTAAGGGTCCTCATCTATGCAAACTAAATTATTTCTGAGCTCCCAACCAGGACTAAGATTCTATGATCTATACCTTCAATTTGCTTCTACTTATACTGCAGGCAGATTGAATGCACTTGAAGGAGTACTAACCCTCCTTCTCAGGAACAGTTACAGATAAGGTTATTGGATAAATAAAACACGAGTTTCTATCTGCAGAAAAAAGTCTCTGGACACTATGGCTTCTTATGTATAATTAATAAGTTAATGTTATACAGCCCTTGCATACTATTTTTTATTCTGCTTATCTCATTTGCCAGTATAGGTTTTGTAAACATTTTATGTCAGAGTTCTCCTCTATTGTTTTCTTAAACAGATAGGAACTCCTTAAATATATTCTTTAGCATTTAATTGAATTTTATGTTTCTTCTATTTTTACTTATTTAACATTACTTTTTAATTAATTAATTAATTAACAATTATATACTTTTTTATATTATATTTTGGTCAAAATCATTTCCCCCAGCTTTTCTTATCTCCTTTTATCTGAACCAGCACCCCTCCTCCCTCCAAGTCTCTATCCCACTGTCATATCTTTCTGCTTTGGTTTTGTATTTCCTTTGTGACCCACTGGGTTTAGACAGAGACACTGGTATGAACATGGGTATAGAGCTGGGTAATAGAGTATTAGTAATGTACTATGGCTGCTTCAACATAAACATTGATTACATTACCTTTGACCTCCCAAGACTGTCAATAATTCCTGTGTATGGGGTTAAGCTGCAAAAAATCATGTCTTATTTGTGAATGAATGTTTATTTCCTCAGTCTTGTGCAGAATCTATGCAGAAACATAGCATATTTACAAGTTTGTGAAGACACACCATGCTTATATGATTTTTATTTATTTATTAATCTTGCCCTCTAACACTTTATCAGCTTATTTATATTTGTTATACTCCCTTATATAAAATGCTTACTGGATCTTGGAAGGAACTATATAATCATCTCACTAGATGCTGAGAAAGCATTTGATAAAATTCAACATCCCTTCATGGTAAAAGTCTTGGAATGAACAGGAAGTCAAGGCCCATACCTAAACATAGTAAAAGCAATATACATCAAACCAGTAGCCAACATCAAACTAAATTGAGAGAAACTTAAAGCAATCCCACTAAAATTAAAGACTAGACAAGGCTGTCCACTTTCTCCCTACCTATTCAATATAGTACTCGAAGTCTTGACCAGAGCAATTAGACAACAAAAGGAGATCAAAGGGATATAAATAGGAAAGGAAGAAGTCAAAATATCATGATTTGCAGATGATATAATAGTATATTTAAGTGACCCTAAAACTTCCACCAGAGAATGCCTAAACCTGATAAACAACTTCAACAAAGTGGCTGGATATAAAATTAACTCAAACAAATCAGTAGCCTTCTACTCAAAGGATAAATGGGCTGAGAAAGAAATTAGGGAAACCGTACCATTCACAATAGTCACAAGTAATATAAAGTACCTCAGTGTGAATCTAACCAAGCAAGTGAAAGATTTGTATTCAAAGAACTTCAAGTTCCTGAAGAAAGAAATAGAAGATCTCAGAAGATGGAAAGATGTCCCATGCTCATAGATTGGCAGTATTAACTTAGTAAAAATGGCCATCTTGCCAAAGGTAATCTACAGATTCAGTGCAATCCCCATCAAAATTCCAACTCAATTCTTCATAGATGTAGAAAGACCAATTCTCAAATTCACTTGGAATAATGAAAAACCAGGATATCAAAAATTATAATCAACAATAACAGAACTTCTGGCTGAATTTCCATCCCTAGCCTCAAATTGTACTACAGAGCAATAGTGATATAACCTGAATGGTATTGGTACAGAGATAGGCAAGAAGATCAATGGAACAGAATTGAAGACCCAGAAATCAACCCACATACCTACAGTCACTTGATCTTTGACAAAGGAGCTGAAACCATCCAATGGAAAAAAGACAGAATTTTCAACAAATGGTGCTGGTTGAACTGGAGGTCAGCATGCAGGAAAATGCAAATCGATCCACTCTTATCTCTTTGTACAAAACTCAAATCCAAGTGGATCACGGACCTCCATATAAAACCAAATACACTGAAACTAACAGAAGAGACAGTCAGGGACAGACTTTTAAACATGGACACAGGGAAAAAGTTCCTGACAGGACACCTATGAATTATGCTCTAAGATCAAGAATTGCCAAATGGGACCTCATAAAATTGCAAAGCTTCTGTAAGGCAAAGGACATTATCAATAGGACAAAACAACCTACAGAATTGGAAAAGCTCTTTATCAATCCTACATCTGATATAAGGCTAATATCCAAAATATACAAAGTACTCAAGAAATTAGAATCCAGACAATCAAATAACCCTATTAAAAATGGGGCACAGAGGTCAACAAAGAACTTTCAACTGAGGAATATGAAATGGCTGAGAAGCACCTAAAGAATTGTTCAACATCTTTAATAATCAGGGAAATGCAAATCAAAACAACCCTGAGATTTCACCAGTCAGAATGGCTATAAAAACTCAGGTGATAGTAGATGCTGGCAAGGATGTGGAGAAAGAGAAACACTCCTCCATTGTTGGTGGGATTGTAAGCTGGTACAACCACTTTGGAAATCAGTCTAGTGTTTCCTCAAAAAAATGGACATAGTTTTACCTGTGGATCCAGTGATACCACTCCTGGGCATATACCCTGAAGATGTTCCAACATATGACAAGGACACATGCTTTTCTATGTTCATAGAAACCTTATTTATAATAGCCAGAAGCTGGAAGGAACCCAGATGTACTTCAACAGAGGAATGGATACAGAAAAGGTGGTACATTTACACAATGGGGTACTACTCAGCTATTAAACAAAATGAATTTATGAAATTCTTAGGCAAATGAATGGAACTATAAAATATCATCCGAAGTGAGGTAAAACAATTAGAAAAGAAGGCCCATGGTATGCACTTATTGGCAAGTGGATATTAGCCCCAAAATCTCACAATACCCAAGACATAACTCACAGACCATATTAAACACAAGAAAAAGAAAGACCAAAGTGTGGGTGCTTCGGTCCTTCTTTGAAGGAGTAACACAATTCTCATAGCAGCAAATATGAGACAATGTGTGGGGAAGAAACTGGATGAGGGACTGTCTAGAGACTGCCCTACCTCGGGATCCATCCCAGGTATAATCACCATATGCAAACAGTGTTCTGGATGTTCAGAAGTCCATGCTGACAGGAGCCTGCCTGATATGCCTGTCTCTTGAAAAGCTCTGCCAGTGCCTAACATACACAGAGGTGGATGCTTACAGCTAACCACCAAACAGATCAAAGGGTGCCAAGTGGAGGAATTAGAGAGAAGACTGAAGGAGTTGAAGGGGCTTGGAGCTCCATGGGGAGAGCGACAATCCCAACCCATCAGAGCTCCCAGGGTCTAAACTATGAGCCTGGGAGCACATAGGGAGAGACCCATGTCTCCAGCTGTAAATGTAGAGGAGGATTGATTTGTTGGGCATCAGTGGGAGAGGAGGGCCTTGGTCCCTTAAAGACTGGATGCCCCAGTGAGGGGGCATTTGAGGGCAGGGAGGTTGGAGTGAATGTATGGGTGGGGCACAGCCTCATAGAAATAAGAGGAAGGAGGGTTAAGAGGTTTATGCGGGGCAGGAATAGGGAAAGGGTATCACATCTGAAATGGAGGTACATAAAGCATCCAATAATTTAAAAAAAAGAAAAACAAACAAAAAAACAGATAATGGAACTGGCTATGGCAGTTGACCATTTGAGACTTTTTGGCAGCAATTTAACATTACCCATATTACTGGGATTTGTTATAATTGTCAAGGACAAGAGACTGTGGAAAGGGTCCATGGAATTTTAAAACAATATCCTCATAAAATAAAAAAGTGGGAGACATATTCCCATATACCATAAATTTATTTAAATCATGTTCTTTTATTTTAATTTTTAAAATATGGATGGTAAGGAACTTTCTGCTGAGGGTCTATGGCACGCTACAACTAGGAATCCTTATGTATAGGTAAAGGGAAGGATCCACTTACTGTCATAAAGTATGATCCCAATTAGGTATTAAATATGGGGTAGATGGCATGGTTTTTTTTTTTTTTTTTTTTTGTATGCAGGATGCTGAAGGAGCATGGTGGCTGCCATAGTGATGGGGGAGACATGCTGATGCCAGGACAAAGAATGATGCTGACCTGTGAGCTTGCTGAGTGCCCTAACAATGGTGACTGAGAAGCTGTCCTGGACATAGGTTTCTGACCCACCATTACTTACTTATTCCCATGATGAGACAAGCTACCTTGCCTCAAGTTTTTAGACCTTATAGAACAGAGAATTAAAAAGAGAAGTTATAATGACCCTTGTATTGTTCTTAAATGTGATCAATTATTCAGACTCAATCATGTACTTGTCTAGAAATCGATCCAATATTGGAAATAAAAGTCTTCATTTGGAAGTCTGGATCTGGACATTTTCAGAGACATATTTGGGTTTCCTATTTAAGAATGAGCATTTACCACTTTGACCAGTGTGAGGTTTTTGTTTGTTTGTTTGTTTGTTCATTTTAACTAACCACTATGCACTTCTAAAAGAAGCTTCTTTGACTAAAACTGAAAGTAGCACTCTGCTATACATGTAAACATAAATATTTAGGAGAAAGTTTGATATGTCCATATAGAAAAACAATAGATGTAGTTTCACCTCTGTTTCCATTAATTTTTTTGCCATGGACATTTTACCAGGCTCCTTGTTGTGAACTGAATTATTTTAATATAAATATAAATGGTGAATTAATCTAATGGCTGTATTTCTTTACCTTTGCTAGTCCCAATAATCACACAGAGAAACCAAGATTTATTTCAAGCTGCACCTAAATACCTGGACAGTTAAATGATCGACCTTTAACTCCCTATGCTAATCTGGTTACCTCCCAGCGCAAGCTCCATAATACTTGCAACTTAACATTGTTCTAACTCTCTCTGATTCAGATGTTTCTTCTCAGGCTGTCTTCTTGGACCTTCTCTTCCTTGAGGCCCATCTCAGTCTGTCTCTCTCTCTCTCTCTCTCTCTCTCTCTCTCTCTCTCTCTCTCTCTCTTTCTCTCTCTCTCTTTGCTCTGTCTGGCAGAAGATTCTGCCCCATTCTATCTTCTGCCCAGCCATTGGGTAACCATCACTCATTGAAAGGAAGAAAATAAATGGTAAAAATTCTTTATACAAACTTGAGACAGGAGTTTTTGTACCTAAGCATTACAATGCTGTGTCCTCTATGAAACAAGATATGAGGACAGAGAAATCAGCATTTGAATATCCCACGGAGAACCTTTACATAATGCACAAAAACATTATGCTTACATCTTGTTCTGAGAATGACCTTCTCCCTTAAGAGTAGACCTTAGATCTATCAAAAACCACTTGGTTACTTTATAATAGCCAAGCCACTCTTACATTAGTGAATGCCTCTTGCCTGGAGAGTTGTCATAGTAGTTTATAAGGTTTGAATTGGATAAAATCTATTGCTGACTTCTTTCTACCTGATATACAGTTGCCTCTATTATAACTTCCAGCGATATAAAATATATCAAACAATTTTAATTTTGATGAACAAATGAAAAATAGTGTTGCTGTGTTTTCTAATTCAATACATGTTATACATGTTATATGAGCAACTTTAAGGAATTATTTTTTACTAATCAAATTGCTGATGAATAATAGGAAATCTCTTGTATACCAGAAATACAGCTCTTAACATTGCATGATTTATTTTCACTGGAATATATCTAATAGTGTTTACATTTTATGATACCAGAAATTATATATCACAGCTTCTTCTTTTTTCATGGGTATAACATTATGATACTGTATGAACTATAGCCTATCAATCATCAGGGTGTTCATATTATTTTGTTGGAAGAAAATGACTGAATAGCATAACAAGCATAATACAAAATTCTCATATCTTGTCTTCAAGATGAAAACAACAAATATGGGACCAATGACTTCAGTGATTCTACTTTAACTGAAACTGTAAAAGTACTAAATAAAAGAAATGTGCTAACCACTAGAGATATTTTTTGAACATATACTGCAACTCATATATTTGTATGTGCAATCATTCATAAAGTAAAGCATACATACATCCAGATCTGATCCATTTTTGTTTGGTTGTTTGTTGGTTGTTTCATCCTTTAATTTGTTAGAAGGTTTTTTTTTTTTTTTCATCTTGCAAAATCTGGACAATACACTCATAATAAAAACTACAAAGCTAATTGGTAATCAAGAAAACAGAATCAACACATGTATGTTTAAAAGACAATAGAGATTTATTGAACCATAATTTATTGAACCTCATACATTTCTTCTCATGAATTGCCCATGGGGAGAGAAAACCTTCTTTTTGATTTTATTGGATATTACATTTATTTATATTTCAAATGTTATCCCCTTTCTTGTTTCCCCCAGAAACCCCCTATCTGATCCACCCTCCCCTGCTTCCTCCAGTGACCCACCAACTCCTGCCTCCCCACACTCAAATTCCCCTACAATGAGGCATCTAGCCTTCACAGAACCCAGGGCCTCTCCTTCCATTGATGCGAGACAATGCTACATCAGAAGCCATGGGTTCCTCCATGGTTAGAAGTTTAGTCCCTGGGAGCTCTGGGGAGTCTGGTTGGTTGATATTGTTGTTCTTTCTGTGGGGTTGCAAACCCCTTCAGCTCCTTCAGTCCTTTCTCTAGCTCCAACATTGGGGTCCCTGTGCTCAGTCTAATGGTTGGCTGAGAGCATCTGCATATGTATTTGTCAGTCTCTGGCAAAGCCTCTCAGGAGAGAGCGCTATAAAGAAATAGTGTCTGGGTTTGGTGTCTATAAATGGGATGGATCCCCAGGTGGGGCAGTCTGTGGATGGCCTTTCCTTCACTCTCTGCTCTACACTTTAAACCTATATTTCCTATATTAGACAGGAGCAATTCTGGGTTAAAAATTTAGACATGAGTGGGTGGCCGGATGTCCCAACCAGGGGCCTTACCTAACATCTGAATACGGTCTCCGGCTCTGGCTCTACAGGTTCTTTCTCCCCTTTGTTGTGTATTTCAGCTAATCTCATCCCTGTTGGGTCCTGGGAGCCTCTTACTTTCCTGGCTTCTGAGTCTTGCTGGTGGCTGTACCCTGTACCCATCCCCCACTGCTACACAACTCTGATCAAATTCCTGACCCTCTGTATATCATCCCGGTCTGCTCCAATACCTGATCCTGCCATCCCTTTCACCCTCTTTCTCCTTAGTCATCAGGGAAATGCAAATTAAAACAACCCTGAGATTCCACCTCATACCAGTCAGAATGACTGAGAGCAACAACTCAGGTGACAGCAGATGCTGAAAAAGATGTGGAGAAAGATGAACATTCCTCCATTTTTGGTGGAATTGTAAGCTGGTACAACCACTCTGGAAATCAGTCTGGCAGTTCCTCAGAAAACTGGACATTATTACAACCTGATGACTCAGCGATACAACTTTTGAACATGTATCTTAAAAATGCTTCAACATATAACAAGGACACATGTTCCACTATGTTCATATCAGCTTTATTTATAATAACCAGAAGCTGAAAGGAACCCAGATGTCCTTCAACAGAGGAATGGATACAGAAAATGTGGTACATTTACACAATGGGCTATTACTCAGCTACTAAAACAATGACTTCATGAAATTCTTAGGCAAATGGATGGAACTAGAAAATACCATCCTGAGTGAGGAAACCCAGTCACAAAAGAACACACATGGTATGCACTTACTGAGGAAACCTTCTTATCTTAGATATTTTAATGGAGTGATATCAGATATATCATCAACTATTTTTGGATCGAACAGAGAGAAAGAAGTCATTTATTACGTGTAGTCAATGATATAATATACAGACAATCAATTTCTACTCATTGCTTTGAAGAATTCATGTACTCTGTTGTACAAGATAGATTAAAAGAATGTCAAACTCATAGTCTCTAAACTTTCAGATAATAAAAGAAACCAGAACAGAAACAACTATCAGTTAGGATCAGTGATCTCTGTATTTCATGGCTGTAATAAATAAGGATATGATATATTTTATTAGACAAACAATATGCTATTAGATGAAGTGTTTGGGGAGATATTTTTTAGAGAATTGCTTCCCAAGCAAGTATGAAAACATGACTTCAGATATTAGCACCCACAAAAAGTCAGAGTAGAGTATGTATTTGTAATCTCAATAATAGGCAAGCTAATAGGGCAATTCCTGTAGCCTACAAGTCAGCCTGTATATCCAATTAGTAAGGTCCATGATTAGCAAAAGATTGTCTCAAGAAAAAATGTGGAGCACAAATACAAAAGACACGTGATATAAATATCGGTCTCCCTAAACACTAACAAAAGTAAACAAGTATATCACAAACAGTCATTCACACATACACACACACACAGAGAGAGAGAGAGACAGAGAGACAGAGACAGAGAGAGAGAGAGAGAGAGAGAGAGAGAGAGAGAGAGAGAGAGAAAGAGAGAGAGAGAGAATGGGGGAGACAGAGACAGAGAGAGAGAGAGTTACTAGAGGGTAAAGTAGGTGGATCAGAGGAAAAAACACTTACTTCTAAGGTTGACAATCTTAATTTGGTTTGTGGAACTTAATATAATGGATACAGGGGACCAACTTGCACGAGGTTTCCTCTACCTTATTCGTATACAATAGGTCATAGGCATGTACGCCCCCACATAAATCATGCATGGCTTATAAAATAAATTAAATGGTAAAAAGGAAGTTGCTAAACAGACTGAATTATTGAGATAATGTCAAAATAACAAGTTCACATTTTGACTTGCATATAAAAACTTATGATTTGATTAATATTTAAAGTTATCTCATGCAAAAACAATTTTGTGAGTAAATCACAGAAGAATACTTAGAGCAGAAGTTAAATATAAAAGATGTTTGATTTATAGTTCTTTCATTCTCAGCATTCCAATTCATATACTATACATAGATCTTGTAAGACTTTACTCAACCCAAGAAAATTTCATATGATGAAGGATTGAAGAGAGAAATATGGAATTTAAAGGAAAAAAAAACCACAAGGCTTCTATTATAGGAGAAATGGAAAGTTATCAAAAGATCTTTAAATAATATCTGTTATAGTAACATAGATAATAGGATAGACTATTAGGAAATTTCAAGCATTATATTCCATATTACACCTTAGGAATATCTGCAAATCTATCTTTTATTCATAATATTTAATTATTTTCTAAGAGATTTTCTTCTGAAAAAGCTCAGACATTTTAGCTATATTTTTTAACTCTGGCTAGTTGATTCAACTCAACTATTCTGCTCAAACTCCTCTGCAAGTTGCCCAACATGAAGTCACAAACAAACTCAACTCCTTTGCACTGCACTCACTGTACTGACACCCAACTGACTGCACCAAATTAAACTCCTGTCAGCTGAACTGACTTATAAACTGATTGACTCTCTTGCCCTACACTGCTCTTAAAAATTTCTTTCTTGGGATGTTCTTGTGAGAGTTGAGTGCTTCCTATCTCTGACTCATTTTGTTATATCTTTCTCTGCTTCATCACATTTTCTGCTCCTCAATTAGATGTCACTTTCAACCATGGCTGCTTCCATCTACAAAATAAATTTGCCTTAAAAATGTGTACTAAGGGTGTGTCTTTATTCTAGCCAAGGGAATTAAAGGTGTGTCTGTATTCCAGGCAGAGCACACAGATTTAGAAAGTCTTTGGATGTGATCCTTTGCCAGAGAAGACATGTTGTTGGATTAAAATTCCTCTTCATAGTTTATTATCAACATGAACAGTTGTCTTTCATTGACAAATTAGCATGTCTATTCACCACCCTTAACAAGCCTGGTTTGTCTGCTCTTCTTCTGTCTCTTATCCATACCAGATTCATTCATGATAGTAATATTGAGGTTATTCTATAGGTAATGAAAAGAAACAGAGATACAAGGTAAATGCTGAATGGGAGACAATTTTATGGTCTTAGTGAAATACAATTTTACTTTTTGTCTGGGATATTTTTTTGTTTAAAATCAAAATATTTTTTAAAACTATGTATCATCTAAAAAGTAGAAAAGGTTATTTGTTGAATTAGGTTCATTGAATGGAGAAATGTATATATGGGCTTTATTAATTTGATTTACACTTAATCTCTACAGAATGTGTTATTATTTCTATCTACGCCAAGATAATAGTTCTGAAAGCTAAAAGTTCTGAAATCAACATGCATATTTAAGAGCCAGACAGTGTTTTTCAAAGGTTATGAAATGAGACAGTGTTAACCTTATTTTTGTCTATCTTCTTCATAGAAAATCTAGATGCTGATATTTAAAAATGCTCTCTTTAAACACTACCCACAAACCATCTGATATTCTTGTATTTTAAATACACTCTTCTTTTTGATGTTAAATCTCAAATACTTTCTCAGAAAAACACATTTCAGAGTTTTAACCTCAAGAGCACCCAAAAAACACACACATTGTCTCCTCAGCACATCAAGTACATTTCTGCAAAGTACACTTGACATGAGGAAAATGACATTCATGTCGTGATAGCAATAAGCACAGGAAAAACAAATATACCAGCACACAGTGGCTTGAAAGTGCCAATTAAAAATAATTATGTATATTGAGTATGTATATTTGAGTTTCTACTAAAAATTTCACAAATAAACAACAGGGTTACTTGACATCATTTTCATTTTTATATATTTTGTAAAATCATAATTTTAATGGGTTACATTTTCTAGCTATCTAGACTACTCATTACGTGTTTTACATTTTATTCTATTGTACCATTGTTCTAACGTACAAAACAGTTTGTGTTTATGTATCTGTCTAAGTATCATTCTTTCAATGAAGAACACAATGCATAAGAGGTAATTCCTACTATATATGTGCCAATTATTTAACAGAGAAGGCGAGTCAGTACACAGTCAACTACAACAGATGCCTGCCAACATATGCTAAGAGGTAGATAATTAGCAGGCTAGTATAAGAGGTCTTTTCTAAATGTTAGAGTCGCTGTTTAATTCTTCGCTTATGCTATACAAGTTATTTTTATTGTTTTAATGACTGTTCAGAGTGTAAGACTGTGTTCCCTTTGATACTATTAAGTCTTCATTAGAAGTGGCTGAATAGGGAACAATATAAAGAGTGTAGCAGTTCAGAAAATAACATGATAAATTGCTTTGAGAAGAGTGGGCTCAAAGAAGCACAACAAATGTAGGGAGAAGCCTTCGTTGAGAATAGAGTAACTCAGTTGTCATAGGTTACTGAGCTCTTGGGAGAGAGTAAGGATGAAATGAGTTTAAAGGTGGTTTTTCAGGATGAACAGGACCCCAAGGCTAGAAATACATTTTCCAATTAAAGAAAATATCATAGTTCATAAAGATCTAACTCTTGCTAACTAACACAGATGTACCAACCAATTAGGGAATCTCAAGACATATATGCTTACTTTCATGCATAAGTATGAATCATACAAAGAACATTGTTAATTTTTGAAAGGAAATAAAGACAGAGTGCCTTTATCCTTTCAGGAGTCCCCTGAGCAAGTGAGGAAGAAATTACATTTACAGTAACACTTCTAATACAGAGAAGTCAAAAATCCAAGCTCTACTAAAACTTCAATTTAGTTGTTTGTTATGGTGGAAAGGGGCCAAATACATTGTGTCTAGATGATTTTTTTCTGAATAGACTCCTATCAGAGGAAAAGATGGACACAAAGAGGAAAGTAGGGATACTGGAAAGGAGAAATATAGAGTCTCAAACCATCTATACCATAACATGAGGTGTAATCTAATATGTATGTTACGGTGTCCATGTTAAAGGTGTCAAAATGACAATCAGGGCAGGGTGTTCCTGCTTTGTCTGTAACTAAGAAGCAGTAATCATGATATCATAAGCATTAGTATCTTCAAGAGTTGTATCAATACACTAGGTAGTACATAGCAAAATGTAACCTATTTTATATAACACTTGGCATAAGCATTCACACAATGAAATATAACCATACAGTTTTAAAAGTTGACAATCAGGAATAGCGTTTAAATTTTTTAAATATATACACTGTGAAACTAGGTTGTCTTATTAACTTGCATAGAAAATAATGTTTCCAGTCTAAAACTTGGATTGGTGATTATGAAGCAAAAGTGCCTTTACTAGAAAGGCAAATGAGGAGAGATATAGGAACATAAGTACAAAGCCTATAAAAAGAAAGGTGTAAAAGTCCTTCAGTGTGGTTCAAGAATCTTCAGACTGGCAGAAGACCAAAAGGAGATCCAACACCCCAAAACAATCTCTCTTGGAATAAAGAACAACATAGCTAAAATATTCACCTTAAAATATAATGAGGACAACACTAAGAATTATTCAGTTAACACCAGAATTGATAAGTGGCTGATAAATCCAGAAAACCCCTCTTCCACTCTAGAAGTATCTACACTTAAAAACAAGTCCCCAATTATGGAAAATAGATCAAATAATGGGGAACCATAATAATGGAGATAACTTGTATTTCTCATTCATCAAATTGACTTTACATTGCTAACATATTTTGTGTAATATTTAGGTCACGCTGCATGACTTTCAGAATTTGTATCTCGTGTTCATATCATTCATGAAATTTATACCAGAATAAAAAAAAACAGGAAAGAAAACAAAAGAAAACAGAACCAAAAACACCTTCTTACAATGTAAATTTTAAGGATCTCTCAATTCTTTGATCATTGAAATGTTAAATTTCTCCTCATATCTCCTTGAATTTTGCCCCTTTCCTTCTCTACCTTTTGATTTATAGTTTCCTATTTTTGAGGGTTTTTTCTTTTTTTGCACAAACTCTACCCTGATGTTTACAGTGTCTGTACCACTTTGCACTACCATCAGCAATAAATATGTGTTCCACATCCCCTGCATTCTCAACAGCATCTGCTGTCATTTGCAAAGATAGAATCCTAAATTTCAGTGTCTTAAAATGCCAACAAGCAAACTGACTTTCATATACTAACATTTCAGGTTCATGTTTCTGTATGTCAGACATTTTCTTTAAGAACTACAAAGGAAGGGAAGGGAGAAATGACCCACAGAGATACAAAGGACAAGAGAAAAGAGGCCATGGGGTATCCAGCATCTCACCTGTCATGGAACTGCATGGATCTAACAAATAAAGTATGAGACAGGAGAATACCATCACTCCCACCACTACCAACACACACACACACACACACACACACACACACACACACACACACACCAATAAATAAGAAGAACTAAGATGACAAAATTTGAAAATGCTCTACAACAGTTATTCAAAGAACTAATAATTTTGGTTTTAGAATTTATGAATCTCTAATCAATTTCTTTATGCTCTTATAGCATTGATGATTTAATACTTTCTGCATATCCGTTGGTAACTTTTATAGATATAGGCAAGGCAGAATATTTTCAGTATTTATTCATCCATATGTTTAAAATCAGGGTAAATGCAGTTATGGTAAATTTTCTTAATACTTATGCTTTTTACTACATAACTCTAACCAGACTCCTCGAAGTGGCATGTAGTCAACATTATAAATGCATCGTGATACTAAAACAGCTGATGTCCACAATATTTGAAGATCATCAGTGACGAGAGCAGGACATCTCACTATCCATAGGTAAGTAACTAGAATCTGTATCTGGATATTTAAATAAACACATTTCCTGATATTGAGACTGTGCCAGATATCTCACACAGATATCTGTCCGGTCTTAATTGCCTCCATTACTGACTCCATTACTTCTGTTCTTCACTATAAAGACATTATGTGAGTTCACAGGGTTCAACTGTTTCTGGTGATTGGAAAACAAATACTTGTTTTTAACGGATAAATTTCTGGGATTTTGTTGATATACATCATGCTCCACACACAGGTTATGCTAAATAAGGTGCTAAAATGATGCTTGTGGCTTACAGCATGTGTGGGCTTCCTTATCAAACAAAAGTAGGAAAACTGTTCATGTCGCCTTAATTCTGGAGCCCGTTGTGCAGAGTTATACCTTGAGGCCCATTCTACTTTTCTCAGAGAGCAGAGCAAAATTTCCATCAATATTCTACTATTACCATTGAGATACAATCTATTTTTCATGAAAAATCTCCATAGAGTCATGCTGCATTAGGCGTTGGGTTTTAAACTTCCTGAGAAATACATAAAGTCTGAAGAGCTGAGTGCAATACATGGGATATTTTCTTAGTTGCTGACAGAAAGTAGACAATTAGTTTTTTTATACATACACATTGAGATGTATTCTTTTTATACGTTGCATTCATGAATGGCACATTCCCTATTGTCATACACTCTCATATTATTTATCTAATATAATTAGTCTCTATGCCATTTTCTTTTTTTTAAGCTTTAGATATTTATTTATTCATTTATTTATTTACATCACAAATGCTACCCCTGTCCTGGTCCCCACCTTTCAGAGTTTCTCCCACCCCCTTTCCTTCACCTCTGAGAAGGATCCTTCCATAACTCCCCCTCCCAGGGGCATCATGCCTCTGCAGGATTAGCACATTGCCAACTCAGGCCAGAAGAGGCAGCCTTCTGCTACACATGTTCTTGACCTGGGACCAGCTGTTGTATGTTCTTTGGTTGGTGACTCAGTCTCTGGGAGGTCCAAGGCGTCAAGGTTTGTCTTCCAATGGGGTTGCCATCCCTTTCAGCTCCTTCAATCCTTCACCTAACTCTTCCATTGAGGTTCTCGACTTCCATCCAATGCTTCTCTATGGGTATCTGCCTTTGTCCAGCCAGCTGCTGGGTAGAGACTCTCAGATGTCTGCTATGCTAGGCTCTTGTCTGTAAGCACAAAACAACACTATTAATAGTGTTCAGGGGTTGGTGCGTGTTTGTGGGATGGGCCTCTAAATGGGCTGGTCACTGGTCAGCCATTCCTTCATTCTCCGCTCCATCTTCATCCCTTTATTCTTTTAGACAGGACTAATTTTGAGTCCAAAGATTTGTAGGTGGATTGGTGTTCCCATCCCTCTACTAGGGCAGCTATTGGAGGTGGTCTCTTCACCTTTCCTAGTCCCACTGTGGCATACAGGTATTTTAACTTCTTTAGATTACTGGTTTGTATAATATATTCACTGTGCTTATAAAAACACTTCTATTTTCTTTTTCTCTTGTTTATTTTGTTAGAATCCTTCGTGTACAATTACAAGCCAATGCTTTTACACACATTCAAAGAAATTTAGCCCAGATTTAAACTATTTCAAGGCTGCTCACTGAAAATTGAAAACTTCAAGTTAGGTCTTTTGAACAATTTATAGAATCATTTAGTAGGCAACAATGGAGTTACTGAACTATACTAGATATTGTGTCAGGGACTGGAGAGATTTGCCCATTCATGGTCTCTGACCATAATTAAGAGATGTCAATTTGCTTCCCCTGATACAGTTTGAATGTTAAACATACTCTAGAGGCATCTGTGCTAATGCTTGCTTTCCATGTGGTACTACCATCTGGGGAGATTTTGGAAGCCAATACATGTAGAATAGTTAAAATTCTAGGTCACTGGTTACTTACCAATTCTGGTTCTCTTGACTATGAGCATAGCCTCCATGGTAGGTTGCTGGAAACATATTGTTGGGCACAAGTCCACAGTGTATAGTACCCATGCCCTGACTTATTTGTCATCTATATCCTTTTTAATGTGTTTTCAAACTCTAGTTATTGCCATGTCTTAGAGTTTGATTCAAATATCCACATATTCAGGATTATGTCCCACATAACTTGTGATCCTTTGATTTGCTGTGTGATTTTATTATTTATTTTTTCTCAATGTTGAGACAAAATTCTTCACAGAAACACATTCAAGAGGACACATTCATCTGGTATTTTTCATTTCTATTTTTATCTCATTTACTTAATGGGACAATACTAACATTGTCTGATCAGATGAAGAAACAGAAACACAGTTTCTTAGAACAATTTTAGCACAAAGAAAGTGTTAAATACATATCATTTGTTTCTATCTTCTTTATGAAGTCAGAATATATGGTTGCATCTAGAACCTTGAGAGAAAAGGAAGAATACTTTTTTTTTTGAAAAATGTAGAGAATGTTGTCATCAGAGGAAATCGTGGTGGTAAAAAGGCTTAAAGAGGACGGGGAAAGAAAATTGCTGAGAGCAGAGGTAGAAGGGAAGTATTACTTCCCGATTGCAATGTCAAACACTCTGGCCTAGGGCAACTTAAGAAAGACAGAGTTCATTTGTGCTTACTGTTCCAAAGGAGGAATGCACAATAGACAAGGATACACAGCACAGTCAGCCACTGCTGGAAACTGAGAAAGCATACCCCTCTCGGGGTCAGCACAGGTCCGGAAGAGAAAAATAATAACTGATGTTTTGTTAAACAAGCTTTGACTTATTGTCAAGCTGCTTCCTAAATATTACTGTTTATACGCATAGATTAATGTGGCTCCCAACATGTGGGCAGCAATAAATGAAGGGACGTATACCTATGCAAATGACTGTTGGGTGTTCAGCATCTGAACATTCTATATCATCACTCTACGACTCAGAGCCCATCCCCATGGAGAAAACAAAACTAACATACAAACTGGCAGATGGGAAGGAGTGTTGCAACATTTTTCCTCTAACTCATAACAGTAATGGTTACCTGCATGAGACCTGCATAAGACAGGGATCAGTAGCCTTCTGTTATGAATGGAGGGGGGTGGGGGTCATGATACCACAGCTTCATCTGAGGAGATTCTGGCTATAGTGCTCACAACACTAAGCAGATTTTATACATCTGTGTATGGGTATTGCCATAAAAATAAGAAAAAAAACCAAAATATGCAAGTAAAGGAAAAAAGTATTTCATTTCTTTACAATAGGTTCTTTTATATTATGATGTTATGGTGCGGTTTCTTTTAGTTGTCAGAGTGGTTTTATTATTATTTTTTAAACTTTTCTAGAAGTCTTCAAAATAAATAGCAGTAATGAACTCAAAGCTGCTATTGAGTGGTTTTCTTATTAATACAGAAGATAAATATATAATTTATAGTCTTTCACTAGCAACAGATGAGGTAATCATTTCCTATCATTGATAATGTCTCTCATCACATACTATAGATCAGCACACCCTAAAAATAAAATATTTAACTGGAAGCCAAGTGCAGAAATTGCCCAGGAACCAGAAGTAGTGTTCACAGAGCCAAAGGCAATAATAAAATCCCTAAATTTTGATAAAAATTCAAAGGACAACTCTGCTGGATTGAATGCAGTTTTCTTTCTACAAATTAATTTCATAGTTTTTTTTTCACCAGTAATCACCAAGGATCCGCATCCTACTGCCAATAAATAAGACTTCATTTGTGTCTTGAAATAATTATTTGTTTTCAGCAGAAGGACAGGAGCCAGTTTTTGTAGCCTGCAGCTATCTCTCTTTTCTACTAGAAAACTCTCAATTTGTTAAATTTGGCAATAACTTCTGTACCAGGTGATTTTCTTTCTAATCCAATCATTCGGACCACATTATCATCACTCCAAGATCTTTAAGTTTTCAGGGTAAGGCCTGTCTGGATTCATTTCAGAAGCTCAATTTCTGTTTTCTTGTTGCTCATTGTGGCATATGAAAATGTGAAAACATAATAGTTAGTGGAATTTTTTTGTAATAATAATCACTCAACCCTCTGAAGAATCACATATCACAGGAAAGACATATAAATAATTTTAAATGAGTTAATATCATGTGTCTCTTGAATTATTATAGTTAGGAACTGGTTTTCAGATATTGTTGATACCCTCCAGAACAAACTTCAGTAAGAACCTGGCTAGTAAGTACTCATTGGTTTGCTGTAGGCAAGTTCTGTTTAGATTTTAAGTTGAAATTATAACTTCCCATTTCTTAAAAGCATGCAAGAGAGGATAGTAAGAAAAAAAGGGGGACATGAACAAAAAATATTTTCTAGTGTTATAGCAGAAAATAGAAAAATCTCTAAGTTCAGTTGTTTAAATTTATAATTAAATGTATGTATAGCATTTATTTCTAAATACAAACACAGAACCTTCCTCTTTGCTCTAATGCATATATATGATCTTGAGGAACCCTCTGGATATTAAACAATAATTGGAAGGCTCTTTTCTGAAGAAGATCATTTTCTTTATTCTTGACATCTAGCGGCACAAAAGAATGCTCATTCTATTTTGTCCCTCAGGGTCTGGGGATATGAGGAATTTGGAACAGACCTGAACTTCTGATGTACTTTATCCAGATCTCCTCTAGACTTATTAAGTGCCCTGTCCACAATGTGTGAGTTTCATTGTAACAGAAGTAAAAATTTGATACAGCCTGAGGACAGATTTACAGGACTAATCCAAGGGGAGCAGTGTGGGAAAGATCGTCTCAGAAAGGTAAATACAAAAAAATTGACAGTGGGAAACTTGAAATATTTAGTAGATCTTCGTGCTTGGTTAAATTGTGTTGTTTCATTAAAACCGATGTGCATATTCTGAGTAATTGTTATGAACATACCTTCTAGCATATACATAAATTTTAAATTAGGT
Source organism: Arvicanthis niloticus (assembly GCF_011762505.2). Classification (NCBI taxonomy): domain Eukaryota; kingdom Metazoa; phylum Chordata; class Mammalia; order Rodentia; family Muridae; genus Arvicanthis; species Arvicanthis niloticus. The sequence goes on along the minus strand of NC_047664.1, from coordinate 58,241,212 downwards.
TAGAACTGGGCGTGATGGTTCACACCTGCATCCTAACACCTGGACAGCTGAAGATCTTGAGTTCTAGTTCAAATTGGGTAACAAAAAAATGTCTCAGAAAAAAATCCAAAATCTGGAGAGCTAGGATTAGAGAATTTTTATTTTTATACTATCAAGATCCTTAATTTTTTTGGCAAGAAAACTTGTGACATTATCCCCATTAAAAAAAAAATGAGAGTCTAGAACGTCACAGTTGTTATTTATTTTCTCATATTGTCAATAATGAAATGCACCTATGAAATGATCCAGAAAAAGAAAAGGACTGAGTTCGATGAGAAGGTTTGGATATTGCTATTTTGGGCAGAATTTTAAAGTCTGGATATTATATTCAATGGTGGCAACTTTTCCAACAGGGGCTCCCTTGCTCACGTATTGAGGCACAGCATCTTATTCAATGATATTTCTGTGTTTCATACTCTTATTTTCATTGTCCAGTAAATATTCTCTCCAATTCCACCAAGAAACTATAGACTTCCTTGATGTAATGATTATGTTACCTCCTTTCATTCATTTTCAGTCTTGCTGGTTGTAATTAAATCTTAACTACTCCATGTGATTGTGAAAAAATAGATCTCCCAGTAAGAATTATTTACCAATATAGTATCTTATGGAATAAAAAATTCTGAGCATTAACTAAAAGCAGGCGTTACTATGCAACAGTGATATAAAAGTCGTGGTAGTTAGATAAAGGAAATTATGACAATGGCAAATGAAGCTTCAGTATGATACCTGTGAGAGTGGATTAAGGCAAGTATATGGAAGCTCATAATTCTTCTTGTATAATGTTTTATCACAAATGACATTAACAGCAACCATAAACAAGAGCATACGGTGAGAAATATTACTAAAAATAATAAGATTTTGCCACCAAACATTAATTTCCAAGATATAGAGATTCTAGATCTAGAATCCACGACATTAATTAGAATGATAAATACTGAATGAAAAAGAACTTCCTTCATTCATAAAACATCAATGAAAGGCTGCTTTGTGCTAGGTATTGGGAGTGTGTACCAGAGATAAATAATACCAGCAAGGATATTATTCTATATTTATAGTTGAAAAGGAAAACTAGAAGAATAATTATGAATCATTGTAAGACTAATGTTATAGTTATGGTAAAAACAGTTACAGGAACAAATGTTATGTTAAAATAAATCATGTAATGAGCTGTGTTATGGATTTATACAGATGTAAGTGTGTTGTGAATTTAAGGTAAAGTCTACAGTCATTGTTTCCTTGGTAAAGTCATTGTTTCCTTGGTCCATATTATCAAATGCATTTGGTGTTTAAAATTTAGTTTATTAAGCACATTAATTGAAAAATAAGAGCCGGGCGGTGGTTGCACATGCCTTTAATCCCAGCACTTGGGAGGCAGAGGCAGGTGGATTTCTGAGTTCGAGGCCAGCCTGGTCTACAGAGTGAGTTCCAGGACAGCCAGGACTACACAGAGAAACCCTGTCTCGAAAAACAAAACAAACAAACAAAAAAAAACAAAAAACAAAAAAAACAAAAAAAAAATCATGTTTTACCAGAGAATATTAATATTTTCTTCAAATATCTATTATTAATATTTTCTTCAAATATCTATAGCTTAAGCTTTTTTATTGTATATTTTATTTACATTTCAGATGTTATCCTCTTTCCTTATTCCTCCCCACTCAGAAACCCCATATCCCATCTCCCCTCCTCTGCTTCTATGTGGATGTGCCCCCACCCATCTACCCACTTCCACCTCCCAGGCCTTGAATTCCCCCACACTGGGGCATCTAGCCTTCATTGGACCAAGGACTTCCTCTCCCACCTATGCCCAGCAAGGCTATCCTCTCCTACATATCCATGGGTCCCTCCCTATGTGTTCCCAGACTGGTGGTTTAGACCATGGGAGCTCTGGTTGGTTGGTATTATTGCTCTCCCCATGGGGCCACAAACCCTTTCAGCTCCTTCAGTCTTCACTCTAACTACTCCATTGGAAACCCCATGATCACTTCAATGGTTAGCTGTGAGCATCTGCCTCTGTATATGTCAGGCTCTGGCAGACCTCTAAGGAGACAGCTATATCAGGCTCCTCTGAGCATGCACTTCCTAGCATCCACATCAGCATCTTCCTTTAGTGACTACACATGGGATGGATACACAGGTGGTACAGTCTCTACACAGGCCCTCCTTTAGTTTCTGTCCCACACTTTGTCTCCATATTGGCTCCATGAGAATTTTGTTACTCCTTCTTAGAAGGACCAAAGCACCCACAATTTGGTCTTCCTTGTTCACGAGCTTCATGTGGTCTGTGAGTTATATCTTGGGTATTACGAGCTTTTGAACTAATATCCACTTATCTGTGAGTGCATACCCTGTGTGTTCTTTTGTGATTGGGTTACCTCATTCAGGATGATATTTTCTAGTTCCATCCATTTGCCTAAGAATTTTATGAATTCATTGTTTTTAATAGCTGAGTAATACTCCATTGTGTAAATCTACCACTTTTTCTGCATCCATTCCTCTGTTAAAGAACATCTGGGTTATTCCCAGCTTCTGGCTATTATAAATAAGGCTCCTATGAACATAGTGGGGCATATATACATGTTACATGTTGGAGCATCTTCTGGGTATATACCCTTTAGTGATATAACTGGGTCCTCAGGTAATGCTATGTCCAATTTTCTGAGGAATTGACAAACTGATTTCCAGAGTGGTTGTACCAGCTTAAAATCTCAAAAACAATGGAGAAGTATTCCTCTTTCTCCACATTCTCACCACCATATGCTATTGTAAGGCTCGGGAAGCCCCCAAAGGGGACCCCACTCGAGTCACAGGATGGTGCACACCCAAAGGACACACGGAAGACCAACTTGCTGCAAGAACACGAGGTAGTTTAATGGCGGAACGTTCTGGGCCGACACGTGTCTCAATGTAGGAGACAGGGGCATCGACCTCGTGGCTCCAGGGTTTAGGGTTAATATAAGCTCAGGGTGGGGAAAAGGAGAAACTTTCGCGCGGGTGCACATGATTGGTTGTTTTCCAATTTTTGAACATCTGGCCAAACCGGTCCATGGGGGCGGGGAGCAGTTCCTGCAGGCGGATGTTTATCTCTTATCTTCATTCCTGGGATGGCCCATTTGTCCTGTAACTCTGTAGCCCATTGTCCTGTAACTCTGCATTCTTTGTTTATGGATTAACTGGCCTCCGGTTGGCAAACCAGAGGGGCAACTTTAGCTACTCAGGCTAGGGAGAAAGAATCTATAAGGTCCTTTTATATCTGTTTTTCATGGGACCCATAAAATTTTCTTTTACTATCACCTGAGTTCTTGATCTTAGCCTGACTGGAGTGAGGTGGAATCCCAGGGTTGTTTTGATTTGCATTTCCCTGATGACTGAGGATGTTGAACATTTCTTTAGGTGCGTCTAGGCCATTCAAGTTTCCTCACTTGAGAATTCTCTGTTTAGCTCTGTACTCCATTTTTTAATAGGGCTATTTGGTTTTCTGGAGTCTAATTTCTTGAGTTCTTTGTATATATTGGATATTAGCCCTCTATCAGATGTAGGATTGGTAAAGATCTTTTCCCAATCTGTTGGCTGCTAGTTTGTCCTATTGACAGGGTACTTTGCCTTACAGAAGCTTTACAATTTTATGAGGTCTCATTTGTCAATTCTTACTCTTAGAGCATAAGCCATTGGTGGTTTGTTCAGGAACTTTTCTCCTGTGCTCAAATATTTGAGGGTGTTCCCTACCTTCTCTTCTATTAGTTTCAGTGTACCTGATTTTATGTGTAAGTCCTTTCTCCACTTGGACTTGAGCTTTGTACAAAGAGATAAGAATGGATTGATTTGCATTCTTCTACATGCTGACCTCCAGTTGAACCAGCACCATTTGTTGAAAATGCTGTCCTTTTTCCATTGGATAGTTTTAGCTCTTTTGTGAAAGATCAAGAATTCTAGAAACTCAGAAAAAAGTCTTTTCTAATCTGACACATTATAAGAGATAAAAGAATGGTCCCCTGATTAGCTCTGGTCCTGGTTTTTTTCTGACCCTCTTTTCCAGTATAAATACTTAATATAAACTAGCACCAATAGAGAAGAAAATATTATTTTTAGAAGGGTATCACAGGGCCCTGCTCTTATCCATAGTCATATCTTTTTCAAATAGACTGGTAACAAAGAGACAACCTAGTTCATAGTGCTAATCAAAAACAAAGTTCACTCACTGTATTTCTATGAGTGGAATAACATGTAAACAGATCATAGCTTATCTATGTGATCTCATCTCAAAACAGTGATATCACTAAGATTCTACATGTTCATTCACAATATCATATGTTTTCAAGGTGCTATATCATTTTTGTTTTGTGAGGGAAAACAGAAAACTTTAATGACTATAGCTCTGGAAGTAGGAAGGAAACGTGAAGTTGCCAGAAGGATTAGGCTATATCTGAAAGTTCCAGATAACTCCTTCTATTTACTGAGATGTTTGGTAGATACATGGGTTTATGGACTTATCATTGATTCACTTTTAAGGACATGTCATTTGCTTAAGGAAAGGGTACCATAATTCCATAAAGAATCTGTCATGATACTTGTTTCCTATAAAGATCCATTTTATGAAAGACATCACAACAATAATCTCTCAACTACTTTTGGGAGATTACAATTCAATACATGGCACTTACATATTTAGTTGCATTGATCTTCCTGGATCTACAATGTATTATGTACTTAATATTAATAGTGTCTATCAGAAGTCAAAGATAAAAAGTCTCAGCCATAAATTTATCATACTTATTTTGTCTTTTGTGGATTGAATTTTTCTTCAATATACCTCCAGACTAGAAGACAAGTTTATGAATGCAGACACTCTACATATCATTTATAACACTGAAAATTCATTAATCTCTAACAATGTTTACATTTAATTAATATGCCTTGACATGGAAATTTAGTAAATATTGGCAGAACTGGGAAGGAATCAGTAGATGAGATTTCACCTGTCAATTCCTAAATAATTGTTGTTTTCTGCTATTTTCTGGCATATAAGCAACAGCTTTTTAGAGCATTCTGCTTAAAGTTAATGCTGTGGAAATGGCTCAAAAATTATTCACTATTAGAAATACTCAGAAAGCATGGAATTTATACTGAGAAAAAGAAAATTGTTAAAAGGCTACTTGCTCAAAAATAGAAACCTAACTTTATTAAAATATGGCCTTATTTGTACCTTGTTTTTTCCATAGCAAAAGAATAAAATGCCTACAAAGATATCACTTTCATTTGTTCTAATTCAGTGAAATGATACCCTTTACATATTAGGCATATTGTATAATATTGTCAATTATTTAGGATACTTGATAATATTCAACCAATATTTCCCAATGTATTTGAATATATTCCAATTAATAGAAGAGTATTTTACATAAAGTTTTTCCAAAGAAAGGAATCTAAATGACTACATAAATAAGTAATAATTTTATAGTAGTTATTGGTAATTAAAATGGTGAGTACACACACCAATAGTCTCAGATGTTTACTTAAAAACAAAATCAATTAAATAAAATTAAGTCTTATATGTAAAAAAATTCACAGACTCTACCTAAGCACATTTTAGTCTAAAATTTAGTAGAATATAAATTTTACTTAGTCAGATTTATTTTAAATATTATAATTATTTTGGAGACTACATTAACCATTTAGACTTAACTATTTATAATTTATGTTATTTAAATGCCATTTTAATTATTTAGGCTTCTGTCACTGTAGTACATGCTAATTCATAACATTTCATATTATAAACCAATTTTGTCCAAATCTTTAGCTTCGACATCAAACAAGAATGAAAATGTGCTTGTTATTTAGGCAAGCAATTGCCTCTATACTTACTGCAACTATTAATTTTTCAGGTGGCCATTTTTTTTACCCAAAATGAAATGTTTTAACATCACAATATTTTTATTATTTCTACAATTTATATTTATATATGTATATAATCTCTGGACTGGAATGTCAGCTCAGTGAATAAACAGTTTGCTCCTTTACCAGAGGACCTGAATTTGGTCTTTGGCACTCACAATACGTTCTCTCGTGCCTATAACTCATGCTCCAGTTTATTAAACACCTTATTCTGACCTACATGAGAAAACACCTAGATACATGCAGCACACACACACACACACACACACACACACACACACACACACACACACAATGTCATTCCTATTTTGGGAATCAGTCCACTAATATTTTTCCCAAAATTAAAGAATACATTCAACTTTGGCTGGATTATTTCTCCTTCTCCATCTCCATCTCCATCTCCTTTTCCTTCTTCTCCTCCTACTCTTCCTCCTCCTCCTTTTTCATTTTCTTCTTCTTCTTCTTCCCTATTCTGTTAAAAGCCTATCAACTCATTGACTATCTCAGTCTATAACAAAAGCTTTACAATAATTTATGTCTCATTTAAATATCATTTAACAAATAATCCATATCTGGTAACTCTTTCTCATCATGTTCTTACTAATAAAAATAGCCTAAAGGAGAATATCTTATGTGTTTCTTTTATGGTACCACTGGAAAATAAAATATATTGAAAAGCCTTTTGTCTATAGGAATAAATCTAGTTAATAGACTTCTATCTTGTGAATGAAAAAATGTCTATTGTGGAATAAGTATAGACTATAACAAGAGCTAATAATGTATTAAACTTAAAGCAAAGTTTCTCAGTTTTATAAATTACATACACCCTAATATGAACGATTTCAAAACAGCATTGATTTAACGAAGATAGAAGGTAGAAATATGGATTACATTTCAATCTGTTTGGACAAATCTTGTCTTAATCTCTGAAACAACAGTCTTTACTTAAAGCCTCCTAATGTAGAGGGATGAGAGAGTTCTGCTGTCATATTAAATCAGCAAATGGAACTACTTAAAATAGGACAACGTGTTACCTCAGTGTTGACTCAAATTAGAAATCCATGTGAAATGTGCCTGTGTTCATTGTTTCTTAGGTGGTCACAAAGCTAAAAGAAAAACAAATATCTTAGTCTCTCTTCCCTGTCTTAGAAAGCATCTAGTTCCAGATTCAGTAGATTTATGGCAGAATTGGTAAAATGGGGCTTTACCAATCTTTTTCTGTGTTTCTCTGGTACAACAAAAGATTCTTTTAATTTTCAAACTTTAAAGTCTTGGCCATGTCTTTGTGCTCTTGGGTTCCTTCAACATGAACTTGATCTCATCAGATGCCTCTTAAACTCAATTTTCTGCCTCATCTCTTTAGCATATCTCTCCGACCATCCCTATCTTGCTTTTAATGATCCATGGTATAACATTGTACTCATTTGTACAATCCAGGACTTAATCTCCATTTTAAGATCTTAGTATTAGTAGCCATAAATCAGTCTGCAAATTCTTTCCATAGAAATATCTAGAGTTGTGTTATATTCGATAACAGGGAACAGAAATCTCAAAGAACATCTTTAGAAGTATGAGCAGAAAATGAAACAAGGGTTGCAGCTATGAAGTCATTGAGCTGGTATAAAAGAAATGTCATGTTTCCCAGAGATATCACAGTGGCAGTAGACATGCAGATAAATGCACATATAATATAGAGTAGCAGAATGGAGAAAAAAGATAATCAGTGAACTATAGGACATCACAACTGAATACATATGCTGCTTTGAAATATACAGGCTTGGAATGACACCTGTCAGTGACAACTAATCATCGTAAATATTTTCTTCTAGCTAATAAATCAATGCTGCCACTCACCTATCCTGAATTCTTTGTGAAGTAGTTTTATAGTTATACCCTTATTTGTGGCATCATTTTTTTGGTTTTATTTTCAACTGGTCAGATGCACAACAACAAAATTAAACGGAAATTCTTAGAAACAAGTATAGTGGTTGTAAACAAATTTATTATAGGGTGTTTTCAAACAGCATTATTTTATTATTCATTATGAGCATTTATTTTTTATAGTGCCTCATTTAAATAAAATTCTATCATAGGTATGCATTCAAAAACATTCCTCAATTTAAGCAATGGTTTTGCTCAAATAAATGCACTGTGAGTTAACAATATTTACATATTAAATACACTTAGCCAACTGAACATAATAGGGCACCATAGAGTGCTGGGAGTTTTCATTGCAGACAATTGCTTTACAGGGAGTAGCTATTTCTTGATGGTGGTGATATTGTCCCTTGTCTCTTGTTAAAAATTTAGAGAAATTTACACTGTGTATCTCACTGGCCTATGAAAACAATGCAGGGTCAACAAATATAAAGCTTTGTGTAGAATTCTAGGTAAACTTATAAAAACCATTCACAGTTTTGGAATATATTTGATTTTTTAATTTTTGTTCAGCACTCAAAAAAAGAGTGAAATAAAATATCTTCTTTTAGAATACAAAATGCTTTCTTGAAATATATAATGTTCATGATTTGCAACACTGAAAAATTTTAAAAAAATCTTCTTTGTTCCTGTCTAAATATCTAATGTTTAGAATCACTGAGACTGTTCTTTCAATACTATTAAATTAATACTAAATTGGTATTTTTTAGTTGAATGTGCCAACAGAGAAGGTACAGCATATGTGTGTGCATGTGTAGTATTAATAGTGTGTGTATATGTGAGTGTATGTGTGTGAGAGTGAATTCATATAAAATTAAAGTGAATGTAAAATTAATGAGAAACAATTTTTTAAAAATGTTTATAATTTTATATAAACCATGAGTTGATGTAGTCAATAAAATAAAAATAAGTTATATAAAATATTTAAATTCATTTATTCTTTTGTAAATATATAATATAGAGATGAATATTAATTTTTTCCTGAACTTTTTCTATATTTAGCCTTTTATGCTAAATGCATTTAATAATACAAAGTTTAATAATACAAAGTGATTAAATATGATTAAATCTTTAAAATGTAAATCACATAAGCTTTATATTATACAAAAGAAATTTACCCAATCGAGTTAAAAATTATAAAATATCTACTGTATTAGTTTACTCTTGAAAAAACACATTTGCAACTTATGAAGAAAAAACATTGTTAAATGGCTACACAATAATTCAGAAGGAAATATATATATCACACACCTGTGAAAGGGCACTCATGTTATCTAGGTATTAGTTAATTAATATGCACCATCCCATATACTTTATTAGTGTTTTTATGGTGAATTCAAATACACTTTATAAATGGACACTTTAATATTAGCTGATAATAGACTAAATCTTATATCTCTTAAATATAAATCAATAAAGACTATATTATCCTTACTGATGTTCCTTATATCAATGTGTTAATTCTATATGTCGACCTCTGATAGAAATTTGCTCAGTGAAGTTATTCTTGGATAAGCAACATCATACATCAGGGAGACATTAAATCAGAAATATTTTTCTTTCCTCTCTTTATCTTTAGTCAATTGTATTATGCATAAATACTTTATAATGATGAGAATATAATCCAGAAATTTTATACCACAGGATGAAGAACATTTCAACAAACCAACATAACTTTCTGTATGTTATTAAATTGTAGTCTAGTATTATATGGTTTAAAAAAACCTTCATTTCCTTTAGTGGTTCAGAGAATGACCAGACATACATAACTTATTCTCAGGTTTTCTTTAAAAGTATATTTATTCCTAGTATAGTCACATGTGATAATTTTAGCATTGTCTATCCTTAATCACTGCCTTTCCATTAAAAATTACAGATATTTTCATATAAACCAAGAAATACATGTAACTGTAAACACATTTTAATTACATGCATGTATTAAGGTCAGTTCTAGGTTGAGGGTCTAGCAATACAACAGATGCAAATGGTCGAGGACAAGAAGACAATAATCAAAAATACTCAAAGAACAAGCAAGGCATTAAGCCCAATTACGTGAACACTCCCGTTTTCACTGTTTCTAAGGGCTTATCATTCTTGAACAATCTCCTTCATGCCTGCAGTCCTCAGTTTACATTTAAAACTAGGCAATAATGGGCAGGGCAGGCTCAGGTGTTGGAGGAGACAGGGGAGATATACAGAGGGTCAGGAAATTGAACAGAGGTGTGTAGCAATGGGGTATGGGGAACTGGGGGTCGCCAACAAAAAGTCCTAGACTCCAGGAAAGCAAGAGGCTCCCAGAACCCAATAGGGATGACATTATCTGAAATACCCAACGAAGGGAAGAGAAAACCTGTAGAGACCATATCCAGAGGTGAGGCAAGGCCCCCGGTTGAGGAATGGGGCTACCTACCCTTCTCACAAATTTAACCCAGAATTACTCCTGTCCAAAGGAAATACAGGGACAACGAGTGGAGGACTGACTGAAGGAAAGTCCATCCAGAGACTGCCCTACCTGGGAATCCAACCCATACGCAGCCATCAAAACCAGTTACTATTGCTTACAGATACAGATGTGAATGCTTACAGCCAACGGTTGGACTGAGCACAGGGACCCCAATGGATGAGTTCAGAAAACTGAGGGAGCTGAAGGGGTTCGCAACCCCACAGGATGAACACCAATATCAACCAATCAGACTCCCCAGAACTCCCAGAGACTAAACTTCAAACCAAAGAATACACATGGAGAGACTCATGCGTTCAGCTCCGTATGTAGCAGAGGATGACCTTATCTGGCATCAATGAGAGGGGAGGCCCTTGGTCCTGTGAAGTCTTGATGCCCCAGTGTAGGAGAATGCTAGAGCTGTGAGGCGGGAGTGTGTGGGTGCATGAGTGAGGGAGCACCCTCAAAGAAGCAGGGGGGATTGGGGTGGAATAGAGGGTTTTCTGAGAGGAAACTGGGAAATGGGATAACATTTGAAATGTAATTAAATAAAATAATCAATAAAAATTTAAAAAAGAATATTTTAGTATTTTGTATAGGCTTCCTTCCATTTTGATTTCTAAACTCAGGTTTTAAATGAAGCAAAATTTCATAAATAATGCTTTGATCTAAAAAAATTAAATGAAATATTAAAAAAAAAACCCTAGGCTGTAGATACAGGTTGTCTTCTGATATGTGTCAACACCTACAATTCATGCAAAGTCGTGTTTATTATATTATCTTTTGAATACTGAGAGAATGCTAGAAGAGAATATGCCATAAGGCTTCATGAATAATAAATGTCCATATTATACCATCATTTTTGATGGTCTGCTTATGAGCAAACATTGAAATAATGTTCATATTATATACCATCATTTTGATGGGCTGTTTGTGTGTAAGCATTGAAATTATGTAAGTTAGTAGCCATATTTAAAATCAATATGTTTCTGAACTAAAAATAGCAAATTAAAATATAATATATTTTAGTATTAGACAAAATATAAAACATTGAAAATATAGAGATAAAGCATAGTTTTAAATAAATTAAATAATTTTCCAATTTTTGTGAAAAATAGATTTTTTTCTTACATAGTATACCCTGATTATGGTTTCCCCTCTCTCTACTTCTTCCAATTTCTCCTCTCCTTTCCTTTTGTCCCATCAGGCTCTACTCCATTTCAGTCTCTCATTAGAAAACATAGACTTCTAAGGGAGAGTAACAAAATGTAACAAAATAAAATGTAATAAGATAAAACAGAAACTATCACAGTGCATTTGTACAAGACAAACAAACAAAATGAAAAGATCCCAAGAGAAGACACAAGAATCACAGAGCCACACATTTCCACTCAGGAATTCCATAAAAACCCTAAGCTGGAAGCCATACTCTACAGGAAGAGGACCTGCTCATTAAAGGCCCTGAGTATCCTCCTTCTGTCATTATGAGTTCTTATGAGCTTTCATCATGTTGATTTAGAGGGCCTTGTTTTCTTGGTGTCCTCAGTCATCTCTGGTTCTTAACTGTCTCATTTTCTATAGGGTTTCCTGAGCCCTAAAATAAGGGATTCTACAAAGACATCCTACTTAGGCCTGAGTGTTCCAAGGCATTTTCCTCTGAATAAATCCTGACTGTGAGTCTCTGCATTTGTTTCCATGTGCTGCAGGAGGAAGCTTTTCTGATTATGGCTGTGTAAGACACTGACTATGACAATAGCATAATGCCATAAGGTATCTGTTTATTGCTATGTTTAAAAAATGTTAGAACATAGTATTTGGTATTCTTCTAAATAAATTAATGTTTTCATAAGTCAGAAAATACAAAATATACTCAGAAAAATGGAGGAAAATGTCAACTGTATGTGACATTTGTACATGAATTAATAAATAATTCAAATATGAAACCAGAAAAAAAATCAGGGGAATAGACACACACATGCACAAGTGCACACACACACACACACACACACACACACACACACATATTTTATGTATTTGATTTAATAAAATAGTTTACTATAACTTAAGAGTATAGTCTCTCAGTCTATTAAAATCACCTGGGGAATTTAAACAACTACTTATGTCTGGATCTCAGCACCAGAGATTCCACTTTAATTGCTATGGGGAACAGTCTGAGTCCTGGGATTTTTCAAACCTCCCAAACTAATTATAATATTCCACCAGAGTTGAAAATTATTACTTAAGGGAATTGACATCATTATTTACTATCATACACCAAAATTGGAACCTTTAAGCACACCCAAGTGGGGAAGGACATATCCCAAGTTAACAATTCTCTTTCTTATCCTACATCTCAAACCCCAATATAAACAAAACACATTCACACAGGAGAGAGACAGATAAAGAAACAAAAAACAAAAGGCAGAAAAGATAGTTTGTTATTTTCATACAATTGCCAAATCCAAAGAACTTATCTGGCACATTGAAAGTTATGTTTGTATATGTCCCAAGGTTATTTTTACATTTTCCACTTTTAATTTCTTTACAAAGTCCATGGAGATGCAACTATTTCATTGTCTATTTCCTTGCTCCCTGATGATTAACATGTTATCATTTAAGTAAAATATACACATTTCCTACTATGTCCTACAATGTTATCCTTTTCTAAATATATAGTAGTTCATGTTATATACATATATACATATGTATGGTATGTAGACATGGATGATAGATAGATGATATATTTCCACAACATTTTTTGTTAAAGGAAGACATGCAAAAAAAAAAAAAAAAAAAAAAAAAAAAAAAAAAAAAAAAAAAAAAAACACTCCAGAATGATTCTCAATGAGGAAAAATTAGTTTCCATGTAAATTATTTAAGAAAGTTATCCAAAAGTGAGAATTTGTACCATAATATTCTTCATTGATGATCAATTAGAAGAAAAAAGTGTTGGTTCCTACTGAATGATGAAAGACATTTCAATAATATAAAAATTGTTTAAAAGTTGAAAATCAATAAATTAACTGAAAAAGGAGAGATCTTCTAACCTGAAGTTTTAAGGCATGGTAATTTAGAAATAGAACTAAACTAACTTCAGTGCTTTTTTTTTTTATTAAATATTTGTTTAATTATCTAGTGTAATTTAAGAACTAGACTAACAACGAGAATTAGAGAAATACAATATGTATGAAAATACCTAAATACTTTTGTCAGAAAATATGAACACCTACAACTGAAACTTTAAATGTATATATTTTAAAAATATGAAAACCTAAATAAAACCATTATTAAATAATGAACATAAGTTATTACTATAGTTCTTGTTATTAAGAACAATAACTTACAATAATAGTAGGCATATGTTTTGGGGTTTGTTTGTTTCTAGTTCCATCTATTAATTTATGAATTTCATGATTCTATATAATTTTGTGGTTTTCATTTTGTTTTTTTTTCTGAGTTCCTTCTATTTACCTGTAAAATTCATGGTTGCATATGTATTTCTTCTTTTTTCCTAGTCTCATTTATTTACCTGTGAATTTCACGATTTCATTTTCAAATGCCTGAATAATATTTCATTACGTAAATGCTCCGCATTTTCTTTATTTTTCTGTGAAGGGAAATTTAAGTTGTTCCAAACTTCTGGCTGTTTTGAATAGAGAAGCACTGAAAGTGTATTGGTGGTACTTTGACTATAAACCCAAGCATGGTAAAGTTGAATCTCGAGATAGGTGACTCTCATCTTGCCGATACACTCACTGACTTCCATCATGACTGGACAGTGTGAATTCCAACCAGCAGAGGGTGATTACTCAGAGCATCATCAGAATGAACTGTCATTTATTTATATTGGCCATTCTCACTGGAATAAGATGAATTCTCAAAGTAGATGTGATTTACATTTCCCTGATAAATAAGGATGCTTTGTTTATTTAACTATTTCCCAGACATTTGTGTTTTCTCTTTGGAGAATTCCTTATTAAATCTGTAGCCTATTTTTAATTGGTTTACTTGGTTTTTTTTTTTTTTTTTTTTTGATACACAGATGTTAAATATTTAGCATATATTTTTGATATTAGTCCTCTATTGGATATGTGGTGGGTAAAACCTTTTTCCCAGTGCGTAGGCTGTCTCTGTTCAATGTTAGTGTCCATTGCTGTACAGAAGCGTCTCACTTTCATAAGGGCCCATTTTTACCTTATAATCTTAGTGCCTGTGGAAATGCTATTCTGTTCAGAAATATTTTCCTTTGCCAATGAGTTCAAGGCTATTCTCTACTTTCTCTTATTTCATATTAATGTATCTTATGATTTGATGCTGAGGGTTTTGACCTATTTTGACTTGAGTTTTTGGGCTGCATGATAAATACAAATCTATTTGAATTCTTCTACATGCAGTCACCCACTTTGTCCAGGACCATTTGTTGAAGACATTGTCTTTTTCCATTGTGTTTTTATGACTTTTTCATCAAAAATCAGGTTTCAATTGGTATGTGGATTTATGTCTGGGTCTCTAATAACATTCTATTGATCAACAAGCCTGTTTATGTGCCAATAACATGGTGATTTTATTGCTACAGTTGTAAAATGCAGCTTGATATCAGGCATGGTGATACCTCCCGCAGTTTTTTCTTTCTTCAACATTATTTGAGCTATTCTCTTTGTTTTAGTTTTTCAAATTTAACTGATAATTGTCAAGATCTTTGAAGAATTGCATTCAAGTTTTGAAGGAAATTACATTGAATCTGTAGATTGCCTTTAGTGGGTTAACAATTTTTTCTGTATTAATCCTACTAATTCATGTGTAGGGGATCTTTATATCATCTCGTATCTTCTTCAATATCTTCAAGTATTTTCATATGAATCTTTTACATTTGTTTAGTATTATACCTAGATATTTGATATAATTTGAGTCTATTTCAATAGGTGTTATTTCTTTGATTTCTTTCTCAATTCATTTGTCGTTTACATATAGGATAGTTACTGATTTTGTGAGATAATTTTGAATGCAAATATTTTGTTAAAAGTGTTTATCAGCTTTAGGCATTTCCTAGAGTAATTTTTAGGATCACATATTATACTATACTATTAGTATACTGTACTTTTAGGCATTTTCTAGAGTAATTTTTAGGATCACATATGTATACTATGTATATTATCTGCAAATAAAGACCTTTGAACTTCTTCCTTTCCAACCGTTTTTATTGATCTTAAATAGTCTTACTTGTATAGTTATAAATTCACATACTATATTAAATATGTAGAGAATAAGAAGACAACCTTCTCTCATTTCTGATTTTAGTGGTGTTGCTTTGCATTTCTCTCCATTTAAATTAATGTTGGCTATGATCATGCTGTAAACTGAATTTATTTTGTCGAGCTATGTCCCTTGTTTCCCTAATCTCTCCATTTCTTTTACTATAAAGAGGTGTTGAATTTTTGTGAAAAGCCTTTTCTGCGTGTAATGCGATGATCATTTTCTTTTTTTCAGTTTGTTTATATGGTAGATCACATTTGATCTGTTTACTTATGTTGAATAATTCCTGAATCCCTGGAATGAAGCACATTTGATCATAGTGGATGATCTTTTTGATCTTATCTTAGATTTGGTTTGAAAGTATTTTTTTAAACTATTTTGTTTATTAACATTCCAGTCATTACCCCTGCCTTACCCCGCCCCCCGGCAGTTCCTCATCACATTCGTCTTCCCCTCCAGATCTCTCCCTTCTCTGGGGCCTTAAGTCTCTTGAGGATTAAACACATCTTCTACTGAGACCAGACCAGGTAGACCTCTGGTACACATGTGCCAGGGGCCTTAGACCAGCCCATTTATGCTCCTGGTTGATGGCTCAGTCTCTGGGTGCTCCCTAGGGTCTGGGTCAGTTGAGACTGTTGGTCTTCCTATGGGGTCACTCTCCCTTTCAGCTTCTTCAATCTTTCCTGTAATTCAACTGTAGGGGTCTCTGACTTCAGTTGAATGTTTAAGTATATGCTTTTGTCTTGGTCAGAAGCTGGTAGGGCCTCTCAAAGGACAGCCAAGCCAGGGTCCCATCTGAAAGCATGTCACAGGATAGTAGTGTCAGGCCTTGTTGTCCCCCCATGAGGTGGATCCCAAGTTGGGCTGGTTATTAAATCTCCTGTTCTTCAGTGTCTTCTCCATTTGTGTCCCTGTAGTTCTTTTAGACAGGAACAATTCTGGGTCAGGAATTTTGACTATGGGTTAGTAACTGTGTCCCTCCATTTGACACCCTATCTATCTACTGGAACTAGACACTTAGAGTTCCCTTTCCCCAATGTTCAGCATTTTGGCTAAGGTCACCCCCAATGAGTTCTGAGAGTGTCTCATCTCCTGGGTCTCTGGTGCATTCTAGAGGGTCCTGTCCACTTTCCAGTACCTTTGGCTGCTTATTTCCATTTATTCTCTTGGACCTCTGAGCTTCTATCCTGTCTCCGCACCCTCATATAGGATCCTGTATCCCCTCTCCCCTCCCCCACCTCTCTTCCACCCAACCAGGTCTTTCTAACCTCTGTCTCCTGTGAATATTTTCTTTCCTCTTCTATATAGGATTGAAGTCTTTTCACTTGGGCATTTCTGCTTGTTTTATTTCTTACGTTCTATGGGTTGTATCTTAGGTATTCTGTATTTTTTTTTTTTGCTAATATCCACTTATCAATGAGTATAAATCATCATGTCCTTTAGAGTCTGAATTACCTTACTAAGGATGATATTTTCTAGTTCCATCCATTTGCCTGTAAAATTTATGATGTCCTGTTTTTAATAGCTGAATAGCATTCCATTGTGTAATTATACTATTTGTATTCATTCTTCTGTTGAGGGACATCTGGATTATTTCTAGTTTCTGGCTATTACAAATAACATGGCTATAAACATGGTGGAACATGAATCCTTGTGGTATGGTGGGGCATCTTTTGGGTATATGACCAAGAATGGTATGGCTGTATCTTCAGGTATAACTATTTCCAATTTTCTAAAGAACTGCCAAAGTGATTTCCAGAGTGGTTGTACCAGTTTTCAATCCCACTAGCAATGGAGGAGTGTCCCTCTTTCTCCATATCCTCACCAGTATGTGATGTGACTTGAGTTTTTGATCTTAGCCATTCTGACTGGTGTGAGGTGGAATCTCAGTGTTGGTTTGATTTTCATTTCTCTGATGACTAAGGACTTTGAACATTTCTTTTTTTCCCTTTAGATTATTTTATTAAATCACAAATGTACAATAGCTTCTTAACGCTATGTACATGCTTACATTCTTAAAGGAAAAAAATGTTAAGTCTTATTATAGCATCATCCTGGCTAATAGCTTTTCAAAACTTTTGAGAAAAAAATCTTTAAAAAGGTTTCACGTGTCACCTGAAACTTCCAAATTTAGCATTATCAAAGAAGGAATGCCTCTACACTCTTACAAAGAGCACTAGAAAGAAATAACAATTAAAATGCTAAGAAGCTGTCTCAAAGTCATTTTTTTTTACTGTCCTTCCTCCACAGTAAGGTAATATTATTAAATTATCCAATCCATTCACAAAATGGCTCTCTGCATCTGCTCTGGTCTCTTCTGCCGTCTCATTGCATATTTATGCGTGAGTGAGATAAGAGTTTCTTTAACATTGTTATTTCGATAACCTGAAGCTGTTCTGTTACCTCTGGGCTCTCATCCTCTCCTATTTATAGAGTGAAGTCCATGGTAAGTAAAAAAAAACCTTAATATTGAGGCCTTCATAACCTCTACTTCCTCCTTTTCCTCCAGAACCATAGATCCCTCCACCATATGATCTTGCCATGTTTCTGCTACCACCAAAGTTTCCACTATTCATTGGTCCACAGTTAGAGAGTTTCTGGTTATAATTTCCAAAACCATTATAATTTCTGCTTCCATAATTTCCTCCTCCATAGCTGTCATAACCACCTCTGCAGCCCCCATCCTGGTTGCCCTAGCCAGGTCTTCCACTGCCATATCCTTCTCTCCCTCCTCCATAACCAGAGCTACCCCCAAAATTGCCACCTCCTGGTCATGCTCCTTACCAATTATAGCCATCTCCAAATCCACGTCCACTTATGTATCCATTAGATTCCCCCCTAAAGTTGCTTCCTGTTCCTGGTCCAAAATTGCCACTACCACCACGAGAATCCCCCAAACCAAAGTTTCCACCTTATCCACTCCTGGAACTCTGGACTTCCTGCATTTCTTGTCTAGACAATGCCTTTCTAACTTCTGCATTGTGACCATTTATGGTGTGATATTTTTAGAAGACAATTTTATCTACAAGATCATAATCATCAAATCTAACAAAGCCAAAGACTTTTCTTCCCAGACTGTCTATCATTAATTATTTTAATAGTATCAATTTATCTATATTCTTCAAGGTAATCTCTAATGTAGTGTATTAGCAGCTTCAGGTCCTGTGTGGAGGTGCTCCTCACAGTGCAGTCTCTTGGGCAGCAGCTGCTCTCACCACAGCGTCATAATGAGTACTCTGTGTGTGCATCTGCAAAGGACTTTGTCTTCTCACTGTGCTGTGGGAAATCAGGTTGAAGTGACTGAATCCACTATGGAGAAAAAAAAGGAACATTTCCATACGCTCTTTATTGACGGGAAAAGCTTTGAAGCCACAGAAGAAAGTTTGAAACATGACTAAGAACAATGGGGAAAGCTCAGACTGTGGTCATGAGGGATCCTGCAAGCAAAAGATTAAAAGGATTTGGCTTTGTAACTTTCTCATCCATGGCTGAGGTTGATGGTGCCATGTCTACCAGGTCTCTCATTGATAGCAGGGTGGTTGAGCTAAATCGTACTACAGCAAGAAACGAGTCTGGAAAACCAGGACCCCAGAAGGCTACTGTGAAGAAGTTGTTTTGAATATTTCTTTAAGTGCTTCCTCGGTCATTCCAGATTCTTCTGCCGTGAATTCTGTTTAGTTCTGTACCCCATTTTTAAAATTGGGTTATCTGGTTTTTTTTTTTTTTTTTTTTTTTGGAGGTTATTTACTTGAGTTCTTCATATATTCTGGATATTAGGCCTCTCTTGGATGTGGGGTTAGTGATGCTTTTTTCCAAATCTGTAAGTTACTGATTTGGCCAACTGACTCTTTCATTTGCCTTGCAGAACATTTTCAGTTTCATGAGGTCTCATTTATCAATTATTGATCTTAGAGCCTTAGCCATTGATGTTCTGTTCAGGAAAATCCCCCTGTGCCAATGAGTTCCAGGCTCTTTCCCATTTTCTCTTCAATTAAATTCACTGTATCTGATTTTATGTTGAAGTGTTTGATCCACTTGGACTTGAGGTTTGTTCAAGTTGATAAATATGGATGTATTTTCATTCTCCTACATACCAACAGCCAGTTAGACCAGCATCATTTATTGAAGATGCTTTTTTTCCCCACTTTATTTGGCTTCTTTGTAAAAGACTAAGTGTCCATAGATGTATGAATTTACTTCTGGGTCTTCAATTCTTTCCATTGATCGACCTGTCTGTCTCTGTACCAATATCATGTAGTGAATTTTTTTTTGGTTTTGGTTTTGGTTTTGTTTATCACTATTGCTTTGTAGTACAGCTTGAAGTCAGGGATAGTGATTCCCCTAGTAGTTCTTTTATTCTTGATAATAGTTTTTGCTATCCTGTTTTTTATTTGGTTGGTTGGTTTTGGTTTTTTGTTTTTCCATATGAACTTGAGACTTGCTCTTTCCATGGCTGTAAAGATTTGTGTTGGAATTTTGATGGGGATTGCATTGAATATGTAGGTTGCTTTTGGTAAGGTGGTCATTCTCTGTGTTAATCCTACCAATTCATGAGCATGGGAGATCTTTTCATTTTCTTAGAATATTATCCATTTCCTTTAGATTTTTCAATTTGGAAGAATACAGGTTTTTTTTAAAGTATGTCCTTATGCTCCTCTGTATTTCCTGGGTTTTTCTTATTATGTCACCTCTTTTATCTCTATGTTTGTTAATTTGGATAGTTCATTTTTCATTAATTCACTGTATTATTTTTATTTCTATTTTATTGATTACAGTCCAGAGTTTGTTTATGTCTATCTCTCTACTCTTACTGGGTGTGATTCATTCTTTTTGTTCTAGATTGTTGTGGTATGCTGCCAAGCTATTAAGTTAGTATGTGATATCTCCAATTTGTTTTTTAGAAGTAAACACTTAAGGCTATAAACTTGCTGTTATAACTGCTATCATTATGTCTCATAAGTTTGCATATTTTGTGTATTTATATTCAATTTTATAAAGTATTTAATTTATTACTTTACCCATTTTCCATTCAGGACTAACTTATTCATATTCCATGAATCTATAATATTACTTCATTGATACCCAGGTTTAATACATGGAAGTTAGATAGGATAAAGAATGTCATTTCAATTCTTTTGTATCTGTTGAGGCTCTTTGTGTCTTAGTATGTGTTTTATTAGGAGAAAGTATCATAGATGCTAAAAAGATTGTGTATTACTTTGTGTTTGAATGAAATGTTCTGTAAATATCTGTTAGGTCCTTGTGGTTTATAATGTCAGCTAGCTCAAGCATTTTAGTGAAATTAAGGTAGTCTTTCTCCTCATTCTGACAGCTCTGTTAAACACATCTTTACATATGTATATATATGTATATGTATGTATGATATATATATGTATATTTATGTATATACATATTTATATAGGTATGTTTATTAAAATATATAATGTATTTGCATATAGAGATACAATGTATTCATGTTAAATATGTTCATTTATAAACAATTATTGATGTCAAGATACTTTAAATGTACTTAGGCATAGGCAATAACATAATTTCAGCTATATAAATTAGGTGTCTATAAAAAGAGCTCCTATTTTGCATGATAAAAAAGCCTTTTTGAGAATAAAACCTTTGTACACGTCTTACATGAATAATTTCACCAGGTGATTTCACAAAATTCTTAGATTTTGTATGTATCCTCATTCTTATACAAAACTTTTAAGAATCGACTTCTTATCTTTAAACCATGACTGATTAGATATGTTCCTGAAGTTTCTGATGCTGTGACTAAGTACCCAAGAAAGTCAACTATTTCTTTTCTCTCAAAACAACACAGAAATGTATAAAGTAGCTCATTATTACATGTACTTACATTAAGTTCAGCACCACCCTTTTCTTTTACTTCAGTGTTTGTCAAGAAAGAGCCTCAAGGAAGCAATATAGAGTAGAAACAGAGTCCTTCAAGGTCATACTCCTAATTGTCCAATATTTTTCTTATTAGATCCCATATCTTTAAGGATCTACTACATACCATTGTGTCACAAGATAATAATAAAGATTTTATCCTTTCTTATATATTTATAATATAAACCAAATTATCGGATGAAAGACAAATCACTAAAGGCTCGTCCTCATGGACCCATTTTAGTTTTTAGAAATATTTCTTTACCAGAAATCTTCAATCCCCTCTAGAACTCTTAGCCTGGATCTAATATCTGAGCTCCAGTGATTCCAATACTACTGTTTCCCACATGCTCTCAAAAAATTAATGTAAAAGTATCCTCATGAAGAGCTGACAGGAGTTTTAAAAATTAAAGTACCACTCTCATGACAGATTCTACCATTTGCTCTAGTTACTCGTAAATTTTCTGTGCCTATTGTGCATTATGACCAACCTGCAGAGTATTAGAGGAACCCAAACACTTGTAGGGGTTATAGTGAATCTTTTATTTATTTGTACAGAATACTTACTTTAAGTAGTCTTCATAAAACAAGTTATTGTTAAATATTTTAAAGTAGATAAAAATGTCAAATAAAATTGTAAGAATTTCATTAGACTGCACAATTTTACTTGAAATAAATTATAGTAAATAAAAATATAGTATACCGACAACAGAAGGAAATTAAAGATTTATAAGGAAAAGGTGCAATCATGTCTACAAGATGGGGAAAGAACATCAAGAAAGAGTGGTAACACAATTGACCTGTTCTTTGGAGTCACTCTCAGGATGTTGGAAGCACAGTTATGGCTGGCTGCCTTTCATTGTGTCCTAGCAGATTTAAATCAATTTGACTTTAGCTTTATCTGGATTATGAACATGAACATTATAGTAATCACTCACATCCATAGAACACACAACATATAAGGTTCTACTCTAAATGTTTGTAATAATGGCTTATTATTATTATCATTATTATTATCATCATTACAAAAGCATGTAAAATAGAGTTGTTGTTGTCATTCTGATTTTTATGTTTAGATACTAAAGTTGAGGGGAAGAAAAGTAACCTCTTTAATTAGTAGATGGTGATACAAAAACTTAAAACATATCTGTCTGATTTGAAAATCCACCGTTAATGACTTTCCCATTCATTGATTGAAAATTTCCCCACCTTTTTGACTGTTTCTTTGTTGTGTTGTACATCTATTTAAATGGAACTATCCTTCATTTTTTGTTTTTTCTATCATAACTTTGTTTTTTTTTTCATGTAGTTTTCTTGGTGAATTGCATTGTATGAATTTATGTTGTCCAGTAAAATGGAAAATCCAAATTCAGAAACACATTGGTTGAAACAGCAACCAACCTAGGGTTAATGTATTAAATACCACGTGTGCACTTTACTTGTTTCCCAGTAAGAATCAGAGATTCTAGTACTAATTACTTCATCGCCCCTGTGGCCTCCTATGGCCATCAGATAAATTCAGGACTCAAAACACATTACTGGTTCCATGCCCCTTTTGCAAGCAGTGGTGGTATCTTTATTGAGCTATTTTCACTCCAGGGCACTTCTGGAGAACTTCAGATTCAAGCATCTCTTCCACACTTCTGAGCCTGAACAGTCTGTGTTACTCCAGTCTTCCCTCTGGTCATGCTGCTTCTGAGTCCTTGGCATACATGTGCAACCTGGAAAATCTATTTCCAGTAATCCATTCTTCCACCATTATCAAGGAGAACACTGCTTCCAGTTGCCATTTACTGTTGATCAGTGTAATGTGAGTTGTGTGATAAAACAGGCTATCTGTCAGTATTTTTTTTTATAGGAATAGAGCCTACTTTTGCAAAAATCCTGATTTTTCTCTTTCACTGGTTACATGGAATAGCTTCTAACTCACTCTCTTAACTGAAATGTGGCCTGAACAAAGTCTCATTAAAATCAGAGGCAAATATTTACATGTTTGGTAGACTTTAAGTAAATAACTGTCGTAAAAGATAAATCATAAATTCTCTGAAAAATAGCAAGGAGGATTATATGGGAAAGCTTGGGAGGAAGAAAAGGAAGGAGAAAATGGTATAACTACATTAGAAGCATGAAATAAAAGATGTAATAGAAAATACTTAAAATTTCTCTTATAGAAAATGTTGCAATAAACTACAAGTATCATAATGAGAACTTGAGTTTTATACTTATCACCCCCCCGCCACACACACACACCAAAAAAACATAAAGAAGCCTCTACAGCATTCACAGGCCACACTATATGGTTAATCTTGTATGGATAATTATCCATTCTTTCTCTTCATTGTGGCTTTCTCTTATGTGATTAGATCAGATTGGTCAGAAATGCCATTCATTTAAAAACATAAATTGTATTTCAGTTTTGCAAACAAATTGGGATTTACCAATTAGAATTAAGTTCAGTGGTGGAACCAATGTCTTCAGAAACGTAAAATGAAGAAGGAAAGTGTATAAGAAAGAATTAAAAAAGCAAGAATGAGGAACTTTCCGGTAAAGACAAAATCTTTCTTGATGAGCTCACAGATGAGTAAGTGGAAGCATCTTGGGAACACCTGAGGAAAGAATTGAAGGAATTGCAAAGGACTCAGAGAAGTAATCAGCAAAACTCAGGGCAGGATGATTTCAATGACTTCATGCACAATGCTAGTAAATTGAATGAGTACTTTGAATTGTTTTACAGGTCACCTGAAAGGACTAAGCAAAAGACAACAGGAAAGTGAAGAAATCATTAAGGATGAGGTCATAAGTACTGCTCGCAGAGCAAATGCTAGGTTTCCAGGTGTCTGACAATGCAAGAAAAGACAGAAGAAATTATATTTCACCGTTGAATGTTGTGGAGAGAAAATGATTTTCAATGAATGAGAGAACTTTCTTTTCTTTTTCAGTGAGGTTAAGATGGATAAAAGAAAAGCTCACAAATCTCTAGAGAGAAGGCTTAATAGTGGAAACAGTTGCTTAGTAGCCACAGGGCTCACTCAGTAGCCCATGCCTAAGAAGTCTTTACAACAACACATTGCAAAGTTACTACCTATCCCTCCTCAGTTATATATTACTGAGGCCATGGTCAAATGGCCTTAACGTACAAAATAATTCACCAGGTAGCATATGCTATGTCTCTTCATGAATGTTTTGAATATTTGGGGTTTTGCTTCTCTGATTCAATGGGAAAACAAAGAATAATCCAGCAAAGTATTTCAGAATAAATTTCTCTTACACAAATGTGTGATAGGTTTTGCTTAAGTTCTTTGGGAAAGTACCATGAAACCTGATAGATATATTAACACACATACATTAACTTACAGCAAGGGAGGCTGATGACCTCCCTTAATCTACAAATGTAATTTTAATCTACAAAAAAATTAAAACAACTGCTTGCTCATATATTATTCATAAGACAGTTTTAAGATAGAAGCATTGCTTACCTGGCAGAGATCAAATATCATTTCTGCTGAAAATAAATTGTTCTTGAATTTTCATTATGAGCAAAAACAGAGGTTAAAAGCATTCCTTCAAAAACTCTGTACCCAGAAATTGTCTCCTGCAAGTAAGAGTGCACTCTCTTGGGAGAAATTGAAGTGCTTTAAGCATGTATGCATTTGTGATTGTTGTCTCAGGGGAGATAGTTTCTCACATGCAAACAAAAGTCTTTGTCAGTTTGTAGCACTTTCCTTACTGTGACTACAATGAAGTTTGAGTCATGAGTGTTTGTATGATGTAAAAGCAGAGAATCATGCCCAAGAGCCTTGCAAAATACAAATGATTTGTCAGAGGGAGGCAGTGATATCTGGTGACAGAATCTACGACAGTTGAGGTGATGTTTATTTCTTGTATCTTTTTTTCATTTTTTAATATAGTTTTATTCAGTATTCCAATTATTTACATTTCAGATACCATCTACCTTCCCAATCTCCCCCAATTAATCCCTTATCCCATCCCTCTTTTTTTTTTTTTTTTTTTTTTTTTTTTTTTTTTTTTTTTTTTTTTTTTTTTGCCTTTATACTGTTTAAATTACATGCAAGTATTAAGGTCAGTTCTAGGTTAAGGAACTAGCCATACAATAGATGCAAATAGTCAAGAAACAAACAAGACAATATACCCAGATAGTCAAAGAACAATCAGGACAATAAACAGAGTCCTGTGAACACTCCTGAGATCGCTATTTCCAAGGGCTTATCAGGATGACCAAAATATTTGAGCCTACTTTCCTGTCCTAGCCCAAAGTCACTTTCATGCTTAAAGCCTACTTCTTTGTTCTAGCTTAAGATTTAGATTTCTACCTGAAATTTCTTCTTTGTTCTAGCCTAGGATTTGGATTTCTGCCTGAAATTATTTCTTCGTTCCAGCCCAATGTCAGATTCCTACCTGCAGTCCTTTCCCTTGTCCTTGGCCTATTTCAGCTTCCTTCCAAGCAGCCTATTTCCTTGTCCTTGGCCAATGTCAGATTCCTGCCAGGCAGCCACAAAACCTCTCCACATCTCCCCCTTTCTGTTAACAAAAATCCATCTGACTAAACCTCTAACTCTCCCAGCCAACTCTTCCCTCTTGCCTAGATCTACTCTTCTTCTATTTCCTATTAACAAAAATATAGAGCAGGTCTCTCAGGATATCAACTGGAACATAGCATAACAAATTACAATAAGACCAGGCACAAATCCTCATGTCGAGACTAGATAAGGCTACCAAGTTAAAAAAAATAACAAGATCCCAAGGGCAGGCAAAAGTCAGAGGCACCCCAATTCCTGCTGTTATGGATCCCACAAGAACACAGAGCCACATAGCTATAGCTTGCACACAGTGCATCTATCAAACCCATACATGGTCCATGATTGTTGCTTATGCCTTTGTTAATTCCTGTGTGCCATGGTTGATTCTTAAAGTGTATTTCTTGGATCCAGCAGAAGAATGGATCCTGTTTTCCATTCTACTCTGTTATTCTGTGACTTTTATTGGAAATTTGAGACCACTGATATTTTCTGTAACAGAAGTATTTATTTCTTCTATTACTTCAATTTCTGTAGTTCCCTCTTTAATTATCTGTGTTCTGTCAGTAAAGCTTGCATCTACACTTTATGTTTGCATTTATAATTTTCTCATTTTCAAATTTCTCTCATTTGGTTTTACTTTATGGCTTCTATTTCTAGTTTTAAATCTTGAACTGCTTTATTCATTTCCTTTCACTGCTTATTTGTTTTCTTAGATTTTTTTTTTTTTTTTTTTTTTTGGCTTTTCAAGACAGGGTTTTCTCTGTGTAGCCCTGGCTGTCCTGGAATTCACTGTGTAGACCAGGGTAGCCTCTAACTCAGAAATCCGCCTGCCTCTGCCTCCCAAGTGCTGGGATTAAAGGCGTGTGCCACCACTGCCCTGGCCATAGATTTCTTTAAGTGATTTATTCATTTCCTCATTGAGGACCTCGATCATATTTATAAAGGCTCTTTTAAGTACTTTGTCTTATACTTAAGCCATGGTGCAAAACTCTGAGCCTACTGTAATAGTGTTGCTGAGCTCTAATAGAGACATATTGTCCTGGCTATTATTGATTATGTTTTTACAATGGCACCTAGCCTCTGAGTTTGGGAGAAGTGCAGTTTTAGGGGATGATATTTGGCATTGTCTTTTTTTTTTTTAATTAATCATTCCATTCTTTTACTCTCAAATGATAGCTCCCTTCTCAGTTACCCCTCCAAAAACTCCCCATCCCACACATACCCTCTCTCCCCCTTTGCCTGTACTTCCCCACCCATGCACCCTCTCCTGTCACACCACTTCAACATGCCCCTATGCTGGTGCATCAAAGCTCCACAGGTCTAAGTGCCTCCCATCCCACTGATGTCAGATAAGGCCATCTTTTGCTACATATGTCATGGATCCTTTCCTGTACACTCTTTGACTGGTGGTCTAGTCCTAGGAGCACTGGGTGGTCTGGCCACCCAACATTGTTCATCTTATGGAGTTGTAATACCTCTCTCTTCCTCCAGTCCTTCTACCAGCTTCTCCTCCTTTCTCCTTCCTGTCTATCCTTACTTCCTCTATCTCCCTCGATCATCCTGTTTCCCCACTTCATGAAGGACTGAAGCATCCACACCCTGTTCTTTTTTCCTCCTAAGCTCCATTTGGTCTGTGGGATGTATCAAGGGCATTGTGAGCTTCTGGTCCAAAATTCGTTTATCAGTGAGTACATGCCATGTGTATTATTTTGTGTCTGGCTTGCCTCACTCAGGATGATATTGTCTAGTTCCATCCATTTGTCAGTGAATTTCATGAAGTCATTGTTTTTTTACAGCCGAGTAGTACTCCATTGTGTAAATATATCATGTTATCTGTATCTTGTAGAGGGCTAATAATCAAAATATACAAAGAACTCAAGAAGTTAGACTCCAGAGAACCAAATAACCTTATTAAAAATGAAGTACAGAGCTAAACAGAGAATTCTCAATTGAGAAATCTGGAATGGCCGAGAAGCACTTAAAGAAATACTCATCAACTCAACTCAAAAAGACCCTGAGATTCCACCTCATACCAATCAGAATGGCTAAAATCTAAAACAAGGGTGACAGCAGATGCTGGAGAGGTTGTGGAGAAAGAGGAACACTCCTCCATTGCTGGTGGGACTGAAAGCTGTTAAAACCATGTTGAAATCAATCTGTCAGTTCCTGAGAAAAATTGGAAATAGTTCTACCTGAAGACCCAGCTATACCACTCCTGGGTATATACCCCCCCAAAAAGCTCTAACATATAACAAGGACACATACTCAGCTATGTTAATAGCAGCCTTATTTATAATATCCAGAAGCTGGAAAGAACCCAGATGTCTCTCAACAGTAGAATGGATACAGAAAGTCTGATGTTGTCTTTGTAGTGAGTATTTTGTTCCTGGGTGTTGTTGCTTTCTGATTCTTTAGAAAAAAATGGTGGCTATGTGTTGCCTAGTAGGAAATTCATCTAGGATCCTGTTAGATTTTGCCACTGAGTACTCCAGGTAGCATGCATTTTTAAGTTTTGGGAACTTAAAACTTGGGAATGGGGATATGCTAGAATATGGTTCCACAAGAAGAAGGAAAGCAGCATTTTCCACAAGGGTCTACTAGTCCTTTGAGAATGGGGGTAGATCATGAGGTAAGGCCATAAAAGATTGTCTGATACAAACCTGGAGATGGAACTGGGGAAATGGATATGGAGGAGAGGAAGCAGAGTAAACATTTGAAGCTTTCTTACCTAACTCCTTGGCCTATTTGCTTCTCTGGCAGGCTGGTCTATACCAAGGTGAGAGGGGAGGAAGGTGGTCAAAGGAAATCTGGCTGATCCTAGAAAGATGGAAAAGCTGGAGAAGGGGGATAAGAGAAGACATGTGTTCTCCTACAGACATGAGAGTGAGATTCCCAGGGATTTGGATGTAGATTTGGAGGAATAGAGGGAGAGATGAAAACGGCAGTTATCCTACCTGCTTCCCTGTCCTAATCTATGTAACTTATTTAATTTTCACATACCAGAGAACACATCACTAATGGCAATGTGAACTACTATATATGAATAATATACAACTATATTCTCTTTACTCATAGTATTAATTACTTCAAGTTTAATCTGAAACATAACCTGTTCTAGTTTCCAAAAAAAACCTTCTTCTGTCATAAACATTATCAAAAGAAGGCATTGACTTGATTGTTCATCATCAGAATATAATAATGGTCTTAAATATTAGAACTTTATTCTCTAATGGGTGTATAAGGTAAACACTTACTACTATACCCTTGTGATCCCATGAATGTCAAATTTTGAGTTTAAGCCCAGACCTGGCTTGCCTCAAGAACGACTACAACAAAAATAGAGAACACAAACAAAAATGTTCAAGGGCAGAGCTGAGAGTCACATTCTCCTACTAAGTAAGTAGGGGATCTCCTTCCATCTCCTGGCCTCCCCTACAGACTTGTGGCCAAGAATGTTTGACAGAGGTTAGGTGGGACTAGCCACTAAAATTTAGGGCAAGTGAAGAGGCAGAGAGAGACTGTGTGTGTCTTTTATGCGTGGATTCTGGGAAGCTGGAAAAGGACTGGTAGCATCCCAGAGCAATGGTGGGTAGAACAAAAGGGAAGCCAGGTGGGGGCTGGTAGCTTGGCTGGTCCCAGAATTAAAGGCTGTAGATTAAAACTACACACACCACCTAAACTCAGGGTTAAATATATATGAAAAGCTGGGTGAGGCAAACCTTTAGCTTCCCTTTAGGGTAGGGGATGTACGAGAAAAAACTTAGAGGAGCCACAGGTACTGAAAGAGTCTATTGCCCAACAGAAACTTCAGTTTGCTCGTAGGCACCACAGTTACCCTTCTATTGTAGGTTGCTTTTGGACTTGTCCATAAGAAAGTAGCATAATTTGGAATTATGACAAGACTAGATTCATACCATGCTACACCTCCACAAAACTCCTTAAAAATAAAATATATATACTGGATGTCCTGCTAGCAGCCAGTTATGCCTCAAGTCCATAAGAAAGTAGCATAATTTGGAATTATGACAAGACTAGATTCATACCATGCTACACCTCCACAAAACTCCTTAAAAATAAAATATATATACTGGATGTCCTGCTAGCAGCCAGTTATGCCTCATATGTCTTTACTACCTTTTACAAACCAGTAGTTAGTTATAAGAACCACTTCACCAAACAGTCCTGATTCTAGCAAAGGCACTGTTGTTATTACAAAATATCTGAGAAAAAATCAAACCAAATTGAGAATGCTTGATTTTGTCTTAGGTAGCCAAAGATTTTAGATTATGACCCTTTGGGTCTTTTGATTTTGGGTGTGAGGGAACATAAGAAGAAGCACAAAGTTCATGACATGAAGAAGCAACATGGCCTAATTTTTGGTGCTTGGGAGGCAAACGGAGAGAAAAGTAGAGAGACCAGAGTGTCAATTTATCATTCAGGGACATATAACTCAACAATCTACTGTATTTATTAAGGTTCTACTTTCTAAAGCTTCTATCAAGAATCAAAGAATAGTAATAATTATAAAAAGATCTTTTTTTTTGCCTTAATTTCTCTCAAAACCTAATAACACTCAAGAAATCAATTATCAAATGTCACATAGGGTACCCAAAACAGTTTTAAAACATTTTATCTAGTGCCAGGAAGGAGTCTGCAATAGAAAAAGTTTTTCTCATTTATAACCCTCCTATAATAGCAGAAGATAGGAGCAGCTTAGCTCCAAAATTATGACTATAATAATCAGAGTAATCATGCCAATTAGATAAAACATAAACACACTCAAATCAGACAAATATAAAGCAATAACATAACGATAGAGTATATATGATGTGAAGCAGAAGAATTTTGTCCATGCATAGACAAAGTCATAGCAGAATCCCGGTTTTCTTGAATTTCCTTTCATGAATTTAAAATATTGAGTCTTCATCAATTCTTATTAAGATCCAGGCATGACATTTGCGGTTCCCACAGTGTGAAAGCTGTGACAGTCACTTTCTCACAGACAGAGAGCCCAGAAAGGTCAGAGTGCTCTGATAAAGTCCTCTGAGCAAATAGCACGGATGCTCAAGATTTCAATTCTCTTGGAATCAATAGACTTCTGAATATGTCTGGGAGAGCATGCTCTTGGGAGTGAGGCAGATTGTTCTTCCCAGATGTAGCTCTGCCTTGCCTTGGGTGCTTCAGCACTTAGTGATCGATTAGGATGTTACACGAACTGATTCCCCCAGGACATAGGCCCTTATCTTTGCTGTTCAGCAAGCAGAAGGTTGGTGAGCTGGAAGTGGGCCAGTCATCAAGGAACTTGGTAGTTCAGCACACAGGGCAAAGGAAAGACTGATGTGATAGATTATTGGGATTTGGTGAGCTGTTGTGTTTTTTTCTTCCTATTCTATGCTTTAATCTCACTATTTTACAGTCCTAATTATTATCTATTTTCTTCTAAATGTGAAAATATAATAATTAATTTTGTATTTCTTCTTAAAATCCTTCATGATAGCAAGAGCATCAGATCTCCTACAAAATGTAACTTTCCCCCAGACACTTTAAATACCATACAGAAGTTACTTAACTCTCTTGCCGTGTTGGCTCAGGGCTCCCCTGGGAAGACTGAACACTTACTGTAAGTACATTTGCACGCCATGAAGTCAGAGGCAACTAAACTAGCTGTGAATCAATTAATACATTGCGTGAGCTGTGCTTAATTTCAGATGTAAATTCAGTCAAATCCCCATGCTTACACTGTATTTTTAAGTGTATTAACAGCATTTTTGGAGAGAAACATCCCATATTAGAAAGTTTTTATATGACAAATTTATAAAGAACATAAGTTACTCCTGAAGAAGTCTTCTATTCAGATTTTCATTAAACAGAAAAAATATTATAAGTCATAAGTTCCTTTTCCTTCTCTGGTTTAATGATGAATACTTAACATCATTTTAATATCATTAATCTGCCAAGTATATTCAGTCATAGTCAAGCATGTATTGATTCTTATATTTATCATATGATTTAAAAAAACAAGGTGTGATAAGTCAAAATTTTAAAAGGAGACCAACCTCAGTATGTTTTTTAAGAGCTTCTGTCACATTACCAACACTTTGACAACATAGACAGTAAAGTCAGACACTTGAATGAGACTCTTTTGATTGCTACTTCCCATAATTATTATCTCAGAAATCATGGACTAGTTTGTTTACTCTATTTCTGCCTAGTTAATTCATTTCCTGAAAGGAAATGAGGAAAGTGGTATAAACAATCAAAATTAATTATATTCAAGTATATAGATATAACAAAGATAATTTTCTCAGAAAAACTAAATTTTAGATAATAGATAGTACAATTAATAATTTGTTATTACTATATGAAGAAGAAGTATTTGTGAAATTAGTTTGAGTGTACTGAGTATGATAGCTTATAAAACATCTAACCATGTCTCCCACTTAGCAACCATGAATTTATAAGGTTTATTGAGTTTGAGATATTTGGCTACTATTATAATCCCTGTAGTGAAAATTGCCAGGCTAAGTGTGTTGACAGAAAATCCCTAGGGATGTGTACACTCAGATAAACTACAAATATGACAAATAAATTCAAAAATGACAACTCTGAAGCAATTAGTAGGGGCTAAAAACTACAGTGGGATTTTGTTGATGTTCATTTGTATTTAGATTTCTATCCTTGGTGACTTGTTTCCAATGATGTCTTTAATCGGTGTACAAAACCCATATTTGACAGGTGCATAAAAATATAAGTACCAACCATAATGAATTGTTGGAAGGATGTAATTCAGAAAGAGCTCACTTTCCTAACATACATAAAGCTTCAAGTTTAATTATGTATATTGAATGTGTAAATATATGCATATAAATACACACATATATATGATACACACAAACACACAAATGAACACACACAGAGATATTCACAGACACAGAAACAAATACACACACATACAAATACCACAATAATGGTAGAAAGAAGAAAGTAATGCCATAAAGGAGTAAAGAGAGTGGTATATTGAATAATGTGATTTATATGATAAAGAAGTGAAACAAAAACAGAAAGCTATGAAGCAATGGATGGATCTAAGCAAAGGAAGCATTCAAGAAAGATAGCAGACTATTGAAAAAAAGAAATATTACTGGTGTCTTTGAAAAGAAACTGAAGTTTATGAACTTGTTTTGAACAGAAGGAATTAAAAGTGTATTTACAATAACTTAAGTTGGAAAAGATTGAATTTGAAATGTGTTTCATTTTACTTACTATTGAAGAACAACAGTTGAAGTCATATAATTCTGCTTTTATTTCATATGAAAAGCGAGTTCTTAGGACATAATGCCTTCTAAATGCACATGATGATACACAGCAGGTAGTCATGTCTGTTTTTTCCTTTTTTGTAAGAAAACTAATTTATCATACATATAGTATGGATGTGTGTGTATATATATGTGTGTGTGTATATATATAGTAAACATTTCTAGACATATAGAAAACTGTTATATATGTATTAAACATCTAGAAAGCTAATTTACAACAACACACACACATGCATGTATATATATATATATCACATTTTTGGAATTCTCTAATTTGTTAGACTACAAATATTATTCTCATACTTCTCATTATTTTCCCACCTTCTATTGTTTTTAGCTTTTTGACCCATATCTTATTACTGGCTCTATTTTAGAGACTCCTTCCTTCATGGTTCTCATTAAAACTCTTAATTCATAAATTCAGCAAAAGAAACAAATATTAGTTAGCTCTGTCTTTTTTTTTCCTTTTAATAGAATCTGTCATATAAAACAAGCAAGTAAAAATATTTTTAGAAAATTTCTGTAGATGCATGTACATTTAAATATTTACATGGTTATGTACATATAGATATGCACTATAGTTATATATGCATTCAGATTACTAAGATTAAGATTAATAACATGTATTTTGGCAGTTTAAAATTGGTGGCATCTAATATAATATTCCTGTAGCTCACTAAATAATCTCATAAAATATATTTCATCTAGTCTGTTAAGA
This sequence comes from Arvicanthis niloticus, assembly GCF_011762505.2. Classification (NCBI taxonomy): domain Eukaryota; kingdom Metazoa; phylum Chordata; class Mammalia; order Rodentia; family Muridae; genus Arvicanthis; species Arvicanthis niloticus. Next base: position 58,207,171 of record NC_047664.1, on the reverse strand, counting down.
AAAATTATTACTAGGCAAGACTGAAACTCTTCAAGGTGCAAAGGCAGTATAATTGAAGTAGGGTTATAAATAAGTTATGCTATAAAATAAAATTGAAAAAAATTAAAATTCATACTATGTTAACAGAAAGAATTTTATGGGCTCTCACATAGAAATTTCTTGACCAACATGTATGAAATATATCCAATTTATAACCAATATATTATAATTAAAATTATGTAATTTAGATAATATGTTGTTTAAATTTATAGACCTATAGTATTTTCCTAAAAATTACAACTATATAAAACAGTCTGGTAATGGAGTAACTGTGCTATTCTGAATGACTACTGAATTAGTAATGAGTTTTTAATGGAGATATTCCATTAGGTGTGTGAAATACCAGCTGACTTGCATTTATGCTGTGTATATTACTCAGGGGAACAGAAATCACCAGCTGTCACAGAGGATGAAGAATTCAAGAAGTTGTCAGTGATACTTTCCTGATCTGATGGCAGTTGTGAACGTGGGATATCTTGTCAAATTGGAGTAAATTTGGATGCTATCTTAGAAGAGATTTTCATTCAAAATATTACATTTATTCTCAATTATTACTTCCAGCAGATGTATATTAATTATAGCTGTGTATGCTATTATACATATATACATACATACATACATACATACATACATACCTACATACAGATAGATACTAATTATAGCTCACTTTCTTCTTTTCTATAGGAGTCAGGGGATGCTCTGGTAATACTGGCTTTTTTAAAACAGTGTCCTCTACTACAAAAGAGTGGCTGATATTTAAAACTTACGTCATGGTTAATACACAAATTGAATTAAACGTGAATAAGAATAAATATGTTCATTCTACCCCTCTGCGTGTGTGTGTGTCTGTGTGTGTATGTGTGTGTGTGTAATATGATAACACTGTGAATACGCAAGCAAAACACACTATTCTTGGAACTATTTATACTATATTTTCAAATAAAACTTAAAGACAAGGAGTTTGAATAAACAAATACATAACAAATAAACAAATGTGTGCTTCTTGGTAGGACTATCCAGTCTCCTCAGACAGAGTGCTCCCTTCAATTAAAGCTGCATAAACTAAAATAAGCATTCATTTATATTGAAACCTAACAGAAAGTTGTAGAAGCAAGAAAATAGACTCAAACTAAATTTCAGAAATACAAAAGGAAAGAGACTCTGTCTTCACTCATGGACATGTGTAGAGAGCTAACAAAATTTAGTCTTCTGATAAGTGGGATATGAAAGAGCCAAATTATGAGCTAACAGATTAAAACAGAAAGTTTGTGAGTACTGATAAGACAGATAAATTTTCAAGGGCCAGGATATCCAATACATGAATCTCTTGCTTTCCAAGTTCTTACCAGTCTTTCCTTAAAAGATTGAAGTCAATCATGTACAATCAGGGGATAAAAATAATCTTATTTTAATAGGTAATGTAAAGATGTCCTACTAAATGTCAGACACTGTCTGAAGCATAGTCAGCCAGAATCAAAGTTTGAACTGGTTATATATAATATACATTTTCTAACTTTTTATTGCAGTTCTTTGCCATAAGTTACACAATCCTTGAACTGCTATTGTGAAAAAGAATTGAATCATTAACTACACATAACCCAAATTTATTGCCGTGTGGAACAACTCATGTGCACCAAATAACTGTTAAGATTGTACAGAATTTCATACTTCTTAACTTCCCTCAAATCTGGTAAAGTTTGTACTGGTATTTATTTAATCACTTAGGTAAGGAAACAGAGACAGACACATCTCCTGGGCTAGATATCAGCATTGATTCATTCAGTTTCAGTTAGAGAATTTTCCTCACAGGAAAAAAGTAAGATTTGACAGAATAGTATCCCTGTCAGTCTAAGTTAGTTTCTGGATGCACTACTGTACACATATGTGTACATATACCTACCCATAAACATATGTGCGCGCACACACACACACAAACACACACACACACACACACACATTTCAGTTAAATGTGTTTCAGGCTTAGGAATCGTCTTCATCATTTGTCAGTTTTAAAGATAAAATGGGAAGACTCAATGGGATCTTATTCATTAAATATGTCTTGAAAATTAATACAGATTTTAAATTGTTTGCTGATTTGATCAAAGAAAATTAATGAAAAATACATTATCTAAGTTCCCCAAACATTTCCCCTTTACCAATTCAATTTAATCCTTCAACATAGAGATATTTTTTCAAAGAATCTACATAGTGTCATTATGTCATTTGAATGTTTCATTGCTGTGTCCATGAACGAGGTTCAGATAGTCATCTGCCCTATCTCTTGGTGGATTTTAATCATGAATCAAGATAATTGAATAACATCATTATATAGCACAGCTCTTGTGCCTATAGAATATTTTCTTTCTTTTTTTTCTCTCTCTTTCTCTCTCTCTCTTTCTTTTTTTGTTTCTTTCTCTCTTTCTTCTTTTATGTTAGTATTCATACCAGGTCCTAGAACATGCACAGAAAATGATGTACCATTATTATTAATCCCTAGACCTTAGGCTTTTGAGATATCCCAATTTATAAACTAAGGCAGCCTTGAACTTAATATTCAAATAGCTGTATTTACAAAGGATGTAATTTTTTAAAGTACCTGTCCTCTTACACGTTGTGATTACAAGTACTCAGAACCATGATTACCTTTTTGTACTGCAAATTTTCTGGACTGATATTTAAATATAGGTTACTTTCCTATTCATAAAATGTTAAAGAAATGTTCTTTCAGATGCAATTAATGAACAGACAAAGATAATAGTAAGTTGTTCTGGAACTTGAGTTGGATAAGAACAGTATCATAAAATACATGAAAAAATTTTATCAGTGTAATGACATGGTAAGACATTGAATTTGTGAGCTGGGCAGTGGTGGCACTATCCTTTAATCCCAGCACTTGGGAGGCAAAGGCAGGTGGATTTCTGAGTTCAAGGCCAGCCTGGTGTACAGAGTGAGTTCCAGGACACCCAGGGCTACACAGAGAAACCCTGTCTTGAACCCCACCCCCCCAAAAATTGAATTTGTGCTATACAAGCCTAGATATTCTTGCACTCATCACGAGGTTCAAAAGACCAGGAAAGGGAAGGTGATCCTATTCTCTCTTAGTGGGAGAGTATGACTCCCTAAGCTTTGCCCCTGGAGAGTTTTGTTAACCTGTTTACAATATGAAAACAAAATTGCTTATAGCTGAATTGTAGTGTCTGAGTTGAAGTTTTTATTTTCTGGAAAACTTCATAAATATCCATAGTCTTACATGTTTAAGCCAACAATTTTACACAACCATGTGCTTTTAATAATGATGCTATTGTAGCCATGTAAATACCCTTATATGAATTTTAAAAGTGAGGTGTATAGGCAGCTTAACAAAAAAAAAAAAAAAAAAAAAAAAAAAAAAAAAGAGTCGCATGAGTTTAATTCAAATTTAGGGAACTTGTCTACTTAGGATGCCATCACTGTGAGTTCTGTTGTCAAGAAAAAAGTTTGGATGCTATTATAAAGGATAATACAACAACTTGGAACACAAAGACACATTGGTATTAACATTGAAGGAAGACATAATAATATCATTGACTCCTAAATTTATAGATTGTAGCTCGACAGTTCACCCCAAAAGAGCTCAAGAATAAGAGAATTTAGAAAGGACTTAATTTTTTAATGTGCTCTATTATAATTCTGCTTATTACACTAAAATTTACTGATGTTTGCTAGGCATATTTAAAATTAATATGATAAGAAATTGTGAAGAAATTTTTCCATAAATCCAAAAAATTATTTGTTTATATTTCTGCTTCTCTAAGCTGGCTTTACCAAACTTGCATTTATTCTTTCTGCCTACAGCTCATGTGGTATTAATCCCTCCAAAATTTGTTCATATAAATTTATAGTCATTACAAAAATTATGTTTAGTGGTACTCAAAAGAAAGTTCAGTAGATAAAAGAGCACCTGCTGGTATTTTAAAAGACCCAAGTCTGATTTTTAAAATCTACATAACAGCTGCTTGCTATTTATAACTCTTGTTCATCCAGTTAAAGGGATTCAGAATTTTTCCATGGCCTCTACAGGCATCAAGCACTCACATGCTGCACTTGTGTGTGTGTACATATACAGTACATTTGAATACTCTCTCTCTCTCTCTCTCTCCGGGAGAGAGAGAGAGAGAGAGAGAGAGAGAGAGAGAGAGAGAGAGAGAGAGAGAGAGAGAGAGCATATGCCAAGAAAAAACCTTTACTTGGCATGGTCAACCTTCCTTTACAATAATTGGTATGGGTAGTTAAAGTAACTCCCAAGTGACATAGACTATATATGTAATTCTTCACTGCCTATCATGGGTTGAAGGTGAATCTTTATAGATGAAAATATTGCATAGTCAGGACAGAGAAATAAGATTATTCAAGATGAATCCTGACATGAAACATCTTTTCTGGGGTCCAACTTCTATAGTCCCAGAAAATACTATGCAAGCTGTCAATAAAAATAAAAAAAATAAACAGCCAGCCCTACCAAGCCACAACATGTATGAACTATAAAAAAGATCAACATGGAAAGATATGCCTAAGGTGTAATTGCTATCATTCTCACATCAGTATCAACTAAAAGTTGAGTAATTAGGTACAAAGCCCAATCAACAGGACAGAAATAATACGTAGTACTAGAAATCTAGCAAGCTTTTTGAATCTTGTGTTGTCATGGACCTTCAAATGATATCTAGTACCATCACTTAGCTACAGCATGACATCTTTCTATAGTCTAAACTTATTCTGATTCCCATAGATAAATGCAACTATCACCCCTCATTAAAGAAATCTTTCTTTACAACAAATGGAGTCAAGCACAGAAAAACACAATGAATACACTACAGAGGTCAATAGATTGTTGTGAACCTAGCTCCAATGGATGTATATATATCCAACTATGGATCATCTTCATATGCCCCAGAGAACATTGTAGATGAAGAGGTGGTGATATTGTAAGAGCCAGAACACCTTGTTTTTTTGCTGTGAAAGAATTCCATAGAAATGACTGAACAAAGATACCTGGAATAATGGTCATATCAATGGACTTGTCAATGTATGAGAGGGAGGATTGCAGCAAATGTTTTATAAACAAGGTCTATTTACATTACAATTTTTAAATCTCACAGAAGATAACTTTAGTACAGCATAATAGCACTGGTTATCAAAGGACAGGAGAATAAAACTTAAGCTCTTATGGAAAGATGTCATAATGGAAAATTAGATTGAGTCATTTCATGTGCTAATGTGTGGTAAAGTATCTTGCTTATAAAACAGAATTTCTGCGAGCTTACAGCTGACATTGCTTAGTTTGTCAACACAAAAAATTTTTTATGTTGAGAAAGAAAATTACAAGTTTTTCCCTGATGGGGATTTTCACAGTTCATACATGTTGCCTCTGGGTAGGGCTATTTAATTGTTTCTCCCCATTAGCAGTTGCACAGCATTTTCTGGTACTGCAGAAGCTTGACCCTCACCCCCAAGAAGGAGGGTTTAAGGTCAGATCAGGCATGAATAATCTGAAGCATAAATATGCAGCTTTATCCTATTCAAATTATTGGAAGGAAGGTGAGAGTTTAAGAGTAAGGAGCCATCTCGATTGTTATGCCAAATACCATTGGATTCATGTTCTAAAATTTACAGTGGTAATCATTATAATTAGGAAAAATTTTAAAGACACTTGCAGTGTATTTGGCATAGTTCCAACACCTCACTGGATGTTTTAACTTTGCATAGTGAGATTATAAATTTAAAGAATGCTGCTCTACTGAGCATTGATGCAGCAGGTACTGCTGATAAAATCATCCATGGCTGGAGATCCGTATTTCTATTTTGGTCAAGCTTCAAAAATGGCATATTTAGATTGAACATGTTAGACCTTTTTGTCCTGCGAATACTTTTATTCCTGCCTATCATGTTAAAGCTTGTCTTTAACAACATCAACATTTTGGCAGCCAAAGTACATGACTTGAAACTAAAAATAAACCCTAGATAGAGTTATTAACAATCTGGCAAGTCATGAATGGATAAGATTCTGCCCAGAGCCTTACCAACCTAAGACAGAAAAGCATTGCTTTTGATAGCGCATGTTCCATGATGGCTAAGGAAGACATTCTTGGCAGAACAACCTAAGACAGGCTAAGTTTTGTTTATGAAATAAAAACCGAGGAAAGGTGGAGAGCTTTTGGGGCTGCTTGGCAGGAATATGACATTGGCCAAGGACAACGAAGTGGGCTTCAGGCAGAAATCTGATATTAGGCCAGAACAAAGAAGTAGTTTCAGGCAGGAATCTAAGCCTTAAGCTAGAACAAAGAAGTAATTTCCAGCAGAAATCTAAATCTTAGGCTAGAACAAGGAAGTAGGCTTCAGACATGAAAATGACTTTGGGCTAGGACAGGGAAATTGGCTCAGATATTTTGGTCATCTTGATAAGCCCTTAGAAACGGTGATCACTGGAGTTTTCAAGGAACTTTGTTTAATGCCTTGCTTATTCTTTGACTATTTGTGTTTATTGTCTTGCTTGTTCCTTGACTATTTGTGTTTATTGTCTTGCTTGTTCCTTGACTATTTGCATCTATTGTATTGCTAGTTCCTCAGCCTAGAACTGACCTTAATACTTGCATAAAATTAAAATGGTATAAAGGCAAAAAAGGAGGAGGAGGAATAGGATAGGGGTTTTGTAGGGAGGGGAAATAGGGAAAGGGGATGACATCTGAAATGTAAATTAAATATCCAAGAAAAAAAAGTATGCAGCAGTATTTTCAGCAATAGAGGTCACTTTCCTTCTCAGGATAGGCAGCAAAGTACTACATCAAAAGTCTATGTTGTTGTGGGAGTTAGTTAAATACCCTGACTGCTAGGAGAAGAGTTAGACTCTCAAAGGAATGAATCTCTGAATTGTTGTTGAAAGTAGAGTGCTCAGGTTTTAATCCATGTACATAAGGATTTAAAAAAAATGGACAGTTTGGGGGTAGGGGTGGTGATGTATGTATGTATGTATGTATGTATGTATGTATGTATGTATATATGTATGTATGTATGTATGTATTTGTATGTGTATGTTGTGGTGTGCAGTGCGTGTGTGTCTGTGTGTCTGTGTGTCTCTGTGTGTGTGATAATAATAAGTAAAGGATATTATCCACTTGTGAGGTTAGGTTGGCATGAGAAAGGAAAAGAGGGATGGTATCTGTGAAAGGACGAGAAAACAAAAGGGAAAGGAGGAAGAGTGATATATCTTATTTCAATTAAAACATTTTGTCATTTGTATTAGTTTTGTCATTACAATTCTGTTTAAGGGTTACCTTCAATATATAAAAGTTTAATAATTAATGTGCACCTCAAATCTACCACTTCTAAATCCAAAGAAATGTTTCCTGCAGTATTTCCTCCCAAATATAAAAACCAGTTGGTAAAAGGGAATTTTACAATATATAGCCCAAAGAAAGAAATACTGACAATGTCCAAGAAAAGCACTCTTAGGTACAGAGAAGACTCTAATTGTTTTATAAATAAAGAAATTACCTTTAAGATAAAGAAAATGCAACTTTGGCCAGGCGGTGGTGGCGCACGCCTTTAATCCCAGCATTTGGGAGGCAGAGGCAGGCGGATTTCTGAGTTCGAGGCCAGCCTGGTCTACAGAGTGAGTTCCAGGACAGCCAAGGCTATACAGAGAAACCCTGTCTCGAAAAAACAAACAAACAAACAAAAAAAAAAAAAAAAAAAAAAGAAGAAGAAGAAGAAAATGCAACTTCACATCTAATGTTTATGCCCGTTACTAATGTCTTGAACAATTGCAGACAGCATTACAATCATGTGACAAATCCTATTACAAACTTCAAGAATGGCTGAAGAACTTCTAGTTCTTTGGAAAGTTATTTAGGCCAAATGTGGTTTTGCTGAGCTACACAGATGAAAGAATGTCTTGCTAAAGCAAATATATGAAAGAATGTTTTCCTGAAGCAGACACAAGGTGAAAGGCTGTTTGATACAGCAAACACGTGAAAGGGGGCTTGATGAAGGAGTATACATATGACCCTAGAGACAGTGGGAGATGAGTACTGAACATTGGTTTGGTTTGCAACATCTCAGTATTCTTCACTAAAGATATGCATGTGACGGTTCCCTTATGTAGCCTTGTTGAACTTGTGATAATGCTGCCATTGAGAGAAACTTGCCCAAGAACTGCTCATGAGATTCCTGAAGCATTTTGCTGCCTGCTTGCCAGGCCTTACCTCAGGCCAGTTGGTGAGCCTGGAGGTTTCTTCAGGATCAAACTACAGCTGCCAAATGTCTGTTTGCTTAAAGGACTGGACTATAGCTGCTGGTTGTGCCTGGTATCTGCCTGCCTAGAGGACTGGTCTGCAACTGCTGAATTATATTTGGTGTTTGCTATGGAACTAAACTGCTGGAAAAAAAAAAAAAAAAGGATCAACCTCCCCTGCAAAGAACTATTGCTGAACAGTTCACCATATTCTAATAACATTTCTTTTTCACTACTTCTGCTGGGTGATGGGCTAGAGGAGAGGTTGTACCCTTATTAAAGGTAGGTTGCAAAAAATTTATAGACACAGATGGCACTTGCCATTTTACCTTTATGCTATGATATAATAGTCATTTCTGTCTTATACATCTGTAACTAATATCTTTTAGGATGTTCTTTTTAGACTCTATACTCTTAAGTTTAATGATTTCCTATAGCTTTAGGATAATGGGAAAGAAAATACTTACATAAAGTGTTCCAGGTGTCATTAACATTATTTACAAGATGCCTGGGTTTTCATTTTCAGTCATTAATTGTTTTCAAGAATGAAATGAACAAAGAACCGTATATCAATTATCCATTTAACTCTTACATATTCTTGAGAAGATCTTATAATTTATTTACTGGTTGTTAAATTTATAGATGAGTCACAGAAATAACAAGAGCAATTGTAAGGCTTAACTTAAAGGAAATTATCAGAAAATTAACTTTATAACCTGAATATGTGACATGGAAGTATTAGTTCTAAAATTTTCTGATAATATAGTCCATAAGTAATATTAAATTTTCTACCAGAATGAAAAAGAAATATTCTGGAGAAGAAATATTTTAAAATGTCATTCATAAAGATTTTCATCTTCAATAATAGATAAAGAAAACTCCAGGCAAGATTATTGCATCTGTACTTCTCTTTTTCCCTCTTCCTCACATACACACAGGGTGAGCTTTGACTTTGCAATTGATTTTTAATGATGCAAATCCCCCAGATTTAGAGAAGAATCGCTTAAGGCCTTCTATCTATTGCTTTTTATTAAGCTAATAACTTTGTAAATGAATAATTTGCAAGAAGAGAACTAATGGGCTGGCAACTGTTGTTTTCATCACAGTTAAAAATACTCTTCAGGCAAAATATGCTTTTATGAAAGAAATCTTTACTTCACATCCGAGAAAAGTGTTTTCCAATTATTAAAAATAAAATAAAATTACCTAGGGGCAAAAAGCATCTTGTGTGGGTCTTAGAGTTGCTTTTAACCAAAGACAGAAAAAGCCCAACACATGAGGGAATGTTAGATATCTGTAAGTATGCTTTAATAAGCAATTTCTTAACTTTTCTTTTCAACCAACTGCATAATTTGTAAATGAAATGCAGGACTTTAAAGGCAGTTCAGTTGAAACTCTGTCTTGAGATATAAAATAACATCTATATATTTAGTTTCCTAGAAACATTATTGTCTAATTTAAAATGCAGGATTCCATTTAAAAAAAAAAAAAAAAAAAAGAGGGTTTTTTTGCCCTGAAACTTAATGACCCAACTTATTCATTGTGATATGTGATGTGATCATGTATGGGTCACCTGTTCCATTACAGTCCTGATTTTGTCATTGTGTATACAGGAACATTTGATCATTAACTTCAGAGAGCAAAAGCAGCCCTGATGACTAAAAGTAGTCTGTAGATATGCCTCAATATACTTCTGTTTGTGAGCAACATTTTCAAGAAGAAATACTTAAGATAGAAAGCAATGACAAGAAGATATTTTAAGAAGAAAAAACAAAATGAATTACACGGGAAAAGACTTGGAAGGAAGGTCTTGAACTAAGAAAGTGTGACCAATAGTGTCCTGAGTAATTCCTCAGGTCACACTTATTCAATGATTTCTCTATTAATTTTTACTAGTAGTTTAAATATATTACAAATGGCTTTAGTTATGAAATGTCTTTTTTATTTTGCTTATTAAACTTTAAGTAAAAAGCTACATTGAATACATTCATAAATAAAAATAGACAACAAAGCTCTTATAGAAAACACACAACAAAAGCACGTTTTAAATTAGCTGAAAATAAATTGCATAATTTATATTTTCACTTTATCTAGACATACAGATTTAACTCATGCTGAATTCAGTTTCCTCTGGTTAAATTGACTTATCAGGAAGTCGTCTTTGTTACCTGCTTTCCTATCTCCCTCCACAATGGTGAAATGAGACATTGCTCAGAAACTGAATCTTCATTTATGCTAGTATATGCTGCATCGTGTTTACATGGTATCTGAAGAAGACACATCCATGATTAGAAACATTAGTCTCTAGAGATTATTTAGAGATAAACGTCTCATCTATCAGTTTCATGAGAACAGACATATAATCTCCTTGTTAGCCAAAAGGAAAAAAATATAGCTACCATGGACAATTTTTAAGAAGACTTGATTTATGAAAAGCATCAAGCATAATGATCACTGTAACTCTCTCTTTTCTTTGTGTGTGAATTTTTGTGACCTGTATCAGGGGTCAGCAGATATTATCACTATTAACTTGTTATTGTTATTAAAGGAATGAAAATGAACTACTGCCACAAATGCAGTTAAACAACACTAATTTATTGTCATTTAGTAGTAAGTCAGAAATTCTAAAATCAAAAGTCATGTTTTATTTTTTTTTCTCTTTCTTTTATTGAAAATAGATCTGTGGTAACAATTTCTTCTTCTCTAGTTTCCCTGAGAGATTGCCTCCACCTTTCTTTCAGTCAGAATCCACACCCTTTCTGTGTCTCATTAGAAAAAAAAAAAAAAAAAAAAAAAAAGGCATCTAAGAATCATCGTATTAGCTGTTTTTTACTGTTGCTTTTTAGCTTTGTGTTAGATTTACATAAAATTTTATTGAACTCATTATGTTTTCCTCAAAATATTTTAAAACGTTTAGCCAGAATTAACATTTTTTAAGCCTCAGTAGATTCAGACATACACAACTCCAGAAGAGAAAATTCAAGAAGGAAAACAACTAGAAATGAGAGTAAAAATTACATAAGACTAAAATTATGACAAATCTATGAATTATTTGAGGAAAGAATGAATGAAATAATGTAGAGAAACAATGTATGCTCCTAGAGATTATCTTTGTGTTTAAGTAACTGTTGCGGGAAACATTAAAACGGATGTCAAGTATTTCTCACGCTACACCCAGCTTCCCTCTGCCTTGGCAGCCTGGAAGGCTTGTTCTTATCTCGTGGAGACTTCTGACTCAGACCTCCAAAATCTCTCCACCCAGCTCTCTAAGTTTCCACTGGCGGGACTCTACCACACCAGCCCCAAGCTTCAAAACTCCCACGGCCTTTGTGGTACGCATCTGGCAAATGCATGCTTTGCTGCCTTTCTCTCTGGAACCCAGTCAAACCACCACGTGAAGGAAAACATAATACAAACTTAGTTCAGAAACAATGGTAACTCAGTCTCTGGGCACAACAAGTGGAATCCAAATCTTGTCATATTAAATCAAGTCATATTAAATCTAAATCCTCCAGTGGCGAATCCTGGCATACCCACCATAGAAACCTGCAGACTCTAGCAGCTACATCTTGACTTTTCCTATCCCCGAAATGAGTATAGGGACCACTCACTGGGCAAGCAGGTGAGACTTCCTGGTTGGACAGAGAAAGAAAGGAAGCAGGAGAGAATTAGAAGTCTTTTGGACTGGAGGAAGGTTCCTAAGAAGTCACCTGAGTACTTGACTCATTCCTTGTTCCAGACAGCCTCTCCTGAGAAGGAGGAATTAACATCATAATACAGGCAGCACCCGGGGGCCATCCACAACAAGTAACTAACAACAATAAATTAGTTACTAGTATGATGTTGAATGGTTGTATTTACAGGATATACATTTTTATAATTATTTTAATAGTTAAGACTATGTAGGGTAATAAATTCACAGAATAAATTTGAAGCTGTGACCAAACTAAAAAAAATCATATTGCACCATGAGGCTTAAAAGATGTGTGTGTGTGTGTGTGTGTATGTGTGTGTGTATTATAAGAAAATGTGTAAATAATTTACAAATTAGCAAACATGTAACATAACATGTATATACATGTTATACATATGAAATAATGATTTCTATGAGCTATTAAAAAAGCAAATATATAGAGATGTGAGAATTCTAGTTGCAAAAAAATCTTTCTTATTACTGGTTTTTGTTTTTCCTAATAGGTGTCCATTAACAAGAGATAAAGGAATAGCAAGCTATTTTCCCAAGGTTGGAGCATGATTTACACGAGCATCATGAAAGCAAGACATGTATATGTAAAAGAAATTAAGTCAGAGAAGCAGGGATAGCCCTATTCTGGGAAGGTTATCAACAATGAGAGTTATTTAGCTGTATTCTGGGCTAGAGACACCCTATTGGGTGTTATGCTTCCCACGTCAATATTATATCACTGAAGGGGGAGGTTCTGTAATTCTTTCTAATTGGGTCATTAAAGATGGCAGAAGCCAATCCTGAGCAAATATATAGAGGCAGATTTTTGGGGACCAAGCAGAAGAGGAGAAGAGATAGAGAAAGGAGCTTTTCTGCCAGGCTTTCGAAAGAGGAACATAGACACCATGCAGTCTTGGTGGCAATTAGAACCAGTAGGGACCTCGGCCACTGGAAGAATTCTGATATAGAATAGCTGATGAGTTTAGGACAATAAATTACATGCACGGCAGTTGTGTCCTCTGGCTGATCTTAAAAAGTTAAGATTGTCTGGTACTTTCTATTCATGGCAACTGTGGTGGGCAGGAGAAAGGTGAATGCCTGAGCAGTTGGTCAGTGGAACACAACAGGTAGCTCCAGGCGTTTTTAGGAGGGACAGTTGTTGGGCAGCTTAGCAAAGCCAGTCAGAGGAATGGGCAGTGTTCTCAGGAAAACACCAGTTGGCAACATGGCAACCGCTGTTCTCAGAGCATAGCCGTGAACTCAGGGAAAGATCCCAAGAAGGAACAAGCTTGCATTTTAAAATTATATGCACCATATCACTGAATCATTTTTAATGTTAACTAACAAAAAGAGAAACAGCTTTCTAAACAGCAGTATGTTTATTTGTTAACATAGTAAGACTCAGCTGTGGTAGTCAGAAACATTTTAATTTATTTAAGAAAGAAGCAATGATTCTTTACAGATGAAATGATACTATACATAAGTGATTCCAAAAATTCTACCAGAGAACTTCTACACCAGATAAACAACTTCAGCAAACTACTTAGGTATAAAATTAACTCAAACAAATCAGTAGCTTTGTTCTAAACAAAAGATAAACAAGATGTATGATGGTTTATATATGCTCAGCCCAGAGAGTAGCACTATTAAAAGGTGTAGCCCTGTTGGAGTAGGTACGTGACTATGTGTATGGGCTATAAGAGTACAGTCCTAGCTGCCTGGAAGTAGTATTCAGCATTCAAGCAGCATTCACATGAAGTCTTAGAACTCTCAGAACTTCCTTCACATTGCCTACTGGGATGCTGGCATATTCGCTCCTTGATGATAGTGCACTGAACCTCAAAATCTGTAAGCCAGCCACAATTAAATGTTGTCTTTTTGAGATGCCTTGATCATGGTGTCTATTCACAGCAGTAAAGCCCTAACTAAGACAGTCTGAAAAAAATTATGAAACCAGCACCCTTCATAATACTCACAAATAATATAAGCTATCTTGGCATAACTCTAACTATGCAAGTGAAAAATCTCTATAACAAGAACTTCAAGGCTTAGAAGAAAGGAATCTAAGAAGACCTTAGAAGATGGAAAAATCTCCCATGCTCATGGATCAGTAAAATATAATAAAAAATGGCCATCTTAACAAAAGCAATCTGCAGATTCACTGCAATCCCCATCAAAATTCCAACTCAATTCTGCACAGAGATAGAAAGAACAATTTTTGACTTCAGCTGGAATAAAAAAAAAAAAAAAAAAAACCCAGAAAAATGAAAAAAAGATCTCAACAATAAAAGAACTTCTGGAGGAATCACCATCCCTGAACTTAAGCTCTGCTAGAAACAACAGTGATATAGTGATAAAAACCACGTCATTGGTACAGACACAGGTAGATCAATGGAATAGAATTTAAGACTCGGAAATAAGCCCCTACACATATGGTCACTTGATCTTTGACAAAGAAGCCAAAAAGTATCTCATGTAAAAGACAACATATTCAACAAAGGATGCTGGTTCAAGTGGTAATCAGCATATCAAAGAATGCAAACTGATAAGCTCAAGTCCAAGAGGATCAAGGACCTCCACATAATAGCAGATACACTGAAACTAATAGAAGAGAACATGAGAAAGATCCTTGAACACATCTACACAGGGGAAAGTTTCCTGAATAGAACAGCAATGGCTTAGGCTCTGAAATGAAAAGCTTCTATAAGGCAAAGGTTCATTTTGTCAATAGGACAAAATGGCAACGTACAGACTGGGGAAACATTTTTACCAACCCTACATATGATAGAGGGCTAATATCGAAAATATACAAAGAACTCAAGAATTTAAAATTCAGAAAACAAAATATCCTATTTAAAAATGGGGCACAAAGCTAAACAAAGATTTCTCAACTGAGTAATCTCAAATGGCCAAGAAGCACCTAAAGAAATGTTCAACATCCTTAATAATCAGGGAAATGCAAATCAAAATGACCCTGAGATTCGACCTTAAACCAATCAGAATGGTTAAGATAAAAAACTCAGGAGATAGCAGATGCTGGCAAGGATGTGGAAAAAGAGGAATACTCCTCCATTGTTGGTGGGATTGCAAGCTGGTAAAACCACACTGGAAATCAATCTGGAGGTTTCTCAGAAACCTGCTATAGTTCTATCCAGCTATTCCAAAAGATGCTCCAACATGTTAAAAGGACACATGCTCCACCATATCATTGCAGTCTTTATTCATAAAAGCTAGACGCTTGAAACAACCCAGATGTACCACAACAGAAAAATGGATACAGAAAATGTGATACATTTACAAGATGGACTGTTACTCAAGTACTAAAAATGGCGACCCCACAGACTTTGTAGGCAAATGGATGGAACTACAGAATATCATCCTGAATGAGGTAACCCAGACCCCAAAGACATACATGGTACATACTCACTGATAAGTAGGTATTAGCTCAAAAGCTCAGAACACCTACACATACCATATGACATAGATCATATGATATTTAACAAAAAGGATGGACAAAGTGTAGATGCTTCCAAACCACTTAGAAGGGGGAACAAAATAATCATGGTAGGTGGAGGGAGGAAGGGACCTGTGTGGGAAAGGGTGGGGAGGAAAAAAGGGGATGATATGACCAGGTATGAGAAGAAACTTGAGAGAAGTCCCTAGGACCAGGAGAATGAATAGCTATAAGTAGCAGTAGGGGTGGAGAACTGGGGCAACCACTAGAATGTGCCCTACACCAGGGATGCAAGAGGATCCCAGGACCCAATGGAGATGGCATTTGCTGAAATACCAAAGAGGAGATACAATCTGAAGAGACCACCTCCAGTAGATAAGGAAGGCTCCCAGTGGAGAAATGAGGCCACCCACCCATCTTAAATTTTTTAAACCAGAATTGTTCCTGTCTAACAGAAATGTAGGGACAAAAATGGAGGTGAGGGTGAAGCAAAGGCCATTCAGAGAGCTTGCCACTGTGCAATCCATTCCATCCACAGACACCAAACCCTGACAGTTTGTTGATGCCAAGATATGCTTGCAGACAGGAGCCTGGTATGGCTGTTCTCTGACAGGCTCTGCCAGCACCTGACTAAGATAGATGCAGATACTCAAAGCCAACTATTGCCTTCATAGTTGTGAAATATGTCAGTTACACTTATGAATGTGTAAACTATCCACCTGTAGATTTAATTATTTATGGTAAATTCCTCACGTGATATGGAGAAAAGGCTTAACTTCTTAGTCTTATGGATGTAAATAGTATTATAGATGTAAATGGTACGGACTTGACAATTTGATAATGTATATGCAGTAGTTAAGAGAGAAGAAAAGTGGCTGGAGGGCAGGAGTGAGGATGACAAGAAAAGTAAAGGAGCCTTGGAGGATGAACTCTGACTCTGTCTTCACAGAGGCAAGTAGAGAGGAAAAGAGAGGAAAACACTGAGTGAATCGTTATGGATTTTCATATCCAAACCAGCTGAGATCATGATTCCTAATGTATTTAGAAGTTTCTGATATTATGTATTTTGATTGATAGGATGACAAATAAGCAATTACTTCTGACAACATTTGTAAAGCATCCTTTATTTTTACAGTCTTAGAACTTTGAAAAATGTCAATTAATGTTCAAATCTCATTAGTAAATTAATTAGGCTGTAGTTAAAATCTGCTACAAAGATTGTAAAAACAAACAAATCAAATAATGTTACTTACCCACCTATGGCAGTAAGTAAATTTTCTTTTGACTCGAATGTGTTGCCACTTTGCCAATAAGTGTTAATTTAGCTGTTCCTTTGTTATTTAATAATACATTTCATATATTCCATAGTACACTAAATATCACTTAATTTTATTATTCCTTCTTGTGATTATCTTATGTTTTTTTTTTTTTGTCTACAAGATCATAATTTGTTTACTACCTCAAATAGTTCCAACCATCTTCTAAATCATGTTTTAACTTCATGTTATTAAGCTTGGAAACTGCTTCAACTCGAGAACTATGCTGAACTGTCAGACAGTGTCAGACAGCTACTGTGGAGGTGACTGGAGATGGAAACCAGACTAGAAAATATCTCAGTCAGTTAGTTATGCTTTGAAAATAACCCTAACCTTGCAAACATTGCATATGAACACAATTTAATTTCTAAAGCCAATTTGTTAAATATTTCTTTTAGGGAAAAATTTAGCAAACAAATAGCAAAAAACTAACCAGAATCAATCATTTTTCAGGACAGTAGCTCAATAATGCAACATTGTATTCATTACCAACCAATATATTTGAGAATCTATTTTGTTTAATGTTGTAGAATTACAGTTATGAGCATGTACTATTGTTCTTGCAGATAACTTGTATTCATCAGTTCCAGGATTAGAGACTGGTAGCATCTATACCTTTTCTGTGTGAATATTTTTTTAATTGTATTACCAACATGATTTTTATTGAGTTTCAAATATAATTAATTTTATTTTTTATTGGATTTTTATTTATTTACATTTCAAATGTTATCCCATTTCCTGGTCTCCCTTTACCCTGGAAACCCCTAATTCCACCCCCTTCCCGTGCTTCTCTGAGGGTGTTCCCCCAGTCACCCACCTACTGCTGCCTCCCCTACATGGCATTCCTCTACACTGGAACTTTGAGGCTTCACCGGACCAAGGGCTTCTCCCATTGATGCCTGACAAGACCATACTATATATCTACTATATATATGGTATCTACTATATATCTGGATGAAGCTATGGGTCCTTTGATGTGTACTCTTTGGTTGGTGCTTTAGTCCCTGGGAGCTCTGAGGGTTCTGGTTAATTGATATTGTTTTTTACTTCCTATGAGGTTGCAAAACCCTACAGCTCCTTTAGTCCTTTCTCTAATTCCTCCATTGGGGACCCCATGCTCAGTCCAATGGTTGGCTGCAAGCATTCGCCTCTGGATTTGTCAAGCTCTGGCAGAGCCTCTCAGGAGAAAGCTATATCAGGCTCCTGTCAGCATACACTTCTTGGCATCCACAATAGTGTCGTAGTTGGTGACTGTATATGGGATGTATCCCCAGGTGGAAGGCCTTTTTTTCAGTCTCTGCTCCACACTTTGTCTCCATATTTGCTCCCAAGAGTATTTTGTTCCTGCCTCTAAGAAGGACTGAAGCATCCACACTTTGGTCTTCCTTATTTAATTAAGATGAGCGTATTATACAAAATTCAAATTGGTTTCAGACCAAAGACATATTAAAATCAAGAGAGGCTGATACATTTTTTACAGGTCCGGGTTGGTGTAAGGGTTTGACCATGTTCCAGTAAATATATAGACAACACAAATTGGACATGTTTATTTTTTTCTTCTTCTTCTTTTGGGGGAGATAGCAGGGGGATACATGGGGGGTACCTGGAAGGAATAGAAAGTGATTGTGCTTGGAGGTCATGTTATGAAATTCTCAATAGTCGATGAAAATATTGTGAAAAACATTGAGAACCTTTTGATTAGCTAAAAAAGAAGATCCATCATGTTAGCAATTTTGAAGGCACACCAGGAGGTATATGCACCGTGAAATTGCCCATAATGACACATTTAACAGTCATGCATCTTCCTCATCTTACTGAGATTATATTTCATTTTCTTGAACTAAATGAGCAATAAATGTTGTATAAGTCCCTGGGATTATTGTAGCATGGGTGGTATAGTCAATCCCAGTCATTGAAATTTGTCTAGAGATTAGGGAAATTTCCATAGACGGTTATGCCATATGAAACAAAGACAAGTTCATGAAGAAAATAATTCTTACTAAGGAAATTTTTTATAGTGGCCACTGCTTAATCCTTACTTTGTTTCAAGAAAAAGCAAACTACATACTAATATTTAAGACTCAGATGTAGAAATTGCTGAAAATTGGCCTGAGGCCATAAAGACAAGTGGGAACTACTAGAGAAGATATTAACTCACTAAAGATTATATTAATTGCTTCTTACTCTTTCAGCTAAGGTTGAGTGTAAAGGGATGTAAAAATTAAAGACTCACAATTTTGGATTTTGAGAGATGAATTTAATATGATTCATAAAAATTCTAATGACCAACTATTCATTTTCTTCCTTTTTATTAGATTAATTTCAAAAGGCAATTGTGTCATTTAACATTTAAAAATGACAATTAATAGAATGTCTCCTGAAAAGCATGCAAAAGTGGGATATGTGAATACTTGCACACACAAACCTGCACACAACAAAAACACTGATGCAAGGCTGCTTTTAGATGTCCTTGCCCTCTCCATACTTGTGTGATGTATACCCATGTTCCCCCAAAATCCAAAGGTTAACATGAAAGAGTGAAATGATAACGCCACAACTAGTACTTGAAAATTTGACTTAAAGAAAATACTGAATATTTTTGATATTTCATTGACTATTTCATAATTTTTCATAAAATTGGTAAGGTGGTTCAGAAGGTAAAGGTAGTGCTGCCAAGCCTGACAACATGAGTTGTATCCTTGATAGCTACATTGTAGATAAAGAAAATCAACTCCAGTTTGTCCTCTGACCCCACATATGTGCTATATAGAGCACAAGCACATCCCTGACATGCCAGTATACACAACATGCACAATAATAAATAAATAAATAAATAAATAAATAAATAAATAAAAATCATCAATTATAGCATTTCATATTTACATTTAATATTATGAAAATATTTAAAATTGGGGTGAATATTTTTTAAATTAAGTCTGTGATTTCAACTAAGCTGTTGATTTAGAATGCAGAGGATCCCAAAGCAGACAGCTAAATGTATCTCTGAGAATTTTGCAAAATGTCTGAACCAATAGCAAATACAAAGGGTAAAGGGACCTCTTTCACTCATCCTTTCTTCTTCCTGACCTTAGAGACAGAAGCGTTGATTTCACCATGATCTTTTATGAGACAAGAAATCAAGGCCATCATGGCAAGAAGAAGTCTCCATAAACAGTGCTCTGAAGTATGGAATATCCTAGAAAAACTTTGATGCATAAAATAGAAAACTGAAACAAAATGGTTATTTATTTATTTATTTATTTAATGTTTTTTGTGTGCTTTCCCTATATTCATATAGGGGCTCTGAAGTAAACAGGAGTTTTTTGGGTTTTTTTGTTTTTGTTTTTGTTTTTTTGTTACCTTGAACTCCAAGGTACTGTTACTATTTTAAGGTACACAGAATTTGAATTGAATATTTTTTTAAAAGATCATCTGAGATTTGAAAACACTTTATAAGTCTATTATTTCCAGCACAATATGGTACTATAGAAACAGCCAGGTCTATCTCTCTTACAGTATTTTTGTACATTAATCTCAGCTTAACTCCTAACAATCATCAGAACTGAAGAACAAATGAGAACAAATTTTGTTAATTTATGTGACAGTTTTTTCTATATTATTCTTTCTTAATTAAATGTGATCATTGTTTCACCGTATTTTAGTCCACCTCCATATTTTTTATCTATGTATAAGCACTATGCTACGTTATGGAAGAAACCTTGTCAATAAGAATTGCACTTCTTTTATAAGCATTTTAGGGAATAAGATACCCAATTTTAAAGAGATTTCCATACAAAGTTAGTAAAGTAACTTCATAATCAGCATTTTCCTAATGCATATGTGGATTGTAATCTTTCATGATTTCCTTTCAATATAATCTGAAAAATGAAATGCTGTAAAGCAGTTTTAGGTGGCAAGAGATTTACTACACAGAAACAAATAAGCGCACAGATAATAGGTGCATACAATTTTCATTCATATTGTTGCAGAAAAGAAAATTACACAAATCATTTTCTATGTTATAATTTACAACATGATTGCTTGAAATGTTTGTCGAGGTAAATTGGTATTTAGTTCTATTCCACAGTGTCCGTGTTTTTACCTGCTACTGAGAAAGAAAGGTTTTGACCTCCTGGAGAAGCTTTTCTTCCACAGTTACTGCTGTTTTTCACTTCTGAGCAATTTAGACTGTAACAATAGCAACCGTCTTTGAAAAATGCAGTGAGAGGGAAAAGGTTAATTTTTCTAAAAAATATAAATCTCCAGCTGTTTCTTAATAACTGAGAGACTACAGCAAAAAGAGATTCCATGGTAACTAAAGAATATCACAGAGGTCAAATGAGAGTTTCATGGTTGTATGTGTGGTCATGTCTGCTTGTACAAATTGCATACGTGAAGGAAAGTGCTTGGACTGAACTGACTGTTTCCATTCTCTAAATCAGGAAAACAATTCACACTTTATATTATAGAATACTACCTGAAGAAATAATTACTGTAAAGCAATCTTTTGCTCACTTAATTGATGAAATGTGTACATATATGTATAGTAGTTTAAAGAGAAAATCTATTGTACCACAAACAATAGACCAATGTAATAACTCCTATCTATATTTTAAAATCTATCCATATATACACAGAACAATGTAGCTTACTGGATATCACCACAGAAAAGAATGGATAAACATAATGCAGCCCTCATCTGACCAATGCAAGTCTAATCCCAAATGATACAGTCACATCACACCTAGCTCAGGGAACATCTTTTAAAAAGGAGTGAAAAAAATGTTCTGTTCAAAAATGTCTGTATAAGTAAGCATAGAACATTTGCAATATCACTGTGATACTATCCCAAGACAAAGACGACAGGCAGCGATTGACATTCATGAAATGCTTAGTCATTCGCAGGAATGAGACTTTTTATTAGTTATGCAAAGTATAGTGGTTTAGGGAAAAAACAAAAACAAAAAACAACAACAACCAAATACCCAAGGTACAAAAATAACAAAAACAGACAGGTGTAGCAGTGAGTTTGGGCTACAGCTGTTTGACTCCTGGTGGTTCTCAGGTGCACACTCACTCAGAAGCTATCTGGATTCACAAATGGAAGACACACACACACACACACACACACACACACAAAACCAGTAAGAAAAAAGAAAAACCTTTAATGAAAAATTAAAATTAAATAATAAAATAAAATAACATTTAAAAAGCTCTGACAGAACATTATAAAAAAAGCAATTTCTGATTATGCTATTAAATTTGTTGTCTGTCATCTACTGCTAGGCATTTAACCGAATTTTAAGAGTGTTTGTTTCCCCAGTGAAACTCCTATGAAGAAAATTAAATTTTCATTTGCAAGTGATTATCAGTAGAGTGTAAGGATGTGGCCATGTGTTCACTTTTCCTTTCATCTCTAGGACCTCATCTGGTACAGACCCATGTAAGTCCTGTGTCTGCTGCCTCCATGTCCATGAGCTCACAAGTATGTGGATCTGCTTCATTTAGAGGGCCTTGTTTTCTTATCATCTGCAATTCTCTCTGGCACTTACACTCTTTCTGCCTCCTCTTTTATAAGGTTCTGTGAGACCCAAGGGAGGATTTGATAGAAACTTCCCCTTTATGGATGAGGAACACTGATATTTAAAACTACAAAAAGAGTCATGAATGTAAAAGCATTTGGTTTAATATGAACCAAAAGGACAGAACGTTTCAGTGTGTTTAAAATAATTACGAGGGTGAAGAATGACCTTTATAGAGAATGCTTCA
The DNA here is from genome assembly GCF_011762505.2 of Arvicanthis niloticus. Taxonomy (NCBI): domain Eukaryota; kingdom Metazoa; phylum Chordata; class Mammalia; order Rodentia; family Muridae; genus Arvicanthis; species Arvicanthis niloticus. The sequence goes on along the minus strand of NC_047664.1, from coordinate 58,184,639 downwards.
ACTTCAATTGCTAAAATATGAGCTAGAGTCTGTATGAGACTCCTAACTATTACTACACTGAATGCTATTTTTATTTTAACATTGAGCAAACATTAGAAATAAAATTGTACCGTAAGAAAATTATTTAATATCTTGGTAATTTTAGAACATCCATTAAATGAAAGATATTATTATGCTTTAATGAAATTGATTATCTGAAGTTAATCTGTTCTGACTTGTAGTTTGCCTTACTCTCTTATGTGTACCTTACTTAGGAAGGGTCCATCTTGATGCAATTCGCTTTAATCAGTAACAACTTATTAATTGCTCAATATATGAGCACATGTGGCTGCCACCAAATCAGTTTGGCATCATTAAAAGTAATTTATTTTGCTAAATATATTAAATAATCATTTTGTATATTATTCATAAGCCCATTTTGCTATACTTCTGAATGGTTTTATGAGAAAGGTAAGCTGCTAATCAAACTCTCATCTGTGTTTTCCAAAATTTGGGATTGTAAAACACTAAATGGGTTTAAGTTAAACGTAAACCCAAGTTTAACTGAGACATTCAAAATGAAAAATTATGGCTAGACAGATGTCTCAGCAGTTAAGAGCACTGGCTGCTCTTCCAACGGTCCCAAGTTCAATTCCCAGACACTCCATGTTGGCTCACAAACATCTGTAATGGGATCTGATGTTCTCTTCTGATATGTCTGAATACAGCTATCATGTACTCATATACATAAAATTAATAATTAATTAATTAATTAAAAACAAAGGCATATTATTCTCAGATACACTATTAAGAGGTGTGGCCTTGTTGGAGTAGGTGTGGCCTTATTTAAGTAGGTGTGGACTTTTTGGAGGAAATGTGTCACAGTGTCCGTGGACTTTGACATCTTAGTGCTCTAGCTCCAACCAGTGTGAAAGAGACCCTCCTCATGGCCTTGCGAAGACCATCCCCTCCTGGCTGCCTGAAGTTAAAGATGTAGAACTCTTCGCTTTTTTAGCACCATGTCTGTCTGAATACTTCCATGCTGTCTACCATGATGATAATGCACTGAACTTGTGAAACTGTCAGCCAACAACAATTAAGTTACGTTGGTCATATTGTCTTTTCACAGCAATAGAAACCCTGACTAAGACAAAGACCAAGCTGCACATCATGTTACATATTTGTGGGCAGGGATGCCTAGTTGCATTTTATGTATGCTTGGTGGTTCAATCTCCGGGAGGCCCACAAGGGTCCAGGTTATTTGATCCTGCTGGTGGTCTTCTCGTGGAGTCCCTATCCTCTTCTGGTCCTTCAGTCCTTCCGCTCACTTTTCCACAAGACTTCCCAAGCTCAGTCTAATGTTTAGCTCTGGATCTCTGCTTTTCAACAGCTGCAGTGGAGCTCTTGGAGAGATGATAGGTTTCGTTTCTATAAGCACATCAAAGTATCATTAATATATTCAGGGACCTTTTCTTGCCCACGGGATGGGTCTCAATTTGGGCCAAATATTGGTTGGCCTTTCCTCCCATCTCTGCTTCGTCCCTGAACATCTTGTAGGGAGGACTAACTTATGTGGATTCCAGCTTTTTAAAATATTCCCTTATTAAACTCTGGTTTTCTTTGGTGTCTATGTATTGTGCTCTGTTCCTTTCTGATCCTTTATTTTCAATCTCCCTTTTCTTTTTTTTTTTCACTAGTTGGGACAATGATCTGTTGATATGGTTTATCTGTGCAGTGATTCTTTTTATTGTTTTATTTATTACTTTATTTATTTCTCCTTTGAATTTTAAGATTTCTTAGTAACTACTGAATTTGAATTTAGTTTGATTTTTTTCAAACACTTCATGTTGCATAAATAAGTCATTTATTTGTGCTTTTTGTGGCTTTTCTTTTATATGTGGCATTTGGAACTATAAATTTTCCCCACAAGACTGTTTTCAATGTGTCTCAGAGGTTTGTTGTTTTGTGTTTTAAATTTCATTTAGTTCCCAGTATTTTTAATTTTTTTCTTGACTTTTTGTTTGACCCGTTGATCATTCTGTATTGAGTTATTTATTCATGATGACTTTGTGTATTTACAAAAGGTCTGTTTGTTGTTGATTGATTTTAAGTTATATTGGATTTGAGATACACAAAGTTATTTCTATTTCTTTGAATATATTATGATTTATTTTTGTGTCCTAGGATGTGCTCTATTTTCATATAGCTTTGATGAGATGCTGAATAGAATTTTTATTCTTTGGTGTTTAAGTGTTTATTCTGTGGATTTCTGTTAAGTCCAATTGATGTATGATGTAGTCTAATCTGACATTTATTTATTGTTTCATCCAGCTGACCCAAAAAATCTGAAAAATCCCCAATTCTCAATGGATTGATGTTAATCTATTATTAAATTTTTAGTTGTATATGTTTCTAAATTTGGGTACATCAGAGTTTGGAACGTATAAGTGTAAAATAATAATGTTTCCATGATTAATTTTCCCTTAGAATGAAGTATCTTTACTTCTGATTAGTTTCAGTTTGAAATTTATTTTCTTAGATATTAAAATTGCAGTGGTGCTTGGTTTCTATCTCATTTGATTAAATTACTTTTCCAAATTCATTTGCTATGAGATCCTATCTATCACTAAGGCTAAATTAATTTTTTTCTTTTTTTGAAAATAGAGAGATGAATCTTGTTTCTTAATATATTCAGCCAGCCAGATTTTTTTAAGTGAAGACCAACAAATTAATATTATAAATTATTTTTCAAAGGCTTGTATTTTTGCACTCATATTGTTTGTTTTTGTATTGTTTCTCTCTTGCATACTGTTTGCATTCTTTGTCATATCTTCTGTTTCAATGGTTATAGATTCATTTATTTTCTTTCTTTATTCTCATGGCTATACACATTCCTCTCTTCTGTCTAAAATACTGCTTCTATGGTTCATCTGCTAAACATGAATTATTCATCTTATTTGAATCATGGAATTCTTTTCTTTACAATTCAACTATGAAAGATAGTTTTCCTGAATACAGTAGTCTATCCCGGGCTCAATGCTGTTTTAGAGCTTATAATGGATTGCTCTAGTCTCTCTGTTTTCAAGGTTTCCAAAGGAAAAAATATTGCTTATTCTGCTGTGTTTTCCTTTCATGGCACTTTTGGTTTTTTTTTTTTTTTCTCTTGTAGCTTTTATTATTTTTTCATTGTTCTAGGTATTTTTTGTTTTAACTTAGGTGTGCTTTGGAGAGTTTTATTATAGTCTTATCTATTTGGTAATCTGTATGTGTTCTTACATTTATATATACTTCTTGTATTTGTCCTTCTTTAATATGGAAAAGTTTTCTTCTATGATCTTTGGAATATATAGTCCATGTCATTGACCTAGAATTATTTTTCTTAATCTATGCCTATAACTTGAAGATTTAATTATTTGTGGTGACTGGTATTTCTTAAATGTTTCATTCATGAGGCTTAGTTATTTTTCTCACATTACTTTTCTATTTTGGCTAAATCCTCTATTGTGTCATTGAGTTTTTTACTCTATCCCTTGTGATTAATTCTAATTGGAACTCTTTCCCTTGCGTTTTCTAGTTTGGCTATTTAGTTTCTCAATTCCATGTTTCATTCCAGCTTGAATTCTCTTCAATATTTCTATAGTTTAATTGCATTTTCTTTCAAACCCTGGATTGTCTATCATCTCAATTAGTCATTTATCTGGGTCTTTTTGGGATGCCTCAGGTATTCATTTGAAGTTTATTGAGCAGTTTCATTGTTATCAACTTTTTCAATTTTCTTGTATTACTGGTAAGTTTTCTGATAGTTCTTTTAAACTCTGTGAGTTTGGTTTCATCTAGGTAAATTTTATTTTTAAGACATTCTTATAAACTTGGTATATTTAGGGAGACATTTTCTAGATTTTTTAAAAAATATTATTTGTATTTTGATTAGTATATTTGTGCATGAGAAGATTTTTTTCATTTTGTGTTTAATATGGACACAAAAGACTGGGACAGACCACAGGACATACAGATGTGTTGAGACTGAAGTTTGGATATGACAAGGGTGAGATGATGCCAAGGGGACAAAGTCATCTAAATTGATTCACAAGATGTGCTCCCTGGTCCAAGCATCAGTTTTGCACCCACTGCCACTGAACATTTAAAACATGCTCAGTACTCACAAAATGCAAGCTTGGTTCAAGCTGTTTTCTCCTATGAGATGTGCTGGGCCAAACATCATGAGTTTGAATGTGTTATTCAAGAACTGAAGTCAGGGGTGCCTTTGCTGGTTCACTGTATCTACATCCTGGCCCAAGCCTAGAGATTGGAGGATATACACATGTGGAATCCTGCTTAGATATGTGGACTGGCGTGGGTACATGGATAGGAAAATTGGGCAGATTAACCAAGCTTGTTCTTGACACAGGATCTATAGACTCACATTATGCAGAGAAGTTTGATGTGACACATAGGGAAATGAAATCATATTGTAAGGGGTTGCCATGCAGATTTATAGGATATACGTTCTGGCTATGCCCTGGGCAATTATATTTGCTGTCTTTTCAGTCATACTATAAAGTCAACTGCATTTCTAATATTAGAAATGAGCTTAAATGACCATCTGGACAATATCCACGAAATATTAAGCAAATGGTATTGTCTAATTAATTGATAGTCACAACAGCAGTTATTTATGTTTGTGTCAAATATAATACTCATTTTAATATTTGAAAAATTATGTTTACATTTTAAGGAAAATTTATTTCTATGATTGAAGTCAATAGTAAGTTTTTATTTAAGCTAAAGTAAGCAAAACTCTTCATAAGTGTTATATTATAAAGTCAACTCAAGTTCTAGTGGGATGAATACATGTTCTGAATACCAGTGCAACTATATTTTGCATAAGAATGCATAAAATATTAGAATCTATTCAATAGTAATATTACTGGTTCATTTTATTTTTTTAGAAATATAAAAAATAACAAGTGTTATGAACTAGAAAAGCACTAGTCACACAGAATTTTCAGAGATGTTACTTACGTCTTAATTTCTTCTAACTTTCCTTCTACCCATCTTTTCTTCCTTCTTTTTTCTTTCCTCCAGATTTACATCTTTTAATTCATAACACCAGACTATCATCCAAGAGATTGTATTTAATTCCATGTTTTTTAAATTAAGAAGAATGTAATATCATTAATGTTAACTATTAAAATATTAGTCAGTCTGTTTATGGCAGAAGAGTTGGAAAGTATGAAATTATATGAAGAGGGAGAAGTAGAAAATGTGCCTTTTAAAATCTTAGTACCACATTTGCATTACAAACATAGCTAAAATAAGTTTGACATTTTAGAAGTCTTCTGTGTTATAAATGTTATAAAGCTAAAATATGTGCTGGAATCAAAATTTGACAAACTTCAGGCCCTTTTTATACCACTGATTAAACTGCCATGGTTATGAGCAGTTTAGGTGTAGTATTGTAACAAGTATCTTTCCTCAAGGATAGGCAACATTTAGAAACATCATTAATGAAGGGTCTCTAGCTCTTCTAGAATCCTTATTTCCTATGACAGTTCTATAGTGCATAAGATCCCTTGGAGTGACTATTTAAATTCATATTTCAAGTATTACCTTTTAAAGGTTTGATTATAAGAGTAGTTTTTGAGCTGTGGTGCTTATGTAAGTTGGATACAAAATCATTTGAGATGTTCTAGACTAGAAATATTCCATAATAAGCCCTAAGTTTTGTCCACATTTTGCACCCAGGGGCTGAATAAAATAATAGTCTCTATTAGATATATAACTCACTCTACAATACATATAGCTTCAAACTATATTAATACAATGAATAAAGTGATATAACCTTCACTAGCATTAATTAAACCTAGGAAGGGGTAAACTCAGTTTGTTTGCGTTTTCTTTTATAGCTAATTAAAAATAAAAGATAAACTGATTTGCCCTAATGACAGCTTCTTAATTGTTATCAACTTGAACTCAATAACATTGATATCAAGAAATAGTTATTGCTTTTGAGGATATATATATATATATATATATATATATATATATGTGTGTGTGTGTGTGTGTGTGTGTGTGTGTATGTATATATATATATATATATATATGTGTGTGTATATATATATACGTATGTATGTATATATATATATATATCATTCTATATTAAGAAATTGTCAATTTTATTTTCTCACTGCCAAGAATACTGCATTATTTATTTTAGAATGCAATTATGTTAAGATAGGAAAGAAACACAGTTTAACAAAAGTATTGTCTATTTCAGAAGCCAATCCAAACTCAACATGGCACTTCATCAAATTGACAGTACTTAAAGCTCAAATGGCAAAATATATAACAATAACACTTCATTTTCATAAAAACCTGCTACTTAATAAGTTTGAATAGTAAGTAAGTAGAGGCAAAATAGCCTTATAAGTCTATGATTTTTATCGTGGAAATATCTTTTTTATAATAATTTTCCCTTGAATGCATTTAAAATAAAGAGAACGAGATGTTTATATCCAATTACAATATTTTATACTGTATAGTTGTAATTCACACCTATTAAATATTTAAGAAACATTAGTATTCAGATATTTTGAAGGTTTACAAAGCTAATATCCCTTTAATTCCTCATTCCATTATATTCAAGATAAAAAATATCTAATAAGTAAAGTAAACTTGAGGGCAAGTCAGCCAACAGATTATGGTTACTTATCACACAGGCACAGCCTACTTATGGAGATTTTTGCTGTTGTTGTTGCTGCTGCTATTGCTGCTGTTAATGATAGCTAAAATTTTGTGGATTTTATCATATAATGTTTGAAACAAGGCTACTGCAGAAATTGTATACAAAACCCTGTAAATTTCACCATGAAAGGCATAAACCTCAAGGTGATGGCATTAAGATGTGCTGTGGCCTTCAGAGTGGATTGCTGTGAATGAGGTTCTTGGGAGTCATTGGTTATTGCTGGTGTGTTTCAGAAGTGCATTCTGAAATATGGTATCATCTTGTGTCACATGGTAAGATGTCTTTTCCTTGCAATTCCCATCAGGCTAGGCCAAACACATGAGGAACAATGAATCCATTTGATCCTCATCTGGAATGTTTCTAGTTGTTATCAAAATATAACTTGTCTCTGTAGAAGTAAATGATCTCATGCCTTCATTAAAATGATTAACAGCTAAACTATCTCAGTTATGCTCCTATTCAAAATTAGTAAATGTTAACATTTTATCAACAAAAATCACTTTCAAATATATCAGCAATTATACTTCTCTGTTGAAGAAACCTTACATTGTGAGAAAAACAACTGTGTATGAGCACACACTCCACTAGTGGATAAGTGAACAAGGCAGTAAAAGTGTTCTATTTAAAAGTAGCTATCTTTGCTATTGAAGTTTCACTATTTGCTATTGAAGTATGAGTCTAGGGACTCATACTTTCTTTAAAAAACACTATCATTGGTCAGAGATCTTTTCTTCGGTATTATGGTTATATAGAGTAGTCCCCAAAACACACAAATATTCTTAAACCTCATTTAATTATTCAAAGATCTGCAAACACAACTTCTCATTTCAATCACAAGCCAGATTACAAACATTTTCCTTCTCCTTGTTGATATCTCCTTGTTTTAAGGTATCACTCTCCTATGCAGCAATGTAAATAGTAATATTACATAAAACTAGTTATAATATCAAACTTTGAACTAGTCCTTTGAAATCATCATGGTGACCCACCTTCAATACTGATTAGGGAGGAAAGAAAATTCTTTTTCTTTTTTCTTTTCTTTTCTTTTTTTTCCTTATTGAGAGGAACTGACGATAGCCACAGGAGGGTCCCAGACACCAGTGAAGCAAGAGGCTCCAGGACCTAATGTGGATGACTTTAGCTGAAATGCACAGAGAAATGGAGATAGAATCTGTAGAGACCACCTCCAGTAAATAGGAATGGTTGTCCAGTTGAGGGATGGGGCCACTCACCCATCTCAAAGTTTTTAAACCCAATAATGTTCCTGTCCAAAGAAAAAAAACAGAGTCAAAAAAATGGAGCAAAAACTGAAGGAAGGCCATCTGGAGACTGCCTCCCCTAGGAGTCAATACTGTCTGCAGACACAAAACCCCAACACTGTTGGTCAAGAGGTGCTTGCTTATAAGAACCTGGTGTGGTGGTTCCTTGGGCTTTCCAGTCAGCAACTGACCAATGCAGATGTGGATGCTTGGAGCCAACCATCAGACTGAGCTCAGGGTCATGTGTTGGGGCACTGGAGGAAGGACTGGAGGAGCCAGGGGGGATTTCAACCCCACTGGAAGAACAACATTGAGTAGCTGGACCACCCAGTGCTCCCAGAGGCTGGAACACCAACAAATGAGTGTACTGGGAGAGAGCCATGGCTCCAGATAGAAATGTAGTAGAGGATAGCCTTGCCTAACTGCAAAGGAATGGGAGGCCCTTGGTCCTGTGGAGGTTTGATGCCCCAATGTAGGGGGTTGCTGGAGAGGTTGGGCAGGAGAGGGTGGGTGGGTAGAGAAGCACCCTCATAGAGGCAAACAGGAGGTGGGACAGGGCAGATGTGAGAAGGAGAGTTTGTGGAAGAGTAGCCACAAAGTGGGATATCATTTGAGATGTAACAAATGGCAAGATAGATAGATAGATAGATAGATAGATAGATAGATAGATAGATAGAGATAGACAATAAATAAATTAAATAAATGAGTTTAGGCCAGTTTTGAGATGTGTTTTGTTATTCTATATATCTTAGACAACCTAGGTAAATTAATTGAATAAATTAATAAATAATAAGTGTTGGAAGATATTAGACACCATGCTCATTCTACTCTGCATGTCAAGCAAACAAATATTAATAAAAGACAACTATACTTTTATTAATTCTTTTTAGGATATAAGTAGTAAGTTTTTAAGTTATAGGAAGATTATTGTTTATTTTACAGAAAAGATTAAACTTTGGTAAAACTAACTCAAAATCTAGGCAGATAAATATGTTTATATTAAATCAAATAACTAGAATATAGCAGAAAAGATCCATGCATGCTCACCTAGATTTTAGGAAAGAATTATAGGTGGGGCAATTGGGCCCTTAGATAAACATTAGGGACAAATTTGATGGGTACAGAATGTGGCAAATGGTGATAGAGAACAATTCCTTAGTGGTTGTCTGACTAGTGTCTTCAGTGATGAGGGAATTGCAACATTTTTGTAAGAATCTAATGTAGTGGGAAAGGGAAAATACCCTGAGTGATACTCACTAGTATGTTTTGCCTTCTTGGAAAATACATTCTATTGACAGCAAAGGTGATGAATTATCCTGATAGAAATTGGAGAAGAAGGAGAAGGAGGAGAAGGAGGAGGAGGAGGAGAAGGAGGAGGAGGAGAAGGAGGAGGAGGAGGAGAAGGAGGAGGAGGAGGAGGAGGAGGAGGAGGAGGAGGAGGAGGAGGAGGAGGAGGAGGAGGAGGAGGAGGAGGAGGAAAGGAAAGAAGGAAGGAAGGAAGGAAGAAAAAGAAAGAGAAACAATATTGTTATTTACTAATCAGAAAAGTGACCGGAGGTTTTTCCTACTTAATTAGCCAACTAGACAAGAGTTGTACCCAAACTTAGTGTTTCTCACACTAAATGACAGAAAACAAAAGTAAATGTTGTCATTGCCCTCTCAGCAATTCAGGGTAGTGACCAAGAACAGGGCTTTGGTCCTGTTCTTTTACTGTGTTCATCACAGTCTTTACTGTTTGTAATAACAAAATGACTCAGAGGAGCCTCCTGTTCATCTTCCCCTTTCAGCATTCACAGATGTAATTAATCACACTCTGTTCACACTTTGAAAATTGCAAAGTTACAAAAAAAACTAAGCTCATTCTCAACGTGATTGCAATTTATTGAGCATTTAGACTTTGCTTCAAATTACACATTCTGAAGTGTATGGAACTAAACCTTTTAAACTTCCTTGTCTTCAATTGTAAAACTAACATTACAGAATTATGTCAAATGTTTCGTATATGAGAACCTAAATTATTTTTCTATATTTTTGTTGTTGTCAATGTTGTTTGTGTGTTTATGTATCTATTCTAGTGCCAGACACATTGTAAGACCTAAAACCTAGTACTTTGTTATTAAATATTAATCTAGGAAAGTGTGTAAAAGCTATTTACTTTCCTGGAAATCAAAACCATATGGAAAATCAATATGCAAACAGCTGCACCCGTACTGATGTCAGAGTTACTTTCAAATGACTGATAAGTTGATTCAATGCAGATTAGGAAAAGATCTCAATAATCTATCAATCAAAAGATTAAGTGAATAATTTGGAAGGGAAGAAAAAGATGTAATTAATTCGTACTTACCTCATAAATATTTCATGAGCACCTACTTATTTCAAGACATTGCTAATGAATTAGAAGGAAAAAGTAATTTTCCTTAGAAGCTTACTTTCTATTGAGTAGACACAGATGATAACACAGTTAACAAACACAAATGCAGACAACGTTGGTCTAGTAAGATAACTGAAAGCAAGCCAAGGTACCACAGGAAGTACTGTTACATTCACAGGATATGAGTTGTGACTTCTTTACTGTGACTGCCTTTGAGTAAATGTGTTGTATAGGGATGACAGTTATTTTAAGTAGGTGTCTGTCAACACAGTATTGACTAAAGTGAGAAGAGAAAATATGCCACAGCATAAAGCTTGAATGAAACATGTTGTTTATATCCAAATAATATATGACCACTAGAAAGAAGAATAAAAAGTGTAATTTAGTCTTTTCGCTATTGAATGATAATTAGTCATAGGTACTAGAGTTAGAACACAGGAGATATTTGAATCCATCCAATTCAGAATTTGGTGCAGCTTTGTCACTTGTTAAAAGTGTGACCTGCAAAATTTAACACTGCCACAAATTTTGAAGTTGTGTGAATATTACGAAAGGTCAAGTTCATATATTTCCAAAAATATGTCTACAATAGAATCAATTAAAATATTATTGATATGAAAGTAAGAGCAATTAATGTTAGAAAACATGAGAACGCTCATTTCATACAGCTCAGTCAAACCTTCACTTACCATTCACCTTCCAGGGATCACATTAGCTCATCCTTTCCTAAAATGAGCACACCATGAACCAGACTGGCACTATACATTGTTTGAACCTCTCTCCAGACAGATACCTTGTAAGCCGTTATGAGTGTCCTCTTTTACAGCTTCCCTATGTAGGCTGTAGGAGTTAACGTTTGCAAATTCTCTATCACATTTGAGGAAAGGGGAAAGCCAGCTGTAATGGAATCTTTTCCCTGATAAATATGATGATAATTTGTGAGAACGAGCTTCCTGCTGTTCAGATTGTTTCTGGGTTTTTTTTTTTTCTAAGTGCCTAATGAATCACTGTGCAACCTCTCATTGCATGTGAATTTATGCAAATTGACAATGAAGCAAGGGGGCTATTTTAGTCAAATCAATCAGATATTGTATCTATTTGAAACGATAATGTAAGCATAATTGATGTTGCATAATTAATGATTAGCTGAAGCTTTTAGTAATTAAAAGATTTTTTTTAAAAAAGGTGAGATGTAGGAGGTGTAGGAAATCAGGCCCTAAGCCAGAACCTGAAGAAAGCAGATTTGACAGATTCCATCAAATGAGGAAATCACTGGATACTTTTATTGCTGTCTTTATAACTGTACAAACATGTCGGGAGTCACAGCATTTTCTTGGTCATACCACCTTTCTTAAGGTGGTAAAAAATTGTGGCATCAATATAAAATGTCCCTCCAAAGTCCATGTGTTTGTATATTTGGTTTCAACCTTGAGACGTGCTGTGAGAAGCTTATAGCAACTTTAGAATATTGGGATTCTTAAGGAAGGACTTGACGTTCTATACTCTAAATCCAGTTCCTGCTCATATTTCACATTCTAACTGTAGATTTTATCACCAGTTATATATTTCTACTCAAGCCTTCATGCCCACTTTGCCATTTTGGAATGGAACACCAAACATCATCAGAATAATCTTTCTTTCCTTAAATTACTTCTTCAGGTATTTTGTTGAGGCAACGAGAAAAGCAAGGAATAGACAAAGAAACTATAATATCATTGGCATTCAATAAATATCATTTGAGTCTTAGATCTTTCTATGTTTGAATTTTTGTATTAATATTAATCAACTACATGAGCTGAGGGGATAGAATAGAAAAATAGATACATATATGAATCTCAGAGCTTTCATTTTCTAATATACATTTTTGTATAGTCTAATATTCTATTATTATTCATATATTATAGTGATGAGAACTAAATAAAATAGTAAATGAAAAAAATTTGGATAAATTTAAATACTAAATATGTACTTATAAATACTTACTATAATAACTATAATCATATTTTTAACCATCTTGCTCCTTTTATGGGAAATAGAATTCAATGTCTGATTTATTCAATCCTTAATGATTCAGTCCAAGTTTATATATACATACACATACACAAACACACACACACACACACACACACATATATATATACATATATATATATATATAATTGGTCAAGGTAATCACAATAAGCTGTCTGCAGTCACATAACCAATGATTTATTTTGTTAAATAAGTTATAGATATACTGGACCTTGGTGAGGTGAATAATTTTTGTTATGTAAAATACACTGTCATATGAAAAGGCAGATTACAAGACAGAATTTACCATAAACCGAATTGGTAAAAAACTCTAATCTACATATTTAAGCATCTTAAATTTAACAGTGATGTGAGTAAAAATATATCAAGTATTAGATCAAGCACTTCATCAAAAATGATATATTGATGAAAGTAAGCAAATAAAAGTTCCCTTTTGAGTATATCATCAGTGAAATGAAAGTTAATGCAATGAGATATTCCAGTACTCTTGCTAGAACAGTAAAAATACTGAACATCTACAATACAAAATGGCAGAAATGATGTAGAGAAATGGACCATGCATCACAGGAATGAATCCCAAACATTATAGACACTTTAGAAGTCATTAGAAGACATTTTTGATAACTTTAACATTATTTCACCATAGGAACAAGAATTATAATGATTGACATGTAGCCAAACAAGCTGAAAATTTGTTTATCTATAAACCTTTCAAGTGTTTTGAAGTAAAATTATCCATAACTGCACAAACTAAGAAGCAAATAAGCTGTATTTTAGGAGATCATTCTTTGGTTCATCCAGATACCAGGATATAATTTACCTTTAAAAGCAAATGCATCATAAACCTATGTGAATTCATAGGGAAAATGTATGTTACAGAATAAAGCATATTAGTCTGAGAATCCTATACTTCATAATTGTAAGTGTGATACACTTATGTTAAACTGGTCAGAGGTTGTCAGAAGTTAGGAGGGAAGGAAAGATGAATAATAAGCATGGCAGAGAGGCTTGCAGAACCTGACAATGCTCCTTATGACACATTGACAAATCGCATCTCATTAGGTGTCAAAACAAATAAAATATACCACAGGAAGATGTGGACAAAAGTCTTCGCTAATGTGAAGATAAAAGCATTCACTGAAAATATAACAACTAGAAACTACACTCATTTTAAGAGTACTCTCTAATTACTATGTCAAAATACCATCAATTATATATAATAACTTTAATTACTACATGAGTCAGAGAAAAGAGAACAAGCATATTATTGATTGGGTATTACTTTCTGTAGACACCATATTAAGACTCCTACACTTACCCCAGCAGCTTGTAACCTAGTGTAGGTTGTTTCTGTTTGTACAGTAATATAAGGACTCTCATCTCACATAGAGTATGCAAATGTAATACCAAATACGTTTTCTTGAAGATAAGGGATATAAAGTATCATACTTATATTAGATGATCTTGAGAAACTACCTATTAGTGAGAGCCTGCTTCCTAGTTCACAGATAACTTTCATTGTAACTTTCAATATCAAGGCAATCTTCAATTTATCCAATCTTTATTATAATGACACTAATCCCATTCATCAGAGCCCCATAAACACTCCTCTGTGGCCCAACCTCCCAATACTATGAGTGATAAGACAGCAAATGAATACCAACATTGAGTTCCTAGTGCCCTACATGGACTAAGTTTCCAGTCTGTTTACATGGAAAAAAAAAAAAAAAAAAAAAAAAAAAAAAGGAAGGCAGCTTTCTGCAGGTTCTTCACGGGGCAAGAGTCAAACCATACAAACAATGAACTAAGAGTTCCAATGTGTTCCTGGTGATGAAAAATAATATACTATACAAACTTAGAGGATTTTCTTAAAGACACAGTACATGTGGATTCAAAAGATTCTTAACATTGTGTAAAGCTCTTAGCAACTCTGATGACCCATTCATATTACTATAAAAAGTTTTACCAGTTCATCTCATGAGGAGTGCCGAAAACTGTGTGATAAGAGAGGCCATTGAAAGAGAAAGCACAATACAGATGATTCTTGGAGACATTTTGAGTGGTACCATGAATGTGAATTTATAAAACTAAAGCATTTATAAGAACATCACTCCTCGTTCCAAAACTAGAGATGATTCTTAAAACCTAACACAGATATTTGTCATTTTAAAACTTCCTGTTATTTTCTATATGTTCCCTAGATGTCACTGAAATGAATAACATATTTATTGCTACTTAAACTTCTGTAGGAATACAAGTTGATACTGACATGAATGAGATGCTTACAGCTATCATTTAACACAAAACTAACACAGGGAAAAAATATAAATGTCAGGGAAAGGGAATCCTAGATTTACATTCCATTTCTAAAAATTAGTAGCTCTGTCTTTGGATATCTAGGTTTTTGCATCAACATCTTTGTTTCCCCTTTATTCCAATTAAACACGAGAAACAGTAAAATAGTGCATTTAAACATCAAGCAGATAATTAATAAATAAAAACATAACACGGATTCTGATCAAAGAATAATCTGTTTAAAGTAAACATTATACCATTTTCTAATAATAAAGTAAATAATAATATGTCAAGCCTAAAGAACCCAAGTCTGAGCTCTAACAGCTTTGGTACTCTAAAGATCCCAAGGAAAGACAGGGACAAAGATAGAACAGAGACTGAAGGAAAGGCCAACAAGAGACCATCCCACCTAGGGATCCATCCCATCTGCAGACCCTAAATACCTACCCTATTTAGTGACCCCAAGAAGCACTTACTGACAAGAGCCTGGTATGGCTGTTCCCTGAGAGGTTCTACCAGCACCTGACCAATACAGATGTAGATACTCACAGCCAACCATTGAGGTGAGCACTAGGACACCAATGCTAGGGGAAGGACTGAAGGAGCTGAAGGGAATTGTGTCCCCATAGGAAGAATAAGGTGGACTACCCAGAGATCTCAGGGATTAAACCACCATCCAAAGAGTATACATGGAGGGAGTAAGAACTCCAGATACATATGTAACAGAGATACTCCAGAAACATATGATGCCTTATAAGACATCAGTGGTAGGGGAGGCCTTTGGTCCTGTGGAGGCTTGATTATCCAGTGTAGACAAATGCTAAAGTAGTGAGGTGGAAGTTGGTAAGCGAGTGGAGGAGCACCCTCATAGAGGCAACAGAGATGGGGGGAGAAGGATGATGGGATGGGGCATTTGTAGAGGGGTAACCGGGAAGGGGAATATCATTTGAAATGTTATAGAATAAAATTATTAATTAAAAAAATCTAATCCTCGTGACAGTTCAGAAAGAAAAAGTACAATTTTTTTGTTGGTTTTTTAAATTTGTTTTTAGATTTTTTTTTTTTTTTTGAATTTAGGAATTTCATGGGAAACACAGTTAAGAAGTATTTAATCTGAGCAATCAGTGGTCAAGCAAGTGTGGCAAGTCAGTTGATGTGCCTCAGAGAATCTCCTTCCAGAAGCTATCACCAATTAATAACCTTCTCAGCAGCCATCTCAGTGACAGTGAGGGTTTGGGGACTGTGAGTAAGCTCTCCTGTGCTTGATGACAATGGAACTGTTGTTAACAAGACTTGAAAAAGTCACAGCTGAAATGTTCCTTTTCCAAAGGTTTGGTTTTTTGCTTTGGTTTGGTTTGGTTTGGCTTGGTTTTTTTTTTTTTTTTTTTAATTTTCTTTTTATATTTTTTTGCTGTTGTTTTTGTTGTTGTTGTTGTTTTAGTTGAACATTACAACAAATAAATGGGGGATGGGACGCAGGGTTGTGCATTCCCTTCCCATGGCTCAAATGGACCACCTGTTCTATTTGGCAGATCATTGTCCTGATCTGAGTGCTTTTTGACATTGTTCTCAGAATTCAGCTATTCTGGTCTTTTAAAAAATAAAATCATCTTACTTATTGTTTTTTGCATCTATTTTCTTAACTGCTTTCCATTTACCTTTTAAAGCAAAACTTGACATTTTAATGATTGGGTTATTTTGTTTGTTTCTTTCTATTGGATTTAATTCATCTTCTTTAATTATGCCAGTGTTCTTTAGATTATAATTGTCTCATTAGAATTCTCTTTTCATTACATTTGAAGTGATCTGTTCCCAATCTTATTTTCCCCAAGAGCCCCATTTTTTTTCAGGCACTCTTATTTTAGAAATAAGGTTTTAAAGATTATTTCCTGGGAGTCACAATGAGAAACAAGTTTATTTACAACCTCCCATAAAAGCCAGAGAAATGGGAGTATCACCAGAACCCTTACTTGTCACACATGTAGTTAAGAATCGTACCTTAATTTCTAAAAATACAAGCAAACTGTAGGGTTTTGGTTTGTTAGAACCTGGCTGGAAGTAGCCCAGAGACCCTGCAAGGGATGGGCATCTATTCCTCCTTGCTCCTAGAATTCAGGCTTCTAAAATGTGGCATGGAACTCCCCGTTAACTTTCACTGTTCAGTCATATAGGGCAAGGCTCCTACTAGCCCCTCCACAGGTAGAGGGCATGACTTTAGGCCTCAGCCTCAAGAGATTTACATATTAATGAGATGCCTGAAGGCCAGAGGGCATAGCCAATTAAGCATTTTTGGCCAGACCCTCCCCCTTTCTCCCTCCCTATTTAACTCAGGTCTGTCCTGAGTTTCACAAGGGTATGCATCTAGACTCAACTACCATCCATCATGAAAATAAATCTCTTAAACCCATAGACTCCATGTGTCTTTTGGGGCCCTTCTCTGCCTTCCAGCCACCAGGATCATCAGCAAACAACACTCCAGCAAACAACTTCTCCCTCTGCAAGATTTCTTCCTTGACACCAGACCAGAGAATACTTCCTGTGTGTTCTGGTGTGGTTCTCAAACACTGACTACATATGACAATCTTTCCTGTTAAGTCCTGGTTTACTCACTGTTCTCTTGCTGTGAAAAGACACCATAACCTCAGCAACTCTTGTAAACAAAATCACTTAATTAGAAGCTTGTTTATAGCTTCAGAGATTTTGTTCATTATCATGGCAGAGAACATGCTGGCCAGGAAGGTACTGTTAGCAGAAGCTGAGTGCTATATCCCGATCTGGAGAGAGAGGAGAGATGGGAAGGGGTAGAAAGAGAAGGAGGAGAGGTGGCTAGAAAGAGAGGAAGGAGAGGAGGAGGGAGAGAGTGAGAAGGAGAGTGAGAGTGAGAGGGAGAGTGAGAGGGAGTACAGGACCTGGCACAGGATTTTGTAACCTCAAAGTCCATCTCCAGTGACATGTGCTTCTAAGATCATACCTCCGCCAACACAGAGAACACACAGGAAGTATTCTCTGGTCTGGTGTCAAGGAAGAAATCTTGCAGAGTGAGAGGTGTTTTATGTATGTGTTCATTGTGGGGGGGGGGCATAATGCAGCTGTCCTTTATAATGTGAGTGCCAGCTTTGGAACTAACACTTTAACCCACTGAGCTATCACAGCAGTCCTAGAATTTAAAGGGCAATAAAGTACAATTATTACAAGAACCCCATTGTAATTAACAGCAATAATTCTTAGAGTAAATTTTTTACCACATGTATGGTTGGAGAAAAGTAAGAAGCAGTGTTTTTATTTATGTATATAGGCATTCATTGCCAATCCAAGCATTGTATTTTCCAAGATAGATCTTCCAGAATCATTATGCCCAGGGACGCATGCTCAGTAAGACTTATGAAAGGATTATTTAGACACAACATTTTGATTCCAGACACATTATCTTTCTGTTTCTGTGGGCTGAGTAGAGCAGGAATTAACATATTTTGTATGGATTAATGCTTTCCTTTAATATCTCCGTGGAGAAGGGTTTAGAGTATTGCACGGCGGTTTATGCATACTGATTTGAGGAGGCAGAAGAGGGAATGGTTGTTTGTTGACATTTTGGCTCTTGGTAAATAAAGTGACCTTTAACTTTCAGCTGTATACTTGAATTTAAGAAAAGACAAATGGAAGTCTGGAAACCGTGGTTAAAAGCCAAGTGTGTGGAATGCATTGCTTTGTACTTGGAAGTAAGTATTGTTTCCATTTTTGTTACTACTATAAAAAATCTAGATATCCACAAAGGATGGATGACCAAAATGATCTCATTAAAACTGTCTTTAAAAAGATATTAACACTGCAACTTCTTTAGAAGAGCAAACTCCTCATAAAAAGTAATAGAAACACACCAGACCATCTTTACACATCTTGCAAAAAAAAAAAAAATGTACTCAATATAGTCTTCGGTTTGCATCCTTTTCTCAGTTTCCTTATAGTAGGAACCAATAAAAATTTATACTTTTTGAAGGAAGATGTGCCTTAGTATCTTTTTTATGCCCCTGTTTTTGTAATACACTCACTATACAGATAGATTTAAACACATAAGCATCTTTCCAAGTGAATCTCATCTATTCTAACTGAAAGCTGCATTAAAATTACAAACTCGTTAAGTTTGTATTTACATAGAAGACATGTTTTCCATTATTTCTGCATTCAAGATAATTAACAATATTGCTGTTTACCACACTATCCATTCCTGTTCTTGCCTCCTTCTTACCAGTTCCAGATTGTCACAAGGAATAGAAAGATCATCAGGCCCACTGATAAGATGCAAATACATAACAGCTCTATTTCTTATACATAATAATGTTCTATTGTGACACTAAAATATAACCAATGAGTGACTAGGGTAATTAACAGAAATATGCAAACAGAGGTAAAGAGAAACATAGAGTAGCATTTTGCATAATTATATATTATATTGAATTGTATGTAATACAGAAACAGGAAGAGAAACAGAGTAGAAAGAGAAAGATAGGTAAGAGCAAAGTTTGTTTGCTTTAATCCTCTGTGTTGGCAATATTTCACCTATTTTGGAGTATTGTGCCCTTTTTACACAGAACACAGTAACCAAACCAATGTTTCAACTGACCAAAGGCACATGAGATTACACAGAATATGTCTCATTTTCAAAAACATTTCTTAAGTACCCCAGAATATCAGAATATTCCAAAAGTTTGTCTGAGTGAATATGAAATGCATTGATATTTAGCCAGAATTTATTCTGGGTTCATCTGAAAGGGGAGAATTCTGCATGAACTAACATTTGTATTTGTAGACACAGTAAATCAAATATGCTTTTCTAGGGTGAGTGCTTGCCATCAAATCAACTGAAGATCTTTATAAAATTGAGAGACTACCAAGAAGAACTCTTCTTTTCTCATTGCCTAAGCTAACACATGAGTCTTTTCTGCTGTAAATTTCAGACTGAACATTCAGCTCTTCCTAGTTTTGAAGATTTTCACTTAAAAATGAGATCAAATGTCACAGGCTATCCTTGTTCTCAAGTGTCAAGTAAAACCCAAAAGGGTCTCCTGTGTCTCCAGCCAGCTGGCATTAGATGGTGTAATATTTCTCTCTCTATCTCTATTAGTTTCTGTTTTTTATTCTGTCTTTCTGTCTTCTATCTGTTTTGGCTTTTTTTTACCTGCATACCTATCCATTTATATACACATACACATACACACACAGACACACACACACACACACACACACACACACACATATATATATACAGAAACAAAAGTATGGGTAGTCATATTCATATATATGTGCTTAAAAAATATGTGTGTGTGTGTGTGTGTGTGTGTGTGTGTGTGTGTGTGTGTGTGTGCTATTCACAGAGAAAAGTTGGTTTGTAAGATATACTATTGGTTCTCTTTCTTTAGAAAAATGTTTGGTCTTATTTGAGTTTTATGGTAGCAACTATATGATGAATAGCTTATTTTAATTCAGTAACTCCATTGATAAACTCCAATTTGTTGGTCAAAGCATATCGGTGAATACAGACTCATATAAACACTGTAAATCCCATATATAAGAAAAGTATTTTCTCAAAGTTGACATATTCTACAAGTTTTACCCTGGCCTTCGATATCCTTATAGTCCAACGATAAGAATAAAAATCCCAGATTATGTACTCATACAGAAGAAATACTGCATTCAGTTTCTCTTTGGAAATTAAATGAAATAACTCACTAGTTTTTGATGGCTCACTTTGGACATACTTGGGAATTGGAACTCCTGTTGCAAAGCTGCATCTATTATGTTGCACTTCTGGTATACATTTGCAGCACTTTCTTAATTGATAATTGATATAGAGGGTTAAAACACACTGTGTGTGTGTCACTACCCTTGGTCACATAAACCTTGATTGTACAAGAAAAGCAACCCAGGGGAAGCAAGCCAGTAAAAAAATTCTCCTCTATGGTTCCTGTTTCTTCTGCTGCCAGAGTTTTAGTCTTGCCTTCGCTCAATGATGGACAGTGATTGTGAAATTAAAGGAAACTAGATCTTTTTTTCCCCAAGTTGCTTCTTTCCCTGGTGTTTATCATAGATACAAAAGAAAAGTAAAACAGAATGGGTGCTTGCCAATACTGAAAACTGTACATAAGTAAATGGAAATTGCAATTATCACTCTTTCTGCCATTCAGCACATAACCCCAGAGTGATCTTAGGGCCTTATGAGTAGCTTTGCTCAAACCTGGGAGGACCACTTCTGCTGTGTTGAGGACCTCAGAAGCATAGAAAGGCTCTCTTTATGACAAGACTGACACTCTAAGGCCAGGGGCCGCTTTCCTTTTATTCTTTGACTTATAATGCAGCTCTGAAAACATTGCCCGAACAAGTTGTTCCCGGATAAGAACAAAAGTATTGCAATAATTCTTGCTTTAAAAATGCATTTCCTTAGGGCCCCCTAATGCCAGAAACTGTGAGAATAAAAGAAGACTGGAATGTGCAATAGAGAAAGCTGAGATGAAGCTGCCTTTGACTGTAAAAGCAACTACAGACATCAAAACAGTTTGCTAAGTGTTAGCTACAGGCAAGCAAAAAAAAAAAAATTACAGTGGATACTCTGACAGCTCTTTTTTGTTTGTTTGTTTTAAAGCTTCTGTGTTTAAAGGCAGATTGTATTTTCTTTCTCACTTCATCTTCTCATCATACGTAGTAAAGCCAGGAGGCAGAACTCTTTCCTCTCATGGTCATCGAATCCTTCATTTTCAACAAGTAAAATCCCCCAAATTGAATTATACATGGCACAGATGCTTCATAAGCATATAATTGTTTCAGAGAAAAATAATAATATATTCAAATAAAACATTTCAGTTCAATCATGATGGTGATATATATTGTATTCAGTACAAAGGTTATCTATATTGATAAAAATATTAATTCATTACTGGGGAGAGTATACTAAAATTAGTTTATTCTCTTATTTTCTGCTTTGAGAGATCAACTATAGATATCACCCATCTTTTTATATATTTGGGTAAATATGCATTATACCAACAGTGGTGAATAATAAGACAGAGGTTCAATTCCCCAGTGTAGGGGAATGCCAGGGCTAAAAGGGAGCAGAGGATGGGTGGGTAGGGAAGTACTCTCATAGAAGCAAAGGAAGGGGGAATGGGATGGGGGTTCCCGAAAGGAGACTTGAAAAGGGGATAGCATTTGAAATGCAAATCAAGAAAATATCTAATAAAAGAAAACAATGAAAAAGAAAAGAAAGACTAATAGAATTCCGTTATATTTACTGTGGCATAGTCAGCAAAGTTAGTGATTGGAGTTTATAGTTTATTAATAGTAAACGTTACTGTTTTCAAAGGATGATTCAATAGGATATTTAAGATCGATTCATAATTAATCATTTACCCCCACATAAAAATCAATACGGTTTGATTGTAAAACTAATATCGAAGAGTATAAAAGTAAGGAATAGTATGCGGTATTTGCTCAGACTGGACACTGACAAGCTCTGTCTAATTCTGGCTTCAAGATAAGCCCATGAGTAGTTTCACCCACTATGATGAGTGAAGACTGTTGTGGAAACTTTGTAGTGCCCTTGTGCCTCTACAGTGACAGCAAAATTGGCATAATTATTCTCTAATTGTATTTTGAAAGAAAAGTTTCATTTTAACAGGAAGGGTGATGTGTAGGAGGAGCTAAGGAAGGAGGAGTACTGAGAGGAAGAAAAGGAGTAAGAAGAGGAGAAGAAGAAGGAGAGGAGAAGCTAGGTGATGAAAGAAAGAAAGAGGGGGGAGACAGGGAGGCAGATATTCATGTATCTCCACCAGTCAAAGATAGTTGTTATATCTAGGTTGGTTAGTGGGTTACACCTCTGATTGAGCAATTCCAAACTTATAAAGCCTATGATTAACATTATTTTTAAAAAATGTATAAATGCAAAAAGGAAAAGGGGGCATGGGATAGGGGTTTCCTAAGGGGGGTGGAGGGAAATGGGGATAGGGGATGCCATCTGAAGTGTAAATAAAATATCTAATAAAAAAAATTTTAAAAAAAGAATATCAACCTGGTTAGTTTAATGAAGAATCAATTTTTCTACTAATCACATTATATTCTACACAGGGCAAAGGAGACAGTAAAAGTAGAAAGAGAACAGAAAAATGGGAGTTAAAGGTAACCTCAATTGAACATTCTGTGTTCATTTTACATTCATGACATACATGTCCTCCTTATAAATTACTGGCTCAATTCTGGTTTTTCTTTCATTTGCACTAACATTAAACATGTGGGCTTATTTGTAAGGACTCCTTACTGATCCTTTTATGCTGATGCTCTGATTTTCACAGGCAGCCTATTCATATCTTTCAGCACCATAGAGCAACCTCTGAACAATCTTACTTTTACTTTTTTCTTTCTTTATTTTTAACTTTAAGTTCTAGAAATTTGTCATGTGTCATAGTGCAATCATTCTTTGTATACTCAGAATGAAGTGCAAGCATATGATGTGATTGTACACTACTAATAATATTTTTTAAAAAAAAATATCAAATGGATGGGTCTAACATTGATTCTTAATTCTGCTCTGCGTACATTACGTAATGACCAGACATTGGACAGGAAGATACAAGGCAATTGTCAATGTGTCTGAACACTTTAGAATGAGCTCCATTTATAATTTATTTTCATTAAACTACTTCATGCATAAGTGAAAAGTGGCCAGGCTGCTTTAATCAAGCGACATCCTTTACTCTGGCCCACTTTCCAAAAAGAAACACATTTTACAATGCCATTTTATGTTTTAAAATTCTTCTGTTATGCATTGATTCTCATTATGACTTTACTGAGTGAGTAAATAGAGATATGCCAAGCCTTCAGAATGTCAGATATAGAGCTATATTTACCTGATGTTTTTTATTACCCAAATGCATATTTTTATTCAATTATTGCTAGTTATTTAATTGTATTTTCAACTTTTAACACTTCAGAGATAATACTTTCCTAAAAATAAATTAAGGCTATCATATGAAACAAATAGCTATTTCAGTATCCACTTGACAGAGAGAGATCATGTAGTGTGATGGGGTGTAGAGATGATAATTTCCCTTCACCACTGCCTTCCAGGGTCAGTTATGTTGTCACAGAGGTCAATGCTGAATATGATATTCACTCTTAGTTTGTCACATGTAGTCTTTATTTTCAACACTAATTATTGAGTAGAGCTTAGACTCGGTTTTATGATAAAGAATTTATATTTTTTTACTATAGACAAAGTTAAGAGCATTTTAAAAAACATGAGTAATACCCCAAATTACAATGAATTTGCTTGATATACTGGAGATAGTCTAACTTATACTAATTGAATAATCGTCAGAGATACTGATGTAGTAATCTTGACTTATGTTTATTTCTTGTAGGTTTCTTCCATGTTTTAAAGTTTGTCAGTCTTTAATCCTGTTGATTTAATTATTTAATTCAAACTGATGAAAGCCTGTTTTAACTTGTCAAGATGTGACCCTACTCAAAGTACAGTTGCTTGGAACCAAAGAAAGAAATTTTCTAGATAATTGATATGATTTGGATTAAGTAAAAACCAAGTGATATAAAGATGGTTTGAGGGACATAGAGATGATTCGCCAGGTAAAGGCACTTATAACCAGGCATACTTTCTGACTTCAATTCCTGGGTCTCACATAGAAAGAGAAAAAAGATACTCTCATGTTGCACTCTGAGTTCACATATATCCATATGTATTCCAGACTGCATTTCTCCCTCTCACTCCTCTCCCCTCCCACCTCTCTCATACACTCATACACACACACACACACACACACACACACACACACACAGCTAAGAACAGAAATTCCAATAGCTTCATTTTGGTATGAATGTAATATAATAAGTCCAAGTCTTACACGTTTATTGTTAATAACTCAGTAGCATTATTTTTCTTCATTTGGATGTCCCACTCACATTGTAAGAGTGTCCATAACAAAATAGAAACTATCATTCTCTATTAATAGTATCCCTTATGTTCTCAGACTTTTTAATTATTATCTGCCAAATCACTACTCTACTTTTTCTATTATGCCAAATTTTATCACATTCTTTGATCTAAGTTAGTGTCCCCAGGTGAGCAGAAACACACACACACACACACACACACACACACACACACACACACACACATACACACACATTAGTATCATACCATAATATATTATAGTAAGTGTGTACATAGATACATCTCCCCACACACATGTATGCTTATGATCAAGTTTGCCTGAGGCTGTATTCTCAAGTTTACAATTTGCTAGGTCTATTCATAGTTGTGGTGTTCATTGACTCATGCATCATTCAGTCACAAAATAAATAATAATAATAATAATAATAATAATAATAATAATAATAATAATATGGCTAATCTATTTGGTAGGTGCAAGCAGTTTAAATTTTAAATTTTTAGGGCAAAAAGAAATGTATCTCAATTATACAAAAATAACTACAGGCAACTACAAAATTCTACTGCTATATTTTTAAACTCATTTCTCCCAAACATATCTATTTGCTCTTTAGTGTGGCTATATGCTATTAATAGTTAATTAAAATTTCAGAAAGTATTACAAAACAATTTTACTTCTGTAATAGTTTTGTTACTTACTTATTTCTATATTTTAGTCCATCCACGGAAAAGATGTTGATGCTATACAGCTTCTTTTTAATCATTCTGGACTACTGTATATTCTCCAAGATGTGAGAAATATACACTGGTCCAGAATAACTAAATAATAATTAAATAATAATTTAAATATTCTCATGTCTTGGAATACTTTTAGACAGTTTAAAATCTGACATAGATTTTTGATTTTCAATTTTACTTTCAAATGTTTCATTTATAAAACTTTCTAGATTTCTCAAATAAACAAGGTGTTATATCCCCATGTAGCCCTCTATAAACACTGTCATTAAGCTTTATCTCACAGGTTCTAACTCATGCAAGTTCTTTACAAGTTGGGTGTATAGCTTATAAACATTGACCTTAACTTCTTCTCGCCTTATTTTATGTAATACATCTTTAATCTATACCTGAAATGTATAGAGGTATACAGCTATCCACAAAGAATATTTGAATTTTGAACAAAATTCCTTTGCTTAGATAAAAAGATATCCTTTACATTCCCCTATGCCATGTGATTATCGTTATAAATAATTTTCTTCATCAATCCTGCACCTAGTATTTTTCTTATGCATTGTTTATATAGAAGAAAAGCATTTGAATAAATGAGGAGCTTAAATATTCCTATGGTTTTTAAAGGGAGCATAAAGGTATCAGAGCATAAAGATGCCTTACAGCAATACTGGTCTGTTTTTAGCCAAATTAACTTTTTAAGTGGTTTGCAAATGCATGTCTTTATTCAGCTGAAAACGGGCAACCTAAAGTTGTAAAATGGCTCTTCCTTTCTATTTGTCTTCAGCTTCTCACAAATTAGGTCAGCACACAGTATTTCTACACCACCCAAAGCCAAACTCTTGAGCCGTTTCTATTATACATTTGTTCCAATGAAAATAATGGCTCCCATTTACCAGAGTGTCAGAGGCCAGTGAAGCCAAATAGTTGCAGCTACATTGTTTTGCAACACAAGATAATGTTATCCCCACTGTAGTTACAAATGTGATTTCCTCAGAGTTCAAATACTCTTGGAGCGAAAGTGTGATTTGGTGTCTAATGGTCAACTCATGTTCTGGGGATTAAGTTAATTAAAACAGTTGCCCTGCTCTATTAAAGCTCCCTGAAGACTAATTATTAAAGTGCCAAGCACCATTACAAACCTACAGCATTTGAAAGTCACAAAGGGAGTTGCTTATATTATGGGAACTCCAGAACTCAGTAGATTATTGCCCATGGTAAGAGAACAAGCCCACTGAGAGGGAGATTACCTTCTCCTCAGCCACTGAGCTATTATAAAATGTACAAAGGGAAAGCCAAATGTACAAGCATTCAATTCACAGCCCTTGGAATCTGCAATTTTCCAAAGCTAGGCAAATATCAGAAAAGTAATTTTGTAAAGTGCAAAGAACTGCTTTGCTCAGGGGATCAGGAAATGCAATTTAGATTACCTGTGCACCCTCTAATTGTCTGTGCACTCAGAGGATTCCTGCCACCACAAACATCAAATATCTCATCCTTAAAAGAATGAGAATATATATGGTCAGTGATTCTATGTTGACATGTACTCTAATTACACTGGGGTTTCAGGATGAAAATGTACAAGAGATTAAAATGGAGAGCAATGGCTTTATCCCAACCAAAAGATCTCAGTGTCTTCAGAAATCCTTGATGAGATTACTGGAGAGCCCATAACTAAACAAACAATACAACAGCAACAAAGACAACAACAACAAATACAAAAAGAGAAACAACTACATTTTAAGGAAATGAGATGTTTAGTTTTTATTTTCTTAGTGAATTCCATAGATGTAAAAGGAAATGTACTTATTTTTTTGATTTGCTTTCCTGTCATATAAATAAGTGGTATTATTAAAATATGTAAAGTATTGCTATCTACTAATAGGAAAACATTGATTATTAATTACAGTCTTCCTTTTTCCTTCCAAAGCTGATAGCACTGCAGTTTTAAGATAAAGTAATTCTTCTCTCAAGATCCCAATCTACAAATAGAAAAATGACAACATTCCCATTGCTATCTTGTGAGAATTGAGTAAGGACACACACAACACACAAGTCACTTATAGATGTATGTGTCTTCCATTCCTTCAAGGAAAAACAAAATATATTTTAGGGTATACTTAATTCTAGAATTTATTTTAGTGTTCAATAGTCGTCTCTAGCTCAAAAAAAAAAATTAAAAGTATGGCCATGCATTTTATGTTGCTTTGGAGTAAATGTAATTCTTATATATGTAAAACCAGAAATTTCAAAATCTGTTTTGGTGAAGGAAATGAAGGCAAATAACTCAATGGAACTGAAGACAAATATTCATCCAAGGTTATTTCTGAACCACCACAGCCTTCAGGGATTTGGATAGTCATCCCATATGCAGTTGACTTCCAAGACTGAAATCCATTAAGATAGAACTTAGATGTTTGAATATTAGATATGTCAGTTGAGAAATATTTTAAGACATCAGTTTCTATATTAACTCTCCATTTCTGTAAGTTTAATATCAACTGGTAATATTATTGTTACTTGTCAGTCAGCAAATCAGTTTGGAAATCATGTTGTGTAGTCAATAAATCATCTTGTAAAATTCCTTTCTTCTCACTAGAGGTAACAGCAATGCCTATTATGAAGCTGTGGTTCTCATGATTACACCAAGAAGAACTCGAACATCAAAGTGCATATGCTGTGGCAGATCTCATTTATCAATGTTGGAAACCTGTTTCCAACATTAAAACAACCCGAAAAGCACAAAAGAGCAATGCCTTTGTGATATGAGAGTGAAGTTGTTTAAAAAAATAACTAAATAAAGGGAAACAATGAAACCAGAGTGACACAAAATATTTATATGCACGAGCTAATATTTGTACAATTTCTGAAATATAATTAACCTGTACAAACTTTATATTTAAAGGGGGCTAGTTGAATGCAGATGGTTCCAGCTTTAGATGAGAAAACATAGAACACCATTGTTTAAGTGTATTTTTAAATAGATGTTTGGTTGACTCTAATGATAAATTTGAACATTTGTAAGTTATGCCTAATAAAATTGACTTTACTTTGATAAAACTCAGTAATTGTAAAACTTGTTACTGTAAAACTTGTTACTGCAAAACTCAGTAACAAGATAATGAAACTGTATTTTAAAATGTAGGCCAAGTAGCATTGAGACTTCCCATCAAGTAAACATATAAGTGTATAATTCTTGAGGGCCTTGGTAACAGATCTCTAAATTGTTTTTCCCAACAGAGAAAATGACACTAGACCTAATTATTGCACACATTTAAACAACGAAAGACATTAGAATTACTCAGTTTTGTGCCTTACCTCATATATATTTTAAAACTAATTCCACCATTTGATTAATTTTTGTCTATGTATTAAATATGCAAACATATGTAATTTCCTTCTGACATGTGAATTATTAACAATTATTAACTAATTTTCAATCAACTTGTAGTCTCAAACTTGCATTAGTTAGATACATTAAATAAATAGTTGTTCTGTATTTAATATTGCTAGCTTAATTTTTATATTAGTACGATAACTGACTTGATTTACTGTGTAGACTCCCTAAAAATTTAAACAAAATACATCACAGTGCTTTTGTCAGTGTCACACAGAAAAACTGGCTTAACAGGACATAAAAATTTACGTTCAGCCACAGCAGAACAGCATAACCACATTTCAGTCAGTGACAGATCTCAATACAATGATGGTCCCCAAATAATATATAGCAAAGTGACATCATGATTTTCTTAGTTTTTGAGAGTACACTGTATGATATTTGACTTCTAAAATTATCTTGGCAATTCATTTCTCCTGTCACATCCTTTTTGCAATGTGATGACTGATCCTATGAAGAAAGAGATTTACTGCATTGATTCACTTGTGGAGACTGAGAAATCCCACTGTCCTCCAGCAGTTAGCAAAAGGGACAAAGTTGGTCCATGGCTAAAGATCTATTACACAGAACGACAAATTTCCAAATACATGCAAAGATGATTTCACAAGTGTCCATAAAGAGCAAATTTACCTTCTCTTCACAATTTTTTTTTTTTTTTGCTCAGACTCTCAGTATAGGATGATACCTAGCATACTGAAAACAGAGTTGCTCACTCTCAGAACTCAAGGACTAATTCTTCCAGACACACTCTCATGTACATATACAGTGTTTCACTTTTTAATGGGAGTATTAGCCTAGATCAGGACCTTGATCATCTAATCATCTACAACTTGATCTTTCAGACTTAGGAATTTACATGTATTACTATTGTTGGATAATGAGATGTGAAATAGAATTACAACATGCTTCACTACCTGTAGGGGAATCATTTCTTCCTTCCATATGTGAAAGGTGCTCTTAAAAAGAGTTGAACTTCTCTAAGCTTTAAAGTCATATTAGTTTTATTAGACGTGGAGGTTAGATAGGACCCTGACAACTGTAAAGAGTGACAACTGACAGTTGCTACCATGAGTGTTGGCATTCTGGCTCCTAAATGTGAAGAGTAAAGTGACTAACATTGCTGTGATAAAGAAATACCTTCTTGGAACAGATTATCATTTTCAGATGAAAGTATCTCATCTTCAGTTTGACATCATAAATCAGAACTGGCATAAGGAGCGACGGAGAAGAGAAGGATTATATAGAGACCGGTGTTAAATCACAACCCAGACTTT
Source organism: Arvicanthis niloticus (assembly GCF_011762505.2). Lineage (NCBI taxonomy): Eukaryota > Metazoa > Chordata > Mammalia > Rodentia > Muridae > Arvicanthis > Arvicanthis niloticus. Next base: position 58,154,610 of record NC_047664.1, on the reverse strand, counting down.
TAAATAATGCAGTTTGTCAATCACAAAAATATAACAGTCATTTCATGATCACACAGTAAATAATGAACAGCACCACTGTAAATCAGCCTGTAGCATAAGGCTAGTTTAAGGTACAGCAGCTCCATCTTGAAAGACTACCCATTGACCGAAAATGGGTTCCTGTCCTTTCCTTGTTGTTGACCAGCTAGTGACACCATTAGAAATAGGAGCAACAATAAATTTAGAATAAATATGTGTGGGAGGGCTATTTCAAAGTCTGAGAGCAGTTACAATCAAAGCATACTGTATTTCCTCATTGTCAAATGAATATGAGCTGGAACACATTCAATAACGCAGTTTCATTATCATGTAAATATATTTCCTGCATTTAAGACATTGGCAGTATCTGGAGGCTGAGATTTGAACACAATAGCAAAAATTGCACCTCACTCTAGTCCATCGCAATTCCAAATAATTTATCAAAGAATAAAAGAATAATAATTTGCCAAGCTTATACAGTGCTTTTTCTTCCATGTCTCTTTCTCCCTTCTTCTCCGCAATATCACCTTCCCTTCACTTTCTCATGTGTCTGAGATGTTATTAACCTTTACTTTTCACAGCACTTATGAATATAGTTATTTTTTGCATGTGTGGTGGCACTGCGGATTGAATCTAGGACCTTACACATGCTAGGCAAGCACTTTACCACTGAGCTACATGCTCAGCTTTGTAGCACTTATGAAAGTTTCATCCTATTTAAGAAATTGTATATTTAAATAGAAACACAATGTCTTTTGATATATACATTATACAATGTATTATATATGTATCAGTTGAATATATATGTTCGTGCTATGAGGAGAAACAGAATAAGTAGGTTATTAAAAAGAATAGATGGGTTAAGCAAACGCCATAGCCATGACAGACCTCAATGCAGTGATGGTGCATAGAGATTATTTACTTATTCTGTACTGTAATATAGTTGTTAATTTATTGTGATATCTAGTACATTCAGATTGATTCATTATACATCAAAGTGAAGATGATAAATATTCTGATTCTATTTGATGCAAATCTGTAAATACATTTAAAATATATAAAAATTTAAACACAGTTATATATACAGCAAGTATTATAGTATTCATTTTTCTGATCCAAAAGCTGAAATTTATAACTGATATAATCTAATAATTGTCATATATTTATGTTATTATTTCAAAGATACCATGTTTGACTCTGAATAGCAGAAAAATCCCCAAACACAATAATAGAGAAAATTATTTGGTTGTCCATGTTAGAGAGAGTGGTAAGTGCTCACAAATAATGGTTTTTGAGAGTGATGTCAGGAGAAGCTCCTCTGTGCTACTGAGGTAAACATAATGCCTGAGACACCCCAGTGCAGTAGGTGTTATTTTACCTCAAGAACCTGGCACTACGGAAACCTTTCATGTTGTAAGACACAAAGCAGAACATCCCTTGTCCATGAGAGCAGGTTCTAGCAGAGTCAATACACTGGAAGCAGTGCACACTGGAAGCAGTGCCCTCTTCTGACAAGAGTAAATGTACAACAGAAAGTAAAAGTGCATAAGGAGTTCATATTTATCTCTCACAGCTCACATAAGATGCTAGAGCTGATACTCCAAGGAAGTAAATGCAAATACTGTACAAATTAAAGCTCTTCTTGCAAAAATATAATATATACAAATAATCAAATTCACAGAAGAAACTGAAAGGATAAGACTGCATTACCATTCCAAGAAGTGAAGAGCTCAGTGAAGGCATATAACCAGGGACCACTGAAATGAAATATATGATCAATGGTGAGAATGTTGGGAGTTGAGAATAATAAAAGAAAGAACCTTTGTCATGGAGAGAACCAGGAATATCATAAGATCTTGGTGAGAACCAGAAAGTAAACAGGAAATGTTGAGACAGTATTTAAATTTCATGTAAAGAAACTATGGCTGCTATTTGCATAACATTCTGTAATAGTGATACACTCAGTGGAGAGCCGCTAGAAAGTTATCAAAGAAACTGATGCAAAAAAGGTGAGCATGAAAAGTGACTTTAATGGTAGTGTTGTCATTCGTGGTGATGAAGAATGAATCTATGAAGGTTTTGAGAGAGAAAGTTTATTAAGACTGACTCCACAGGTGATGGTTGATCTGTGACTTTATTATCATCAATTTAAATGGAAGTTTTTGCATGGAAAAATATGCAGCTTATTTAGAGGACTGTTTTAATAATTCAGATTATTATACACATCCAAATGGTGTATTTAGAGACAAGAACTTCCAAGGAGAGATTCAAGTATGTCCATTTGAAGGTCGGTCAACACCTACAGATTTTGAAGAGTTGGGGGTACAAATGTTAGACACTTTTAATGCAATTCTTAATTGGTAGCATGTATCTGAAAAGCCTTTTAGGGACTGCTGGAAGACAGACAGAGCTAAAATTCAAAAACTGAATCCAGAATATTAGAATATTGAGATTTTTCTTCAGTAGAAGTGTAGAATAAAAAAACCTCTACAAGAATAGCCAATGTGATAGGATAGAAAAAAAGAAAGAAGGGAGGGAGGAAGAGAAGAAAGGAAAAGAAAAAGAAGAAAAGAAAACAAAAGAAAAATAGAAAAGACAGAAAACCAAAAGCACATTCTATTCTAGAATAGAAATGAGATAGTGAGCCAAATTGGGTCCTCTGTTTAGAATTTAGCATCAAGCAATTACATAATTAATTTGAAGCAAATCCTTAAATGAAGAAACATGGGGAAAGACAATTTGGAATTAGGTTTTGACAGATAGAGTTAAGACTTACAGTATAAAGGGAGCAATAAAAATACGTACGGAAATAATAGAATATCCATTGTTGTTTTCTAGTAGCCATGAGATAAGCATCTCTGATCTACAGCATCTCCTCTATGGAGGCACTCTGCCTCACAATGGACCAAAGCAAAACAACCCAACAAGCAATTCTGTAATTCTTAGGCAAAATATATAATTCTTCACATCTGGTTCCTGACCCCCAAACAAGGGACTGAGGTACATATTTTATATATCAAAGCACATCTGGCCTCCGGGGTTTCCCAATATCCCTCAGTCCTAACCTGGCATTCCCTACCTCCAACCAGGAACTTTCCAGCCCAGTATCAGGTCGACCCTTCCTCTAGAGGCTCCTCTCAGTATAATCCAAATGTTTTGGTCTTCATTTTCTGTTTCTCTCCCCCTTCTCTTCCTCTTTATCCTCTTCTTCCTTTTTCTTGTCCTCCTACTCCTCCTTTTCTTGTCTCTTTGCACAGGCAGCATTTCTCTCTTTCTTCACTCTGGCTTGAATTGGCTCATTTCGTGGGAAAGAGGGGTCGGGAAGAAAAATAACCTATCATTTCTTTCTAGACTGATTTTTGTCGGGATTTTCTTTTTCATGCGGTGGCAGAAAACTGCTTAACACACACACACACACACACACACACACACACTTTTTATTTTCTTTTAAATAAGTAATTACGAAAATTGATTTTACTGAACCATGGATTTAAAGCTTTTGTTAATGAGGCATTTGAATATGGCTACAAATCCTCTATGATTGATTTGCTGACAAATAATTAATCCATAAACATACATGTTTTTAATAAGCATGACATAGAGGACTTTCAAATAACAAATATCACAGTTTTCCCAGAACACTGCCACAAAGACACATTTGATGCCCATTTTTGCAAGTAGTTTGATTTAGAGGCGTGGTATTGCGGACTTTCCCCTAGGAAAGCTATAGCCATTTTGTTCCATGCTCACCAGGTGTCTCATATTGATACTATAATATGCTGGCCAGTCACTGACACAGAAAAATATCTCAGAGCAGGGTCTTGCTCACCATATGAGCTATTATATTCTGTATGATATGAAGTTTGGTAATCTTAAGAAATAGCACAACTGTATGTTTCACGTAGAAATCATCGAATTAGAGGTAGATATGAACTGCTGTATCTAAAACAGCTTGTGTCAGGGCAGACCACTTGGTATCACTTACAGCACCTGTGTATAAGCTTAGTGTGGTATGTGGGGATTTTAGCCTTTATAAGCTGACTTAGAAAAATATTTGGGGTCATAGCCTCAGTTCCCAAATTCTGAGCTATAGTCCTGATCAATCAGTCTTAGGATGTGCATTCAATAAACCATCCATGTCTGACTGAGATCAGATTGTCTGGTTTGTGTGGCAAATCCTGAACGCCAACATTAGCATATATAAAAGTAAAACCGAGGTAGAACATTTTCCTACAGTGAACCCCTTTGCTAAATCACCCTTCTTAGGTTTTCAGATGAAAGTTAAGCAGTACACGTAGTTTTCTATAGTGTTTGTCTTATTCTCTTTAAAACTTAGGTAAAACATCTAGATATATCCCCAATTTTCAACAGAATCTGAACAAGGTCTGACAAGGGATTTTCACACTATTACTATGTATTAAGTTGTATTTTATGTTCCTTATAAATACTGTTTTATGAATCTTTACAACAAGTCAGTTGATCTGAGTTATCGTCACATTGTATATAGGTTCACAGAAACACAAAATTTGGAATCTACCTCATACTGATTTCCCAAGTTAAAAACATGCTTTAGGCTTATACCCCAGTGATTCTACCATTAAGAGTTTCTACATTGCAAAACTATTCTCCCAACACTCTCTTTAAAAGTCTACATTTCCTAGTAGATACTATTATATCATTTTATGTTTATACATCCAGGATCTACAGCCATGCTTCCTATTTAAAAGAGAATGTCTTGTTCTATTCTGAAACATTTATTTTTAACATTTAAAATACAGTATAGTATAGACATAAACTCTTTTCAATTTTGTTTAATTATATATTATTTTTGGAATATTATATAATTTTATATAATAAAAAATGTGTGTTTTACATAATAGAAAACACATTCAATAACACATTTGAAGAGCAAAAGTATAAGGAGGTGATTTAATCAACAAATCGTGAAAAAGGAGAGCAGGCAATGACAAAAATAGATTTTTAGTTTGGATCATCCATTAATTTTATCTTCTTCCACTGCAAACTTCTTTGCACTATAGAATGTAAAATGACCACTGATACGATTTTAGAGATGCTATATATTATGATAAGTCCAGTTCTTTAGTAATTCAACTGAAGCACAGATGAAGTCCACATTTTCTATGAAAATAGTTTTACAGTATTTTTTTTTTAATTTTATAGTTCCAAGAGCACAAGTATACCTTCAATCAAGGAACCGTTTCTTGTTGCCTCATACTACAGATTTAAAATAGCTAATAACAGCAGAAACAATAAACTAACTATGTATTCATAAAACATGAATCAACTGGTTTTATAAAGAATAAGAGATAAAGTTATTGAAGAGAATACTGAAACAAAGACCTTCAGGTGAAGAGGGGGAAAATTGGTAGAAAAAAATGATTTAGCAGAAAAGAAAAGTAATTCAGATTATCTTAGTGTAGTCACAATTGTTGAGTAAGTATAGAAAATGTTTGAGCAGAAGAGGCAAAGATCAGATCATACAAGAGTTATTTGCCTTGCAAGAGGTTTTTGATAGAAGAATATGCTGAAGAATGGAAGGGAATTAACTTACCATAAAAGTTAAGATCATATATGGCAGAGAACTGCCTTGTTGGACATCAGTGAGAGGAGCAGTCCTTGAGGCAGAAAGGGTTTAATGCCCCAGTTTAGGGAAATGACAGGGCTGGAAGGCAGGAGTGGGTGGATGGGTGGGGGAATTCCAGAGGGGAGACCTGGAAAGGTGATAACATTTGAAATGCAAATGAAGAAAATAACCAAGAAAATAAAATAAAATTCAAAAAAATTAAGATCATATGAGAGAATAAAAAAAAAAAAAACCTGATTTCTTAGGAGTTTATGTGTGTGTTCTAAAATTCAAAACAACCTGACTCAAAATCCTGACTATTTCCACTTACCCACAATGAAAATTATGATAGTACTTCTGTTCTTGTAGTCTATCTCTTCCTTGTGAAATATAGAAGAGATTCAATTTAAAGGAAAGGAAAAAATAGGTATTTTAATGATAATTTTAAGATAATAGTAGATGCTAAGTGCAAAAATATTTACAATAAATTAGTTGTTTGTTAAACACTCTGCTATCTGTATATTACTTATTAATATTCTAGCAGCCCTATGCTTAATGATGGTTTTTGTCATCTACATACATTTTCAAAAATAAAGTCAGAATCATATAGGCTAGGATTGAGAAGCTTCAATTTGAAAATCTGAAGTATCAATTTTATCCTGATAGTCTTTTGCATTTGTGAGTGATGAAACTTGATGGTCCTGGAACTTGAATTTTAGGAAGTGGAAGCATTAAATAGGTACATCAGCATGGCTGCATATATATTATGGTTTGGATGGTTTTCTACTTTCATCTCTGAGGATGATAGAAGCAAGTTATAGGAAGAAAAGATTTATTGAGCTTACAATTCTCAGTCAAGTCATACTGACTTCAGCTGACTAAGAGCAAGACTCAGCTAGCTGAGCGAAGGTACACTCATGCTTGTCTACTTCCCAGCTCTCTTCACTCTTGTATACTCCAGACTCCTAATCTAAGGAATGGTGCTAGAAACACTGGGCTGATTCTTCCCATATCAATTAAGTCAATCAAAGCAATATTTCCAGACTTGTCCACAGGCCAACTTGATTTACATGATCCATTGTTTGGGATTGGTTCTAATGCTATTTGTGTTAGTTTGACTCTCCAAATTACAGGGGAATACACATATCTGCCTGATAGATGCTAAGGGTCCCTGCCCCTAGTTGGCTTTGATTGGTGAGTAAACATTTCCAGAGGTCAAAGCAGGTGAGGGAGAAAGACATGAAACTTTAGATTTCCCTGGCAAGGGACAGATGAGGGGAAGGAATTTTTAGAATTGGCATGCAGAGAAATCAAGCTGAGAGCTGCAGAAAAGAAAGCATAAACTATGCAAGAATTGAGGAATAGCAGCACCAGAGGCCAGTGCTCCCAATTAGGTCTGAGGTAGCAGAGATGACATAAAGGTTTTAGTAAGTAATAATTCGGGAATACTGAAGGAGAAGCATTAGTACATGGAAGTTTGGGAGTGGGCCAACCATTGAGCTGCTTAGGGCATATTAAAAATTAGGCTGTGTGTGTGTGTGTGTGTGTGTGTGTGTGTGTGTGTGTGTGTGTGAGTGTGTGTGTGTGTATCTATAAGAGAGAGAGAGAAAGAGAGAGAGAGAGAGAGAGAGAGAGAGAGAGAGAGAGAGAGAGAGAGAGAGAACGCGCTCATGCTTTTGAGTGTGTCTTTCATACTTGAATCGAAAACATTTGGGAGGTTAGGGAGGAGCATGCACATCCACCCACTGGGGAGTTTACAACAGACTAAAATACTACTTCTTCAATCTATCATTGAGACTCTCTTCCCAAATGATTCTATTTAATGCCATGATGACAATTATTATATCTAATTATCACAGATAGAAGGTGCCCTTCAAAGGACTTACAAAATCTGAGCGTTGTTTACAGTTGGTTTATACAATATATTAACAATATCCAACTATGGCATAATATCTATTTAGATTTCAAGAATATTAATTTGTCTTTTTAATCTTTGAAAACTATGAAATAGGCAATAGAAGAAAGACACAACAGGATGGAGAATACTAACAAGCTCATGTTGTCATAGCTATGTGCATGAAAATGCACATGCATTTTACTTAAAATAAACAAATGAAATTTTGGATGACCCACAGAATCTTGATCATATTCCAAAGTGTGTGGGGGGGGTGTGCTGGTAAATGAGCATTTGTGAGTTTTGTTTGAAGAAGATTAAGCTAGAGTAAATTATCTATGTAAAATAACTCAAAAAGTTACTTCCCTAAATGTTCTCACTGCTCAAAGCCCTTTTTACCTGAATGTACCATGAGGATCAGTGTCTACCAGAAGCAAAGCAAAAAGAAGATTATTATGAGTAGAAAGGTGTTTACTGTAATCCCCACCTTGCTTCCTGTTTCTAATTGGTTGTTACATACAGACAGGAGTACTCTGTAAATAAATTTTATTTCCATGATGTAGTTATTTCAGGGTATCACTGCTGAATAAACTCACCTGCTTATTCAGAGCTCTTTCTGAACTTTGGCTGTCTGGTTCAACTCAGATGTTCTGGTTCAAATTCTTGTTCGAGCTGATTGATTCAATCCGGCTTCTCTCAGTGCCTCATACTGAATTGTTCTACTTGGCTTCAAATTGACTCTGGCAATCTGTTCTAATTTTCTGGCTCCTTCTCATTCACTGGTTTATTTTGTCTTCACCTTTGTCTAGCTTGTTCTTTCTGTGACCTATCTCTGTAATCTGTCCCTGTAAAAACTGTCACTGAACTCCACAAACTGAACTGTCATGAAATCCATTCCACTGTAGTGCCTCTCAACTCACTGACTCAACCAGCTGAGTGACTAGATCTCAGAGATCTATATGCCTTTGTCTCCTGACTGCTGGGGTTAAAGGCATGTACCACCACACCTGGACCTAAGGTATTATTTATATGAAACTTGCTCTATAGCAAGCTTCCCTTGAACTCAAAGATGTGCTTGTCTTTGTCTCCTATAAGATTAAAGGTGTGTCTGTATTCTCACAGGAACACACAGATTTAGAAAGTCTTTGGATGTGACCCCTTGCCAGAGCAGCTATGATGCTGGATTAAAATTTGCTCATTTTTTCCCCCTGATTTTGAAATCTGCCACTCTTTGCACAATAACAAGGAGTAGAGACTTATAAAAACATTGCCCAGAGAAACTCTTGGAAAAGTTTCATGTTTTCATAGTCACAAACTAGGTGTTTAGAAAGTAAGCTATTCCTCATAATTCAAGATATGCACAGTTAAAAACACTGTTGGATAGTTGTCACAGGAAATTTTGTTACAGTTTTTGAAACGAAATCCCTTTCCCATTCTCTTTCTAAGAGATATTTGACAGTGAAAACGTGATCCTCCAGGAATCTGTTTCTGGTAATTCTAAGTATCTCAGATTCTCTCTTCCAATCTCCACATTTTGAAGTTAAGCACAGTGTGTTCTGGGGACACCATTTCTGTGGGTTGTAAATTGTTTTTTCCTGCAGCTTTTAGTATTCCAAGATTTCTGGCTTCCTCCTGCATGGCTAGTTTAGAAGTTCTCCATCTGCTCCTACAGTTTTTAAAACTATTATTCAGCATTGAATTTTAGAATGAACAAACAAGATTTAAAGAGCATATAGGATTATCCAGGACACACCAGATCTCATGACAACAAAATATATCATTTACTTAGTGTCTACTGGACTCATTTTTAATATTCTTAATTCTTAAAAAATTGTACCTGTGTATAAAGAAACAAAAGGAAACAAAGTTCTAAAATATGCAAAATAGATTTATTTTTATCTATGGACTTTGAATTCAACAAACACTGGGACAACAGTCAAATATTGAACTTCCCACTATTTTTCCCCTCAGTATGTTCAAGGTTTTAGCAGTTGTATGCTAACAACATTCATTAATGATGACAAAGATTGTACAGGTGATACAGTCCTCTGTGGAAACCAGATACAATCTTGAGCTATTTAAAACCCCAGTGCAATGCAGATTCTTACTGATCCCTGTTTACTTAAAAAGCTTCTGTACATACTCTCGTTAGTTTCTTTTAATATTCTGTTTTTTTAACCAGATTTGGCATCACATGTCATTTGATGTGCCAGCTACTAATTAACTGAGTATTAAAATTTGAATTTTCTATGATTAGAAGACCTAACACTTTCTTCAAGTAATATTTGCTGTTTTAATGTTGTCTTTGATTTAAAATACAGCTGGAAGCCAGTGATCCTGTGAAACAGATTTTCCTTTTGACCTTGAAAGACTTTTAATTTGTTATCAGGTTGTATTTCATTACAAGGTTGATGGCCTCCTAGGACCTTCAAAACCTGTAATTCCTAAGTTAGAAAATTTGTAGGTTATGAAAAAAAAATATATTACTGAGTAATTCGCTGCCTAACGGAGCCAGCACAGTGTTCAGGAGCCTGAGCTCTCCAGTGAATCTTCTGGCAGCCTTCATTTTTGAATTATCCTCACCAATTCAGCATGATTATTGACTGAATTATGCTATTTTGTTAAAGGCCAATTTTCACTGTTGTCCTTTGGGAAGGAAGGCTTAATATTCAGTTAATTACATTTGTCCTATTAAGCCTAGAAACTCATTGCCTTCCCAATTTCTCAATTTCTACTGCACATAGGTGAGCTTATTGATGGGTCTCACCACATCCTGCAATCCCCATTGCAATGCATGCTGCCATTCCATTGTCCCCAATTATAAGAGTCTTTAGTTCAGCTCCTTGGAGCCACAGAGGTCAGAAGTTAGAGAAACATTCCTGTTGCTTCTGTTGGTCTGTGTTTAAGTTTCTAACTCAAGTCTCACAAAATACTATTTGTGCTTCCTTTCCAAATAAATCATTTTTACATGCCTTAAATTCTTATAAATTGCTCACACATATATTGACAGTAAGTACTCTAAGTATTACTGTCTACTCATTTTTAGAGATTACGAAATGAGGCTTAGAGAGCCAAAAGACCACAGTCTTCAAAGCCAAATGAATATGGCCTATTTCACTAGTTTCAATTTATTCCTGAGAGGCAGCTTAGGAGGACAAAGGCTACAGCTGATGTGACAAGGTGTGACTCTCTTGACTGTAGTCATTAGCGGTACAGATTTAGTGAACCAGCTTGTTCTCTTTGTACCTTTGTGTTTGCCTATTACAATGAATTGGGAAGTTAAAATCATTTGGGTTACATAAAGCATGGAAACCACTCATAGTATATTCTATAAGAAACAACTTTTACTGTTATAGGAGTAAATTTATCTACAAAACCAGTAGATTCTTAATAGTCTAATACATATGGCCCCAGGAGCATGGGTAGCCACGGGGTTCAGTCTACAGTAATGGTTATAAAACATTTGGTTCCCACTTGAAATTATTTTTATTCTTTTAATTTTTTTGGAATTTTTTCTTTACACTCCAAATTTTATTCCCAATGCAGACACCCTCCAACTCTTTGATATCCCATACCTCCAATCCATCCTCCTGTCTCCATGAGGATGTCCCCACCCCCTCTGTCCACCCCACCTGAACTCCAAACTCCCTGGGGCTTCCAGTCTCTAAAGGGTTAGACCATCTTCTCTAACTGAACCCATAGCTGGCAGTCCTCTGCTGTATATGTGTTGGTGGCCTCATATCAGCTGGTATATGCTGCCTTTTTTTGTGGTCCAGTGTTTGAGAGATCAGGGGTCAAGATTAATTGAGATGGCTGGTCCTCCTACAGAATCTCCCTCCTCCTCAGCTTCTTTTAGCCTTTCCCTAATTCAACCACAGGGGTCAGCAGCTTCTGTCCATTGGTTGGGTGCAAATATCTGCATCTGAATCTTTTAGCTGCTTGTTGGGTCTTTCTGAGGGCATTCATGATAGGTCCCTTTTTTTGAGTGCTTCATAGCCTCAATAATAGTGTCAGGCCTTGGAATCTCCCCTTGAGCTGGATTCTACTTTGTCCCTGTTGCTGGACCTTGTTTTCCTCAGGCTTCTCTCCATTTCCTTCCCTGCAGTTCTTTCAGACAGGTCAGTTTTGACTGTGGGATGGCAACCCACTCCCTCATTTGATGCCCTGTCTTCCTGCTGAAGGTGGGCTCTATAACTTCATTCTCCCTACTGTCAGACATTTCATCTTAGATCCCATCCCTGTGATTCCTGAGAGTCTGTCACCTCCTAGGTCTCTGGTGCATTTTGGAGGGTTCTCCCAACCTCCTACTTCCCTAGGTTTCCTGTTTCCATTCTTTCTGCTGGCCCTCAGGGCTTCAGTCATTTTCCCTCACCCAATACCAGATCAGGTTTCTTTTATCCTCAACCCCACTTTCACTCCCAGGTCCCTCCCCCCTTGTGGTTGCTTTCTTCTCCCTCCCCAGTGGGATTGAGGTGTGCTTACTTGGGCCCTTTTAGGTCTGAGTTACCTCACTCCGGATAATAATTTCTATTTCCATCCATTTGCCTGTAAAACTCAGGATGTCCTTGTTCTTAATAGCTGATTAGTATTCCATTGTGTAAATGAACCACACTTTCTATATCCATTCTTCTGTCCTGGAACATCTGGGTTGTTTTTAACTTCTGGCTATCACAAAAACAAGACCACCTCCCAGGCTTTATCCCCATCCTAGTTGTCCCTCTGATTGTTCCACATCCCATTCCCTAACCCCCTCCCACCCTTCCCTGCCTTTTTCAAGAAGATGTCTCCAACACCCAACCCCAGCAGACCTCCTCACTCCTTGGGACCTAAAGTCTCTTGAGGGTTAAGTGCATCTTCTCTCACTGAATCAAGACCTGGCAGTCCTCTGCTGTATACATGTTGAGGGCCGCATATAAGCTGGTGTATGCTGCCTGGTTAGTGGCTCAGTTTCAAAGCAAATCTCTGGGATCCAGGTTAATTGAGACTTCTGGTCTTCCTAAAGTGTTGCCCTCTTCCTCAGCTTCTTCCAGTTTTTCCTTAATTCAATAACAGAGGTCAGCAGCTTCTGTTCATTGATTGGGTATAAACATCTGCATCTGACTTTTTCAGCTACTTGTTGGGTCTTCATGAGGGCAGTTGTGCTAGGCTCCTGCTTGTAAGAGCACCATAGTATCAGTAATAAATGTCAGGCCTCGGTGCCTCCCATTGAGCTGGATCCCAATTTGGTCCAGTCACTGATCCTCCTTTCCATCAAGCTCTTTTCAGTATTTGACTGCAATTATTTCAGACAGGACCAATTCTGGGTCAGAGTTTTTGAATGTGGGATGGAAATCCCATCCCTCCACTTGATACCCTGTCTTTCTACTGGAGGTGGATTCCAAGTTCCCTCTCCCCACTATAGGACATTTCATCTAAGGTTCCTCCCATTGAGTACTGAGAGTCTCTCACCTACCAACTCTCTGGTACATTCTAGAGGGTGTCCCCACCTCCTACCTCCAGAGGTTGCCTTTTTCCAATCTTTTAGGGCTTCAGTCCTGTTTCCCAACTCCTAGTACCTGATCATGAGCCCCTCTTACCCTGATGTCTTTTGTTCTACCTAGTCCCTCCCTTTATTGCCCCCTCCTGTGATTGCTTTCTTCTCCTTCCCAAGTGGAATTGGGGCATCCTCACTTGGGCTCTTCAGCTTGTTAACCTTCTTGAGTTCTGTGGATTGTATCCTGAGTATTCTGTGTTTACTTTGGCTAATACCCACTTATTAGTAAGTACATACTATGTATTTCCTTTTGGGTCTAAGTTACCTCACTCAGGATGATATTTTCTAGTTCCATCCATTTGCCTGCAAAACTCAGGATGTCCTCATTCTTAATAGCTGAGTAGTATTCCATTGTGTAAATAAACCACACTTTCTATATCCATTCTTCTGTCCTGGGACATCTGGGTTGTTTCCAGCTCCTGGCTATCACAAATAAGGCTGCTACAAATATAGCAGAAGATGTGCCCCTGTGGCATGGTGGGGCATCTTTTGGGTATATTCCCAAGAGTGGTATTGCTGGGTCTTCAGGGAGATCTATTTTCAATTGTTTGAGGAACCTCCAGATTGATTTCCAAGGTGATTGTACTAGTTTGCAATCTTTCTTTCTCCACATTCTTGCCAACATGTGCTGTCATCTGAGTTTTCAATCTTAGCCATTCTGATTGGTGTTAGGTGGAATCTTAGGGTCATTTTGATTTACATTTTTCTGATGGCTAAGGACTTTGAACATTCCTTTAAGTGCTTCTTGGCCTCAACTTTAATTTCCTTTCTACTGGGGAAAAATTTTAAATAATTCAGCCATTTCTGCTGGTGTTTTTGTAACCAAAATATCTTTCATTGTAATTTTAAAAATTATTTAGAATTTCTTATGAAATCCTAACTCAGACAAGTGCACAACCCTCAATTTCTTTTGTCAAATTTCTTCATAAGGTAAATACTGAGTTACCACATTCTGTGCTAATGCTTGCTAAGTCAAACATTTGCTTCTGAAACTTTGTTATGTCTTATAAAACAGTTTGCTGGGAGGCCTAGAACCAACTGTCTTTACTTGGTTGTAGTGTTCTTGAAGATTCCTACATTTTCAAATAAAGCATCAATCTGAGTTAGACTGGGGCAACCTGAGACAACTCAGTCCTATCCGTCTTTTTTCTCAGCTTTATTTTTAAATTAAATTTTATTGTATTATTACTATTTTTGCAATACCAGCTAGAGTATTACATGTGATGTCCAGAAACTTAATCATAGAGTTATATACCCAGAACAGTTTCACTCAAACTTTTTCTGATTTACCAAATAAATCACTGAGCCCTGTAGAGAATACAGAAGTGCTGAATTTTGGATCTGCCACCTTAATTTCCATAAGCACAAGTTGAGGAGCAGGTTTTTCTCAGGAAGAAAAACCCACAATGCCCACAATCAATCCAGTACTACATCTATTTCACTGGCAAAGTATTAAATCCAGTTAGGGGTGTGTGTGTGTGTGTGTGTGTGTGTGTGTGTGTGTTCACTTTCAAAATAATCAAAAAGTAGGTGATAGTTTAGACTGGCCCAGCACAGTTGGTCACCATTTAGTGAGTGTAAATACATGGTCTTCTGATTCTGGTTATTTGATTGGTGCCTCTGCAGTGAGAATTGTTCATAATGAAAGCCGCTTTACATAAGAATTATTGATATTTTTGAGGCATCCTTTGTAGACGACTTTGTTTTTTGCTTCTACATTGAGTGACTTTTTTCCCAAAGAACCTCCCCCTAATTTGGAAGTTTCTTTATTATTTTTGAGAAATTTCTTTCATGATTCTATGTTCAAAGCCTTCTAACCATGTCTGCTTCTCTTTTCTTCATTTTTGTTCTCTTCAAAGGAACGCAACTGATCTTTCAATATTTTAAGAGGACAGACACTAACAAAATCACTAAGAATTTATGAAAATCAAAATGTTATTCTTTATGGTTTGTCTGAATGCAGAATTGAAGACTTACATTGGTTCAATTAAGATGCAGGTCCATCATTAAAATTAAATTGTGATTGATGAATCCAATGCTATTATGATAACCAGATTTCTGAGAGTAGCATACTAGCTGCCCAGTATAATGTGAACAGAGATGCTTGATAGAGTCTGGGGTTGAACTTTAATATTCTATTCAGCTGAGTATATTTAATGATAGGCAAAAATTGTGACTTAATAACATTCAGTTCTAAGGCTCTACAGTTGATTTTTGGATTTTGTTTGTTTTCTGTCTGTTGCTGTTTTGTATTTTTATGTTTTATATTCTTTTTTCTTTTAATATTTCTCCCCTATTCATTAATGACCAGTAGTTCTATTTTTACTAAATTATATGTTTGAAAACACAATATATAACCCACCCTTCCTTATACTTTATTAAATATTGAAATTTTTTCTTTGTATACATGTAAAATCCTGAGAAACAATACTATTTCTAGAGAAATTTATGTATATGAAACAAATATCTATACTTTATCTTCTATATTAATCAAGATCTTCAACTGAAAGCATAAATAAAAACATATTAAAATGTTTTTTTAAAACAAATTTTCACTTTATTTTGTTTTACTTGTAGGGCTAGTTAGATGGTTCTGCACGCAGAAGTCCCTGCTGCCAAGACTGACAATCTGGTTTTGATTTCTAGACAATGCAATGGTGGGAAAAAAGAACTATCTCCCATCTTATACAATTATCATCTAACTTCTATATGTGCACTGTGGCAGACACACACACGCAGCATATACACACATTTCTAAATTTAATTTTGAACACATTTATTAGAATAACTTTCATAGTCATATATTTATATATACACGTGTTCTTGTCTTAGCTCCAGGGAGTTCTATCTCCTTTGCTATGTGCCTCCAAAGACCTCAAAATGCACTGGATGTGTAATGAATACCCAAGAATCATGGAATAGCATCAATGAAATTTGATAATGTGGCTGTGAATGTTACCCTTAGAGGAGTAAGTTTTGTTCATCTTTCTCAAAAGAAGCTCTTTAAGAGGCAAAGTCTGAAGTCTGAAGAACCTAGCAACTGCACACAGACTAGGACAAGCAGACCCCTAACACTAACAGAGATGTAGGGCAAATCTATACCTGGTGGTTGAGTGACTCTGAATGTGAAAAAAGCAGTCAGCCTAAAGCTTCATTTTGACACCCGATCCTATTGTCAACACTGAAACTCTTCCAGGATTGTAACCAGATGAAAGTTGAGTGGATGAACAAGCCCTTATTTGTACTTTGTCCCAAGGTATCTCCTCATTGCTTACATATAACAGGAGTCACAAGAGTCAGGATTATGGAAATAAGCCACACAAACATAAGCTAGTCAAAGTGTTTGGTTATTCTTCATAGTTTCAGAAGCATCAAAGACCTCCCACTGAAGACAAACACCATGAACATAAGCAGTATTGGAAAGCCTTTAGGGAATGTGGTTATGTTCAAACACATAGGAGAACTCACAGTGGAAAAGAAAAAAAACCCATGGATGAAAGCAATGTTTGAAAGTCTTCTATTCTTTGAGCATCATTCAAAGACATGAACAAACTCACAGGGGAAAGAAGCACTATGTATCTAAGCAATGGAGGAAAGCCTCCTGTGTTTTTGGTTCCTCCAGAAGGTATTAAAATTCACAGTGCACAGAAAGTCTATATATGTCCACAATTTAAGGAAAGCTTCAATTTTATTTTCCATAACTGGTGAGTCAACTTAGATAATACAGCCTTCAGTGATTGCAACTTCCGTCTTAGACATGATGGAAATTAACAAAGTCTTTTTGTTCGATATGTGTAGAGTGACTTTTGTTTCTCCCAATTATATTTGAATAGATTGATGTAGTTAAAGTGGAGTAAAACCTTTTGTGCCCTCAGAATGTAAGCAAAAAGGAAAAAAAAAAAAAAAAAACTACAGTGCCATCAGATCTTCCAGAAAACATGAAGGAACCAACACTGTGAAGAAAGCCTACCTACATCAGTAATGTAAGAGAGCCATTATTTGACCCAGTTCTTTTCATAAACATAAAGTGACTCACACTTCACAGTAATTCACAGTATGGTCTCAAATTGTAGAATATAGGAGGGTATCATTATGAGAACAAAAAGTACTAATTCTTCCAACTTAAAGCATATGTGAAGACCTTAGTCTCCTGAGTTAAATTCACATTCATAAAAGAATGCACTATGGTGACAAATCTTTTGAATAAATGTTTAGAAATCTTTATCTAGTCTACAAGAATTCACACTAGACAAAAATCTTATAAATGATTAAAATTTCAACAAATTGTCAATTGCAGAAAATTTTTCCAAAAGTCCATGAAAATTCCATATAGGGCATAATCCTATGAGTATAAGAGATAAAAATATCCTAATGCAAAATATTTTTAAAATGTTCCCCAAAATAAACAATCTAAAAGAAATGTTCTAAATTTGTAATCATATTGTGTCTGCTGGTGGCTCACTCCCAAATTAGATATCTGAATTGTCTTTATCTGTTTTTGTTTGTTTGTTTGTTTGTTTTTTTCTCATTGTACTGACAGAACACCTGAAACGGGCCACTTATAAACCTTATTTTGGGGCTGGAGAGATGTCTCTGCAGTTAAGAGCACTGACTGCTCTTCGAAAGGTTCTGAGTTCAATTCTCAGCAACCACATGGTGGCTCACAACCATCTGTAATGGGATCCTTTTCCCTTTTCTGGTGTGTCTGAGGACAGTGATGGTGTATTCATCTGCATAAAATGAATAAATTTAAAAAAATAAAAAGAACCTAATTTGGCTTGTAGTTTCAGAGGACACAATTATACATGTTAGATAAGATACTGTGGTAAGGACAGTAGGCAACTGCTTACGTTACATCCACAATCAGAAATCAGAGCGCAATGGACACTTTTGCTGAGTGAGCATCCTCCTATTTATGTAGTCTAGTACCCTGACCTATGGAATGATGATACCCCAAATCAAGCTGGAGTCTCCTGACTTGGGTCGACTACCATAGATATTCTATGAAAGACATCCAGAGGCTAAACAAAAGTATATTAATGGGGCTGGAAAGATGGCTCAGCGGTTAAGACAACCAACTGCACCAACCTATTCTTCTAGAGGTCCTGAGTTCAATTCCCAGCAACCACACGGTGGCTCACAACCATCTGTAATGGGATCTGATGCTTTCTTCTGGTGTGTCTGAAGACAGCTACAGTGTACATATACATAAAATAAATAATACATATAATACATTTATTTTATTTATTTATTACATTTATAATAAATAATAATACATTTATTTCATATACATAAAATAAATAAATAAAAATTTTAAAAAGATAGATTAATATCTGACAACACTTTCCCAGAGGAATGAACTCAAGATGTTTTCAGATCCTGCTAAGTTTCCATGCAGAATTAGCAATCATGTATGCATATATAATTTGAAATTCTGTGAAAAGATAGAAGTGAATTAATTCTGGAAATTTTGGGGAAGCTTTTAAAGTAAAGTTAAAGCTAGTGATGTAGGCTCATTTCCTCCAGCTTATTTGACTTCCCAGCAATGGGAAGCCATCAGGTCCAGGTGTATTCAGGGCTCTTGCATGGCGCTACAGTCACTTTATTAATTTGTACATTGGTCCAGCTTGACAAACCAGTCAAGAAGACCAGATTACATGCCCACAAGTAGATGACTAACACAAAATGAGCTCAGCTGCCTTTTAGAGGGCTGTCTCATGATATTTTTTCCAGATTTTTTCTTTCTTTCTTTTTTAAATTACAGGTTCTTTGCATTTTTACTATTGTTTCCAGTTTTGTGTTTCTTAACCTTTTTCTTTGGCTCTTCTTTTTGTTTGTTTTGTCCCATTCTGGTTTATTTGTTTTTATTTTACCTAACTATATTTTATTATTATTACTGTTTAGAAGACTGTATCCTAATAAGAAAGAGAAAGAAAGGGTGTGGATTTTGATAAATGGGGAAATGGAAAGAACATTGGAAAGCCCTAATTGAAATATATTCTATTAAAATTTGATTCTAAGAAAAGTAAAATAAAATAGAATCATGTCTTAGAATTTTTGACTTTTTAATTTAAAACATGATGGATCCATGAACTAATTAGTATTTATTTCATATAAGAAAGGAGGCTTAGTCTTCATTAACACTGTGTGTGTGTGTTTGTGTGTGTACATATGTGTGTATTTCTTTTCTGAGATGATATATGATATTTTTATAAAATATGTATACATATATGTGTATGTGCATGTATACATACACATATACACTCTTTGTTATTTATATATTTGAGAAAGTTTCTCTACATTGTGAAAAATAGATCTGTTGTTACAGGTGGTGCTTATTTTTTTCTATTACAAACACTTGTCAGTTAAACAATATCATGTGTTTTGATTACTGAGAAAATATGTAGAAATATCCTATTACAATTATCAATAAGATTTTATTATGACTCTGCATATGATAGTAAGAGCCACTGTTATTATGGACTTATGACAAACATGTACAATTTAAATTCCATGCTTAATGTTTATAATTTTTATTTTGATTATAATATTCTTTTCATACATTATTCCAACAGATTTGTTGTACTGAAGTTCACATACTCCTTCCAACATAAAAATAATTTTTCTAATAGGTTTTCTAGAAACGTAATAAGGAAACTGTCCATACACTGAAAACATAGGTTTATTATGTCTTCATAGAGGATTGTGAGGTCCATGTCAATATACATGCACTGTGTAATATTTAAAGCAACCTAGAAACATCCACCTCCTCAAATATTTACCATTTCTATGCAGTGAAATTTTAAAAATTGCTTATTCCTGCCTTTTGGCAGAAAAAATTTTTTATTATCCACACATCAATTTTACTGTCATATTTTGCACTAAGATGTTTGAAATTATTTATTTGCTTTGTTTTTTCCAGGTCATTTCAGCATGTTAATGATAATATTGATCTGCTCTGTTTTCTTTCAGATCATTTCATCTTTGTTGATTCATGACCATGAACTCATAGAATCAAGAAATTTAAAATAAAGGCTAATTGGTAGCTCTCTTTGATCATTTGTTGCTATCATGTTAGTGGTATGCTTCTCTCCAAAGAAAACATTGTAATTTAGCTCCTTCATGTTTTTAACTGTTATTATAGACCACCAGTGGCTGTTACTACGTAACAGTCAACTACTTTCCTAATAGATTTCTGATCTGAAAAAAAGTAGTTTAAGAGATACATATTTGATACAGGATTTTTTATTAATACTCCAATTAGCTTGCAACATTTCCAACTTCAAATAGTGACTGATACCACCTCCAAGGTGATGTTGGCTCAGTGACTTCCTAGAGTGTGCTTTACTTTGCCAACCTTGCCACAACTCCAGAACTAGGCAGAGCATGCTATTCTAAGCCTTATGCATTCCCAGTGTGTTTTACTTCATTTATTCAACCAGTCTTTCTCAGGGGTATCTGTTTGTGAACTTCTCTTGAACTATTTGATTTTTGCATTTGAAATATGCCACTGTCCCCTTTTGTATTCACTTTGTCCTTGAGGCATTATTTGTACTCACTTTGATGGGGGTCGAAAGAACAAGTTGGACCAGTTAGTAAGCAAACATTCTAATGTAAGAAAAAGAGAAGCAACTGTGGACATTAGAATTCCACACTCATAGCCAGCTTTATCTGACCATGGTATCAAAAATAGCCATTTATATGTTCCTTTCACTTCACTTGAAACAAAGGAAAAAATTCTTGCTATAGAAACTTAACAACTACAAAGGTAGCTAATACAGCTGCCAATAGTTGGAAATGGACACTAATAAATCAAACACTGTCTTGGCCATTTTATACTGGCAAGTCAAAAAGCAAAATACCAACAAATGGTTACAAATAATGTCTATAAATTCATGAACTGAAATATTTTTTATATAGTGATGACAGACAAACACTGGACTCTTGAAACTTTTGTAAATTCACTTATAAAGTGCTGCTGCATATGAGGAGGCTTTTTATTAGGTGGGAAAACATATTATTTAAATTGTTATAATACTCTTATTCTTTTCTCTTTGTAGTGTAGTGTATCTTCTTTTACCCCTTCTCTTGCCCCTCTGCCTACCAGTCTCTTCCCATGCAATTCCCCTGGCCTCAATCCTTGGGGTCAGTGAACTCACCTGAGAGCAGCTTCTCAATAATTCTGCCTTTAATATAATCTAAAAATAACCTATTATTAAAAAGTTATTATCATAGTTAATGCAAATAAAATGTGATAAACTTCTTGATAATTTGTAAAGACCATTGCACATAATCTACAAACACTGAGACCTACACACAATAAATCCTTATCATGTCGTGAAGAACCTCTGTTTGCTGCTGTTCCCAATTGTTATATATTTGCTCATATACAGCAGTGCATACTAACCGGTATATTCCTGAAAACCATCTCCTGACGTGACTTCAGTACAGGATCTTACTCAACATCTATTCATTGTACCATGAGGAGATGCTGAATGAGATACTGTACTAGTGTACTAGCAAGTCAGCAGAAAAGTGTCAGTTTCTGATGAAACAGGTGTGTTCAGATATTGTTCCTGTCAGATCCTATTCCCTGTGGAGAGAGCAAAGCCTTCCTATCAGAAGATGAGCACCAGGGCCTGACATGTTTCATTGTGAGCTGGAAGGATAAGGACTACCTTCTGTTCTCAGGTGCTGATCAAGAAGAACCTCTGCCTAATCCTCAGGAAGATGTCCCTTCCTCAGGGCTCAGCAAGAATCCTGTTAAATTTTCTTGTGGTAATTGATAATGCCTTGATATTTTATGGTTAAACAGGAAGATAATATTTATCAAAATTTTGCAGTATAGCAGATTTCTTCACTTAGAAATATATCTTAACATTTCAATGAGTAGATTGAAAACACATTTTTTTTTTAAACAAAATGTAGTCATTTAATCACGGCTGCTAATTATCTTGCATTTCTTCTCTTTTTCCACCCTGAATCTCTCTCACTTCGCCCCCAATCCCCAATTTCCTAGTCTTTGCCTCCCACCCTCACCCCCTCAAATCTGGCTTTCCAGGCAAGTTTGAAAAAACAGAGGAAACAAATGAGAATTCTCAACTACTTTAATTCAGAATTGTCTTTCATGCATTAGACATAAATTCAAGCATCAGGACAAAGAAAGTACACTCTGTCTTATCCTCCCTGTGGCATGTTAGACCCATAATTAAACAAAATCAAGGCTTGTTCATTGGAAACTGTTTTAGATTCTTTCCAATTGCAGTCTTTTATCTTTCTAGAGGGCTTCAATTGCTGGAATCAAGATCTCATTATTTCCATATGCTTTCTCATTCATTCAGTGCTTTGTTTACATATTCCAAACCAGATAATAATATTGTCTAGGGTTCTAGAAATCAATAATCATAACATATTGATTCTGTGTTCAATATTTTTATATGAATTTTAGATATATTAGTACGACTGCTTGGATGTTGTAAGTATTTCAAAAATGTCAATATGATATTTGAAACAGAAAATAGGTTCTAGTTACTAGATTATGGAAAGCATGAACATAAAGCAATTCTGGCCCACAGCAATCTTAAATGATAGTAGTAGTCTGTCATGTGAGGATAGAAAAAATGTGAAATGGAAACTGTAATTTTGAAATATGAAAAACATGTTCATTAGTAAACAAAATATACTTAGGATATTCCTTAGGAGTGAGCCCCATGATAACTGTTTCTAAGGGCTTATCAGTATGACCAAAGTATCTGAGCCTACTTCGCTGTCCTAGTCCAAGGTCATTTTCATGTCTGAAGCCTACCTCCTTGGTCTAGCCTAGACTTTTCACAGGTGAATAGAGGTGTGACAATTTGATGTTTAAAAATATGTCATAGACCTGAGGGCAAGCAACGGGCCTTTCCCTCCTGCTCTGCACACCGCATTGTGGTCACCATGTGCTACTCCACTGTCATCTACACTTACATTCGCCCTTTGTCCAGCTACTCACTGAACAAGGACAAGGTAGCATCCATCATCTACATTCGGTGGCACCCACCTTGAACCCCCTTATCTACACTCTGAGGAACAAGGATCTCAAACTTGCACTCCAGAGGCTTTAGTCCTACTGCTGAGCCTGAGCCAGCACCACCGTTTTCAGCCCTGCTGGACTGGGAGATCACAGGTTTGGTAGAGGTCTTTGTTCCTTTTTCTGAGGACACATTCAGTTGAACCATAAGGGACAATTGTAGTACTCCTATACTTCATAGGGGAGCCCTGGGACTATGTGGCTGTTAAGCCAATCCTCAGGAAGCATCAAATGTGGGTGTGGCATATTCCTAGCCCTCTCTGCTTGTAGCAATCACAGGAGCCAGGAGCTCTGTCTAGGTAGACACTGCTTTGTGCCCATATTGTCATTTTATCCACAAAGGCTATTCAGTCTAGGTTGTGGCTGGCATGTATTTAGGACACTTGGGGATATAAAGCAGTCTGGAGGTTTTAGGACAATTGTTCTGTCTTATAAGTAGACTATCTCAAAACAAAAAAGATTCCTTCTACTTTTTAGTACCTTTGAAAGAGATTTCTGGTGCATGGTCTTGCCATGCTGTGTGCATGTGTGAGGAGATAAGGCCTGCCTTTACCTTCCATGCTGACTACTCTGCATGAACAATGCTAATCAGCGGCTTGCCTGGCAAAAGTGGCATCATCCAGGAGGGCGTCAGCAGAAATTTGCTATATGCTTGAGTGTCTCTGGTGCCAGGGCCTTACAATTTCCACTGTGAGGTAATGCAGCAGGGCTGCTGTGTACTTCGGGCTTGTTGTTTCAGAGGATGTGGTCAGAAAGGGAACTGTGGGAGGGAACAGGGCTGCTGTCCTCCAGGAGCTGGTCACTTCTTCAGAAACCCACAATGCCCCATCCAAATCCTCACTTCTCGGTTAGGCTGTCTCAGGTTCGTATGCTAAACTCTGGTAGCCTGTTAACCTCTCTTCCTCTTCCTGTTTGATCCCTGTTCCTTTCAATGCTGGTTTTTATTCCTCTTTCAATAATGATTTGATTAGTTAGTTAATTTTTGTATGTTTTGAAAATTTGTTTTAAATATCATATATGTGTTTAGTATTTATACCAATCCACCCTCATTTCTTCAGCCCTTTTTATGCCCTCTTCAACTTTATGGCTTTGTTTTATTGTTATCATTGTTAAATAGATGTGAATAAATATATAAATACAAAAATATGTCATAGAAATTAAACAGCCTTTTGAACATAGTAGACCTTTAAATTGATTTAAATACAGTAAAATTCATACACTTAAATATACTATGATATACATATATATATATTTCTAAATACAACATATTCAAGTTAATGTTACTTCAATTTTCATGTATATATTTCAGGGCTGAAAATTGGTATTAGATAAAATAAATAATCACAGTCATTCTGACATTCTTATGTCTGCATGTCTGACATTCTTTCTTGTATTAACACCTTACTGTATCAGCTATCATAAAATTCATAAATTCAAATAAACTTCTTTTGTAGAATTCTATAAATTCATTTGTTTATCTTTTTCCCTCAAACTATTCCCTCTCATCCATATATTATTCTTTTTTAAGGTTAATGTATTTTAATTTACTCAAAATAAAATACAGGTCAAATTTGTTACAATTTTAGTGGTATTCTTGAAATTCAAAAATGTTACTGCTTCTTAAAATGCTCTACTATTTAACCAAATATTTCTGAGATTTTATAATTACCAATTTATTGTGCTTCCTTGTTGTCATTTTCTTTTCATTTTTCAATTGCTACGCATTATGTAATAATATGAATTTAGTCATTTCATCTAACAGTTGCTCCATTTATCTTCTTAAGAAGATAAAATGCTTAGAATAATTTTGTTGCTGTTTATTTCTTGAGATGTATGCAATGCCTCTATTATGCCAGGAATTAATGTTATATATTAAAAATAAATACAATAATCAAGGAGATGACTAACCCCATTTATAGCCAAAGGTAGTATACAATATGGAACTTTTACATGGTTTCCAGGATTTTAGTCTTAAAAGATAAAATAATAATAATAATAACAATAATAATAACAACAACAACAACAATAATAATCAGAATTCTTTTAAACTTTGTTTAAAGTGTTTTGGAGATGCAAAAGTGATCTTCAGGATAATATTGTTTTAATTTTTATTTAATTATAAAATTAGCACTTTAATTAATTTCAATTTTTTGAAATATACTTTAAAATAAAGGAATAGAAAGAAATATAAATAATAGAAAGTAAAACAAGAAATCATAACATGATAGAAATAAAATCATAAGTAATTAGGTATATGAGAGAAATATGATAGACACAAGGAAGAAGAGATGGAGACTATTTCAGAATGATTCATGTACCAAGCCCTAAATGCAATGATGTCACCTTTATCCCCCCTTTCCTCCTGGTGGCTGTTGAAATACTATAAACAGTAGACATAATGATGCTCAAGGACCAAGGACCCTGCTCTTCATTAACCTGGGTAACCTTATATGTAGAAATAGCTCTTTGGTTTTTTATCTTCTTCTTCTGCATTAGTAAGTAGAAATAATTCTAATCTATAAAAGTAGGCCAGGAAGCAATTGACCCAACCAGACTTTTGGATTCCCCTATGCCATATTCTAATTAGAAATTTCCTAAGATTCTCCCCAGTCCTGAATTCAAAATATTTTATGTGAAAATATCTGAAACTCAGTTCATGTAGAATCCTAAATATAATATGCTCTTTCAGAGTTTCTACAGAATCTTTGATGGATTTCACCACCATGAAAAGACAGTTGTCCAAAAATGACATATATAGATGTCACCTGGCAGACAAATATCTACAATGCCAATGCCACATGTGATCCACATGTTGTCTGTAATTTCAATAATTTTTAGAATATAATCTCAATTCCATCTTTAAGATATTAGGGATAATGTACCAAGAGAAATATCTCTCTCTCTCTCTCTCTCTCTCTCTCTCTCTCTCTCTCTCTCTCTCTCTCTCTCTCTCTCTGTGTGTGTGTGTGTGTGTGTTTGTGTGTGTATGTGTGTGTGTGTTAAATATTATAGGAAATACAGGGAAGGAAAAGATTTTAATTCTAATGTAGTTGTGGAAGGATTAGCACTGAAACTATTGGTCCCATTAAAGCTATAATGCTAAGTGTACAACTGGGCACAACTTCAATAAACTAAAGGCAGTTTAATATCTAGTCCTTCAGAGTAGATCCAGGCTAGCAGAGATAGAGGAGGTCAGATTCTGTCACCTTTTTTTTCTTGCAATATTTTAATAATACAAGGTTATATTTCCAGTCAGTAAACAAGTATTTTCACATATCTAATAGGACACATGGATTACTGATGAATAAACAGCCCTATGTTTGGTTTCTTTTGTAACCCTTGTCATGTCTACAATTAAGTGGTAGAAGCAATGGATCAATAAAAAGGCAGTTGGACCAAGGCCAGTTTTTCACTTGTGAGTGGGTAGTGAAATGTGAAAGTTCATATATTTTTTTGGTGGGGTAAAAAATACTCTGTGACTTTTGAAAATAACATCATGAATATTGTAAGAAATTATACTTTTAGTTTCCATAAAGCTATGTTATTGGAAGTCAGTGTCAGTATATTCATTTACTCTTAACCTACAGGTTGAGCCTCTGAATCATATTTTACTTGTTGAAACAAAAATAATACTGAGTCAAAATCTAACTTGGGCCATTTGATACTTTACATGAAGTAGACTAGTCTCAGAGGCAGGTCTTTAAAAGATCTGCAGTGCACAGTGACTTTTTTGCTTATATCCTTAAGTGGACAGAAATATTACGTCCTACAAGAAGTTCCTTGTGGTTCAAGCTAACAGTCTCATTTAGTTTAAAGAATGGACTCCTAACAAATGTGTGAGATGCCAAGGAGCCCTTTCCTGAGAAAGTGAACAACGTTAATGAGATAAGCATGTATGAAGTATTAAATCTCAATAGCTTTTAAATTGTTTGGTAGCAGAGTGGAGGCCAGAAACCAAATATGTATTTACAGATGCATCTTACCACTATGCCCAATGATGTCAGAATCTGTATTTTGTTTGCTCTTCTAACCATTCTCATCCAATCTTTGGTCCATCTGTGAACAATGCCACAAATACCAGCACTGTGCATTGATCAAGTCAATGAGAACATGCCACTTGCACCTCTCTACCTGAAATACAACAGTGACCTAAAGTCAATGAGAATTCATATTTCAAACCAGGTAAAATTTAAATGAAAATTAAAGATCTTATAAGAAGAGAAAATATAAAAGAGTCTGAGATCATAGGTCAGGAAACACTTTTCTAAAACCCCAGAAAAATCATTTAATTATTTTATTGCTTATAAGAAAAACATAAAATTATTTTTGAAGATTTTTTTCCAGGAAAAGCATCTGGCATCTGTTTTGTAAAGACCATAAAGACATGCTTAGAAGCTGAACATAAACTTTAGAATTTTCATGACATTTGTCATGAGTTTTGACTGTCATCTGAGGAGTGGATACTGAATTAATGAGGTAAACATTCTTTTTCTCTTTTTGTTGTAATGACAGTCACCACATGTTAATGCTTCATTTAACCTGTTTGTTTCTTGTATATTTTTTATTATTTCTGATTCTATGTTTCACATTTTTCTTTTTCATAATATTCCTTTTGTTTTACAAAACTGTTAGAAACATGGAAGGAAAAGAATGTAAACCAGTGAGACCCTTAAAAATAAAAGCATGCAATACAGTAGTTGGCATATAGTAATCATAAATAGAATAGAAATTGTACAGTTACTTAAAATTTTAATGCTAATAATTTTAAATCTAGTTTTCCTCTCCCTGTCTTGGAAAGATGATTTTTTGTTGGTCTAGATGGTAACTTAACAAGTATTGGAGAAAATTATTACCGAGAAACATATACACAGAAATTGTAAAAATCTGATGTATAAACAGTAAGAGGAATGAAAGGAATTTTCCTTTTCCATTGGTTTGGTGTACACAGATTACTTACTGAAAATGTTTTCAATCAAATTACCTTGATCTTATGCTTTAATCACTGGAATATGTTGATTTTTTTCAGTAACTATACTATGATGTTTGACCTCAACTTCTTTTTTCTTTTTTTTTTTTAATTGAGTATTTTATTTACATTTCAGATGTTATCCCCTTACCCCTTTCCCCCCTCACCCCACCCAGGAAACCCGTATCCTAGCCCCCTCCTCCTCCTTCTATGAGGATGTGCCCCACCAACACCCCCACTCCCACCTCCCCACCCTCGAATATCCCCACACTCTTGGTGTCCAGCCTTCATGGGACCAAGGATCTCATCTCCCACCTATGCCTGACAAGGCCATCTTCCCCTACATATACAGCTGGAGCCATGGGTCCTTTCCTGTGTGCTCCCAGACTGGTGATTTAGACCCTGGGACTCTGGTTGGTTGGTACTGTTGCTCTCCTCATAAGGCCACAAACCCTTTCAGCTCCTTCAGCCTTCTCTCTAACTCCTACATTGGGAACCCCTTGATCAGTTCAATGGTTAGCTGTGAGCATCCACCTCTGTATATGTCAGACTCTTGCAGACCTCTAAGGAGACTGCTATATCAGGTTCCTGTCAGCATGCACTTCCTGACATCCACATCAACATCTGCCTATGGTGACAGCACATGGGATGGAAACCCTGGTGGGCCTCAACTTTTAATTTTAATGCTTTTTTTTTTAATGAAGTGAAAATGAGTTTAACATTAATCTTCCCATTTAACCACTTAGGCAAACATAGACAATCTTTCTTTGACACACGTGCATACACACACACACACACACACACACACACACACACACACACATATATATATATATATATATATATATATATATATATATATATAAAATCAGCATTACAAAAAGCACAGGGCATCACTGTGACATATCTGTGATCAGTAAATATCAGTACACTCTGACCACTTAATACACAACTCAAACCTCAGAGGTGCAATCACACCTACTCCTTCTCCTGTTATTCATAATTACATGCTTCCCCTTCAATACTGAAGAGGATGCCATGAAAAAGCAGTTATTATATCCCAAAGGCAAATTACTACCTGAGAATGAGAATAAGTGGGTGTTTACAATGGAGTTGAGGAGAACCTATTCTTTTTAGAATAGTGCATAACCTTGAGATACTAATATTAAAGCTATCAAATCCATAATTATACAAAGAGCTATCCCAACAAAGAAGTGCTTCTTCTATGGATGGAATAGTCTAGCCTCACACTGAATAGTCGATATGGCTTCAGTTCACCAAAAGAAAAATAAAATCTGCTAACTTTCTTCCAAGTTCTAAAGCATAATTCAAAAGGAATTGTATCAAGTAGTTCAACCACCTATGTGTCAAGCAGTCTTTTGTGATGATATGATGTGATGATATGAGAGATAACAGGCTTGTAATATTATTCTTGAAAAGTAAATTTATCAGGTTATAATCATTTAAGTCATATACAATGAAAATAAGCATTTGCTAGCTGTAGTTTATATGATTTAATGCCAAAACTTGAGAATAATTATATAATCTAAAAACACAGAACCTCTGGAATTCATATTTATTCAATATGGATACTAACTCCTATTCCCAAACTTGCTGCATCTGTCAGCCAACACTGAGTAATATTGCATTAAACCTAAGTGTAGCAGAAGATGAGCACTGACTTGAAGGTGTGACGTAGGACATCTAGCAAGTACAGTATATTTCAGGTATTCTATATCAAATGACGTATCCACTGCTGTATTTTAATATGGGATACAATTATAATATACAACCATTTGCTTAGCATCAACATGACCATTGCAAATATTACCAAGAAACAAAATTCTGTTTAATTTTATGTTATGTTGCTCTTTGAATGGACTTGTATGTTTAACGTATTGTATTTGTATGTAATGTTTTAATGTACACTGTTTGCTTAAATACATATTTATATGTGTATATATATAATTCATGAAGTATTTCTGATTATTTTGATAAATGTATATATTTGTTTACATACATTTGCTTGAAAATATTTTACAGCAGTGTGTGTGTGTGTGCATGTTTGTGTGTGTGTGCATGTGTGATGGATGCATGTGTTTTTGTGTATTCAAAACCTCACAAAGAAAATTCTGAGTCCTAGGAGACTGCCACTATTTGGAAATGTAACTAAAATTTGTAGTTTCCACCACACACTTTGAAGTTTGTTAGATCATTAGAATGATTCACAGTAATAAAATACAAAGATTATTAAATTTTAGCTCACTATAGAAAATAAAACTCAAAGGAGACAAGAAAAAGAGACGCATCCAAAAATTATAGGAGTTAGGTATTGTTTACCATAACCTGCTGTATATGTATGTGAAAATATATGTGTAGATAAGTTTATGTTTATTTATGTATTTAGACATGCATACATACATATGTGGATACAGAACTCATGCATACATTATATGTACAATAAAATTTTATCATGCCAAATTATAAATTAATATTTTGTGAAGTGTAAAAATTATGAATTTCTCTAAAATAATGCTATTTCAAAATCTGTTGAAACACTACTTCTGATTTATCTTCAGTTCGCTTCTGTGCTAGGCCTATGAACAATGATTAGAAATAGCTACTAACATGTCTGATGAAAACACTAGGTTATTTTAAGTACTGAAACCTGCAGATTCGGTTCAAATCATATAGATAACATTTAAACATGCATGAAACACAAGAGGAATAAAATAGGCAGTTCCCCCATGTAACTCCTAGATCAGAGGCTGTTAAGGCTCAAAAAAATAACTCTCATCCTGGGACAAGCTATGTGGGTTAGGAAGAGCATACTTTGAACTCTATATACCTACAAACCTGAATCCCTTAAAATGGACCATAATCCATTCATAACTTATTGCTGACATTCTTTCAAACAGATTAAACTTTTTACAAAGGAAGAATGTGAAAACTGTAACCTCTCTCAGAATATCGGAGACTCTGTTTCACACTCTTATCTGATAGCTGGGCTTATTTATCACCTCCAATTAATCAACTACTCTTCTTTGCATATCAGGATAATTCCTCACTTAGCTTTGCCCTGAAAATAATATACAGAAGCCTTTCCCTTCTTGGAAAACATTTTTATGTATGACTTATGTTCATTTAATCATATCATATTTTTCTTTTGTTTACCTGTCCCTAGCAGGTTGTTCCAGTGAACTTAAACATTCAGAAAGAAAAAATAAATAAATTTTTTTGAGCTCTACTGAGATAATATCCTTTTATAAAATAGGAAAAATATTATTATGTTGAATAGTTTAGAGAATAAAATAAATAGTTTAATGTATTAAATAAGATTTTTAATGGAATTAAAAATTCCCAATTAGGTTTGAACTTCAGGCAAACAGAAATTTATTTAACTGAAATATTCCCCATAAAAGAACAGATATTGTCAAATATTCCAGCATATTAGTTTTAAGAAGTAAATAATTAATTGTATATCTGAGATTCAAATTTTAGTTAGTGATCTTTTCACTTATTAAATTCCTGAGAAAGACTTCTTGAACATAGCAAGTATTTCATAGGCATAAATTTTCTGGAGTGGCAACTTACATCACTATTTATAATTTCATAGTATGCAACATTAGAAAGTAGGAGTTGACATTACTTTCTAGAAGTAATGTACTTCTACCAAAAAATTTTTGTTCAAAAATGTATATCAGTTTTCTACCTGTAAACCTAGTTTGTGACTTAAATCAAGCCAATTCTAATACATAGGCACATAAATTAATTTTAAATTCTTGGAGCATGATTGATTTTTCTAAACACTTACTATCAAGTATATCATTGAAGATTCTTGGGCTATATTTCTGCATGTACATATATTATCTGGAAGATGGGAGTGTCAAAAATGTTTCTCTATTGAACAATGTGATTTAGACATTTTATTCTTTGTGTGTTTATAAAGGGGCTGAATCAAGGTTTATACCTTATTTTATTGTTAGTGTTCCTATTATTTTGTAACTCAACATTTTTACAATCCTTTTATTTTGTGTTTTTATTATAAGATTTTATTTACAAAGGATCTAAAACTAAAGAGGTAAGATTAATGTTACTGAACACTGTGTGAAATCCTAAAATTATAAATTCAAGTGATTCTAATTTTATCTCTTTATTTGCATATTAACTTCTCCAAAGCATCGCATCTCTGCAGACCATTATTGGTCATTTATAGTAGTAGAAGCATTATCCAGTTAATAAAGGAACAGAAGAATTATCATTTTTTCCTCTGCTGTTTAGGATAAGAGTGTTTATTGGAATTTTATATACAATTTAGCCCACAAAGTGAGAATAACTGTCTGTGTGTATCTATCTATCTATCTATCTATCTATCTATCATCTATCTATCTATCTATCTATCTATCCATTTAACCCATACATTAAGATTATCTATCTAGCCACGTATTTATCATTTATCCATCCATTATTGCATTTTTCCTTTCATTTACTCTGCCTTTTTGCTTTAGCTCTACATAAAGAGATGGGAACTTGTGGGTTCCTATTTCTGGAGGGTGTTCCACGACAATCTCCTGACTAGGGACAGGGTGAGAGCAGGGAGGGCTCCCTATTGTCTCCAAGCTGCCTCTGCTGTCTGTAGGTCTCAGTCCCCGCCTGATGCAGGAGGTCTAGGTCAAAGGACATAGAGTGCGAGCAGGAGGGGAGATTGCCTGCCCCTGGCGCTGCCTCTGGCGCCCTGTCACTGACCTGACGGGTCTCTCCCAGGTGTTGCCCCTGTCTCTCAGCTCTGAACCCATCCAGTCCTGGGCTGGGCCGAAGGAGCCAGCTAGCTGGCAAGGAGGCAGCTTGGTGTCCCAGGCTGGTTCCAGGAGAGCAAAGCTCTTCCCAAGTGTTACAGCTCTTGTGACAAAAACTCTCGGGCACCAGGATGATTCTTGAGCACGTGCCTTTACTTCCCCTAAATAGAGCCCTTATATACAGTTTTGGGGTGGGTTAGGGTCTGACAGCAGATAATGTCTATTGGCTTGACCTGGGAGCTTGGAGATACCTCATCTGCATGCGGAAGAGCCTGAGGGACTGTTCCTCTTCCTCGTGACTGATGGTCATAAGCCTCTCTGTGGGAGGGGTTGTTGGAGGACTGAAGCTAAGTGAAAAGAACCAGGGTCTGGGAGCAGAGCTGAACTCCTGCCGTCTGATAAAGGTTCCAGGGTTCGAAACTCATGCTCAACCAAACATCCAGCTGCTTCTCATAGCCCACTGCCCTACAGGGACTGAGAAACTTTACCATTGCACATATGTGGTTTCTCTTCCATATTGCTAAACAAAAGATCAGAAGATAAACTCATTCACTGTAAGCTGGTAGCATTGCCTGCCTTTACTTCTGCTTCCCCCACTCTATGCACATATTTGGTTTAGCAGAAAAAGATGGATGAAGAGGTCGCTTGATCTAGTAAAATAGAATAATACATATCACATAATTACCAGCATCTGACACAAATGCCAGTCTGAAGGTTCCAGGTGCGGAGAAATTGCCTAATATCTCTTTAATCAAACCGTGCTGCAGATATTTCTACAGCAAACTAGGTATACTTTAAAGAAAAATGATTATATAGATGCCAATGATTATATAGAAATCAAGATCACTTTTCCCCCTTTTACTGGCAAAGGACTAAATATCAAGAAACATTATCTAATTATCAAACAATAAGTATTATAAAACAACATACAACCATGGTATTTTATTATAAATAACATTAATCACTTAATAATAGAAAATGCACAGAGAACTAAGGTTGTTCAATGGAGCAGAGCAATTGGAGAAAAACAATTGCAAAACATTTTTTAAATGAAAGTAAACCTATTCTTTCATACCCTTGAGAATGCATACCAAAGGCTTTAAAAACCGTTGTTAACAACATTATAAATATTAAAGAACACCATGAAGACCTTCTCTCAAATAAGTGATTTATTATTTAATATTTATTTTCTTTCTATTATTGCTGCCAGGTAAGTGGCTTCCTAGTGGTCAAATAAGGATGTTTTCATATTTTAATGCTGCCGTACCAGGCCATCTATTATTTATATTATGTATAAATACTCTAGCTAGCAGAAACCGCCTCAAACAAACTTATCTGGGTAGACTCAGACTTGACTTCTTCCCCAGAGATTTCCAGTTTCTGGATTATAATTAGTTGTCATTGATTCTGACTGAGCAGATTCCACCAACCCTCCACCATGTCTCAATAATGTTCTTGACACATTTTATACCCTGAAGCAACATAAACAGTTTACTAAGAGGGACGCACTAGCACAAAGACAAAGGGCAGAATGGGAAGAAAATTATCACCTCTGCCTAGACGTTATAAGATATGTTGTAGGATTGCTTCTCGCCAAATATATTTTTCCCAAGCTTGGGATCTGGGTTATGCTACCATTAAAACAATTTTAGGCATTTATTTTCACCCAATAATTGTACATCTGTGTAAAGAAATATATTTTCCTGCTAGTCAAGTCTTCTCATTAAATATTTTATGGTGGTAAATAATTCTTTTACATATGATTTTCATTTCTTTGGCAAAATGTCTCAACTGTTATTTAATTCCTAAAACAATTTATTGAGCATAAATGGTCATATGAAAAATTCAGTGATTTTACACCTCATAAGTGACACTACCATTTCTTAGCTAGAGTTAGACAGAAGAAGTTGGATTTTCTGTCACTGTCCAAATGACTGTGAGAACTCAGAGTCTACAGTCCAAGCCTTGGCACATATTTTCAAAATACTTAAAGTAACCATGTTTTGGACTGGCTTTACTAACAGCATAGTGACAGTGTTCAGGCTTGTTGTTGTTAATATTTGTTTTTAATCTTAATGTTTACTCTTTTTGTGTAAAGCTGCATTTTGATACTATTGGTTGTAACATACATGAACACAAATAGATTAAAAACTAACTAGGTAGTCTTTAGATACTCTGCAGTATTATTGGCATAAAACAGTGCATACACAAGTTTTATTTATTTTGGGGGTGTCTAGTGTACATAGTTAGCTATGTAAAGGGATTTCTACGGAAAAACAGCTTAAATAATGTTACAAACAACAAAAAAAAAATAAAAAACAGTCCAGTTTTTTTAATGCACAATAAAAAACAGAGAATAAAACAAGATAAATGATATCATTGTTAAAACTTCCAGCTGAATTAGAGATAGTATGGAAACATAAATATTCTGGAAATGTATCTGAAGTTAAATAAACAGTATCTGAAAGAATTATTTGTTGGCATCTAACTTTGTATAACCTGGCTAAAAAATGTGCTTCATACCAAATATAAATATTACCAGGTAGAAATCTAGAATTCAAGACACAAAAGTAACATAAATATGAATATATATATATATGAATAATATTTGGTTTATATTCTTAATACATTTCAGTGACAACAGACTATATAAAATTAAATAAGAACATTAAGTTATACACACATAAGATATGTAACAATAAAATGCACTGTTTAGAAGACAAATGGCATTACAATAATTTTTATAATTTTTCCTTTTGATTTTTAAACTTCACAAGTCATAGTGCATGATCAAATCTAAAAAAAAAATTGTAAGTACTTAACACTATATTACAATTCCTATGAAGGCTTACAAAAATTTTCTGACCTCAATGTATATGATTTTAATAAAAAAAAATTTTATATCAGGTTTTATTGAAAAAAGCCACTAACGACAATGGTGTCCAAAATTGGCATGCTATATGCATCCTAGAGAAAAGATAACTTCTTCAACAAATGATAATGCAAACAAATCTGAATATACATGTGCTCAAGAAGAAAACTGTATCTTACTCTTGCATGATGGAAAATAATCAAATCCAAATAGATAAAAACCTCTTATATAAATCTGACCCCAAAAGGTATGAAGAAAAGGTATATAATATCCTGGGTTATTTGGGGGGTTCTCACAGGACCCCTTAGGCCAATAACTCTATAATAGGTAACCTATTTCCAGCATTGCATGTTTCATTTAATGGCAATAGGGGGCTCTCATTGGATCTGTATCTTTCCCATTATTTGATTATTTTAATTTATATTTCTCTCATACACACACACACACACACACACACACACACACACACACACATATATATATAATTAGATTTCTGTGTGACCTCTCAAATAATCCTAAGTTTTATGTGTTCCTATTTTCCATTTGTTCCTTCTTCTTCCCATCTGATCCTCCCATTATATTATTCTTTCCTTTTCCATACATACATATCTATTCAATTTACATAGCTAAGGTAATACTCCATTCTACTCAATTTCTCTTGCTAAGGTAATGCCCCTTGGTCCCTTACTATGAACATAATATCTGTTATAAAGATTGTAGCCTCTTATCAAAGACTAAACAGCTAACATCCTGATATAAGTGAATATATATCTTGTTTGTCTTGATAGACCTCAGTTATCTCAGTCAGGATAATATTTTCTGGGATCATTAATTTACAGAAGAATTCATGTTTTTGTTTTTTGTTTTTCTTTGATTTATTGTTTGTTTATTTGTTTTTTAATAATATGTTATGGAAATTACCACATTTTCTGTTTCCATTCATTTGTCTGCTGATGGACATGTAGACTCTTTCTGATTCTGATAGAGTAGCAATGAACATATTTGAGCAAGAATCATTCCTGTTTATGGTACTGGAAGGCACTTCACACTATACCAGAAAAGACAAGTAAACATCAACAAGTGATCCACAATGGTGACCTACTTGCAAGTTTTGCTGGAGCAATAGTGGCACAACCATTTTGGGAGGAACCAATCACAACCCAGTATCAACTGGAGAATGTGAAAGGGGGAGAGAGACAGAGACAGACAGAGAGAGAGGAAGAGAGGGGCGGGGAGAAGCTTTGGAACACTCAGCCATAACCAGGATTTATCTATCAAATTTCACCCCTCCGTACTCTGGTAAGAGTTCAAAACAGGACATGAAAAGGATTGTTAGAATCAGTGGGGGATAGGAGACACCAAGGAAATAAGGCCTTCTAGACACAACGGGACTAAAAAAGAACTCCAGTAGTCTGCGGCAGCATGTACAAGACCTTCGCAGGTCTAAACCAGATATAGTCCCAGAGGCTTCAGGGTTAATGGACACAAGCAAGCTCCCATCCCTAACCCAGAAACTATTTCCAGTTGAAAACCAGTCATGAGAAATAGTTTTTTTTCCAATGGGGGTCTCACTGTGTATCCAAATTGTACTTAAAAGCAGATCCCTTGCCCAGCAATATATGGCAAACAAACCAACTTAGCGGTATTTTTTTTTTTTTTACTCGTTTTGTCCCACAATACTTTGTGGGTTTTGTTTGTTTGTTTGTTTGTTTTGCTTTGTTTTATTTTAAAAATCTTTTTCTTACATGGTATGTCTTCCATCTTTTGTTGTTGTTTTGATGGATTTCCCATGTGTGCAAATACATGTGTATCAGTATTTGTATGTATTTATCTGACTTTACTGTGGCCTTTTTATTTTTCTTTGTTTATTTCTTTGGTTATTTATAAACCCATTTGTTTTTATTACTTATTTATTCATATATGTATTTGAGGAATGTTTGTATTTCAATGATAGAGAGGAAGAGTGGGAGTGGATTGGAGTGGGTGGGAATGTGGGAAAAAGTTGGGCATTTGAGTGAGGGAAAATAGTAGTTAGAATACATTGTGTGGAAAATTACTTTTGATTAAAAAGAGAGAAAAGAAGATGTAGGGATTACAGGATGAGATGTGGACATAGAGAAAGATTTTCTCAATAGATGCCAGAAAATAATTCCAGGAGTTGAAAAATGGGGACCCATGAATTTCAAACATTTTGTAAGTAAGAAAATCACAATCCAGATGAGAAAGTAGATAGTAGAATGGAAAAAATAATTGTCACCTATAAATATGATACAGGATTAATACCTGTAACACACAAAGAACTAAAAATTTAATATCAATTAAACAACAAATAATAGGCTCTATAACTGAATAAAGTTCTGAAAATGAGAAATACTAAATACTAATAAAATCTAAAAATGTGTTAAATACCTTTAGACTTTAGGAAAATGAAAATTAAAACTATTTTGAGATTTTCTTCTGTCCCTGTAATAATGGCTATTACTGTTTGAATCAAATGATAAAAGACATTGGAGAGTTCATATGAAAAGCTGCACATTTCTTCAGGGTTGGTAAGAGGACTAATTAGTTCAGGCCCTATGGAAAAATAGCAGAAAGCTCCATAAAATAGCTGTAAGTAAATCTACTTACAGCTGGGTCTAGCATTACTGGTATTACTCTGGGTCTAGCATCTTTTAAAATTTAAGTCTATAGTGTTCCATTGTATTTATATGTGCACACATATCACCATTCATTCATCTGTAAGTGGAGACTCAGGTTAATTTCATCCTCTGGCAAGTATAAAAATACCACAAATTTGATTAAAAGATTTTGATACTGAATAAACATATCTGAATAAAGCATGTTAAAACAAAGGGAAAATATCATATTTATGAGCTACAATTTAAGGCCCAAAACACTGATTTCAAGGCTCCTTATAGGTAGCTACCAAATTTTATTATAATATTTTTTGTTTACCACAAGTTATGGTCCATTCTTAATTGTCTTATATTATAAAAAGCTAGCTACTGCATTGAACAGAATAAAGTATACAGTATATATAATAGACAATACCAGTCTATAAAAATAATATAAGAATTTAATATTTTAATAATATAATTAATATATAGTATTGCGCTTCTGTGCCTTTAGTCCTACCTTCTGTGGTTTACAGTGTTGAGTAACTTTTACATAATAAATATTTCTTAACTTTTGCCCCTTGTGTGGGGGTAGCATTGATCATAGTAACACTATAACTAAGATGAATTTGTAGTTCAGGAAATCTAAAAATCGTTTATTTTTTTTAAAGAAACAATTTTTTAACTGCAATCTATTTCATTTAATCTGTCTATAACAGGTATTAGTATTTTTAAATTCATTAATATGATTTACTTCATAATTCATTAATAGGATTTATGATTTGCTTCATATCTTGGTAGACTGACAGAAAAAATAGAATTATTGTTATCAAAAATAACCAACGTATATAATAGTTCTTGCCTCATACTCCCATAGATACCTCTTACAGCATAAATAGAAAGAATTATTGTATTTGAAGTTTCTATAAGAACATTTGAGTAGATTTTAATAAAGAGTTAATTTTTAACAGCATTAGATTTAAAGAAAAAATTAAAGGCATTATAGAAGGTCCTAACTAGTCCCCAACATTATGCACAGAATCTGTCCATACTATATTTGTATAGTATATGTTATATATTGTTACCGAGTGAAAACTGACAGGTTGTTATGAACTGTTCTCAATCCAGACCTAACCTCTCTCCATGTGATTTTCCTACCCAGAATCTCATTCAGAAATTGACTCTGCTTGTGCTCATCATCTCTCCTCTAGCGTTCTTCATTGTGACAGTTTTTTAGTTTTACTTTGACATTGACAACTTTGACATATTTGAGCAGGATTTGTTAGACATTTTGTATAATGTCACATGGAGGTGAGTCATAGTTTCCTAAAAAAAAAAAAAAAAATATATATATATATATATATATATATATATATATATTAGAAGAAACTACGGACAATATCTTATATTCATTTCAGCATACAATAAACATATTTTGTTTACTGGGTTTCTGAGCATCACATTTTATATTTATTTCCCTTGACACTGATTACAACTCTTATTTGTGAATCTCAATATTTACCAGCTTCTTAAATACTAGGGACTGATTATTTAGTCTTCTATGCTTTGTTAAGTCAGATATTTCCACTTATTTTTTGATTCAAATTGCATTCATTCATGCTGCAATAACTACTGAATTCATATCTCTAATATTGTCTTCACATTCACCAAAAGTTCTACAGAACTCTTCACATTTGCTCTGAGAACTCTTAAATTTGAATAGCTCAAAGAGAGGACTGTTTGTTATTCTCTTAGAATAGTTCATCCACACACATTTTTTTCTTATTATGCTGCTTACTTGTTTTCATCCATTAGTAAAACAAAGAAAACAAAGATCTTAGACACACTTGAATTTGAGTGGGAATGTCCACCATAGGCCTCATATATTGGAATACTTGGTACCCAGTTTGCTTAAGTCCTCAAGAAACATCACATGGCAAGCTTTTCAAAGGAGGTATGCTATGCACAGTGCCAGGTTTTGAGATTTCAAAAGACTTATTCCATATTTCGTCTTTCCCTGCCCCTTGGCTGTGTCTCAAGGGATGAGCTCTCAGATAGTTCTTCAATGGCATGCCTGCTTGCTGACATACTGCCTACCAGGGTCATGGATTCTGGTCCCATGAAATATTAAACTCCAAATAAACACTTTCTTCTATAAGTTGCCTTATTCATCTTATCTAATCAGGGCAATTGAAAAAAATTAAGGAAATATATTTATTTTAAATCCGTCTTCTGTTACATTAACAAAACTAACCTCACTTAGCAATGTATTTTATTAAATTTATATACAACCAGAAAAGGTTTTAATCACCTCTTAGTGCATTATGATGCTCCCAGGATTCAGTCTCTGTTTTTATTCATTTTCTTTCTATTTAGGACTTTTTTAAACATGGCATACTTTCTCTATGTTACAAGCCATATAGACTCTTCATCTCACATGGAATAAAGATGTGTTCAAATGTCTGCAATTTGAACAATCCAACACACAGTCAAAGTTCTAAGATCATTATCTGCTTACACAGCATCCTGCTTGTTACTCAAATATGCCAGAGGTGCTCTTGTCTCAAAATGATGGTAATGTACATTCTCTTTGAATCATTGTGGCCTGCTGTTCATTTCCTTTTTATTCTTATCTTAAATTTGAATCAATATAAGAAGAAAAATAACCCTCTTCCACACATTTTCAATATTTCTAAGCAAGTGTAAGTTTCTTTGCACATATATCATTTTAAGATACCATGTATTAAACTTAATTTTTATAATTTGCTCCTTATCTCCACATTAATAGGTAATGATTTTATGACCTCATGATTATATTAAAAGCTAATTTATAGCAAAAGTTTAATAGTGTTTTGCATGCAATGAGCATATATTTTAATTTGTTGATTTAATTGGAAAAAAAAGTTAAGTAACCTATAGCCCAGCAATATTTCAAGTGTACAAAATTCATATTACTCTTATTTACGGTATTAGTTTTAAATATTAATTTAAGAATAGGTTATTAATGATAATCAAACTTATTTGTTTAATAAATAAATTGGTATTTATTATTGCTTTGTGTATGCATGATATATAGCATGTTTGCATGTATGCATGTGTATGTCTATGTATGCATGTGTGTGGGGAGTGTGTTTTTGTGTGTGTGACTGCACTTTTGTGTAAAGGTGTAGTATACATCTTTCACAACACACATTTGGAGGTTAGTGAACAGCTTTCCAGAATGGATCTTCTCCTTCCACCTTGTCAAGTCAGAGGCTTTCTTAATTTGGATAGTACTGCACACTCTAGGACAGCTGTACTGCAAACTAAAATATGATTATCCTGTGTCTGTATCCAATCTCACCATATAAGTACTGGGATTACTGATGTTTGTTACAGTGTCTGGATTTCTACATAGGTTCTGAATATCACACTCAGGTGTGCATCTTTACTTCCTACGCCATTTCACTATTGCCTGCTCACTGTGTTTATATTAATCTCACTAATACAAATTCTTTTATTCTCCAAATGGGAAATAATTCTTTCACTTACATAAATAATTAAAATATGAAATATGTATGACCATCTTAAAATAATGAGCACAGGAATAAAAGAGTCTGTTGTAGACAATTTTCTTCGCTTTTAAAAATGAATGCTAATAAACTGATATGACCTTCAAAATAAAAAAGAAAGTAACTCTGTGCTGGACTTCACTTGATGAGTAGCCTGGCTGGACTCTGAAAAGTCATCTTTATTATGAGAAGAGAAACTGGAAATATCTCGGCAAAGAAGTCTCCAGGGACTCTTCCACTAGAGAGAGCTCAAACAGGCTCATTGGGCTGAGGATAGGACATGACTAGTTCAAAGTCAGTGAACTGTGGGTGGCATGCCAAGAATAGAGACTTTTTTTGAGAGAAGGTTATAAAAGTTATTCCAAAGAGAGATGTACCTGTCATTGATTTCTTATACTCCACTACAACAGAAATGAAAGACTACAGTTTCTCTATGGAAGATTAAAACCAGAGTTTTCAAGCCTGCCTGTTAACCATTTCTGAAATCTTTTGTGAGCAACTGTAATTTTTACTGCAGTTCTCTTTTTAAAAAGTATTGAGTGGGAAATTTTTAATTTTGATCATAAATGATATTATTA
Organism: Arvicanthis niloticus; assembly: GCF_011762505.2. Taxonomy (NCBI): domain Eukaryota; kingdom Metazoa; phylum Chordata; class Mammalia; order Rodentia; family Muridae; genus Arvicanthis; species Arvicanthis niloticus. Next base: position 58,112,134 of record NC_047664.1, on the reverse strand, counting down.
TTTTACCAACTTGCAAAAGATAAAAATAAAATAAAACCAAATGACAAGATCTAGAAGCCCCTTTACTTAAATTTAAACAAATCCTTCCATTTGCTTTACTGAATACTAACAGTAGCATGGTATCATAAATTATTTCAGGAATAACATACGAAACTTTAAAAACATAAAATTTAAAATCACCTGAAATTTCATTTGGAACATTTTAAACATATTTTTTTTTTTAATTTAGAGATAGAATTCCTTATCTTTCCAGAAAAAAATCAAATTTATCTAATCAAAATCAAACTCAAATATCTCAAATTACTAAATCTACTAAAAACCCAAGACATGTCTCTACATAATTTATGACTGCCTGTAAAAAAAAAGTACTGTAAGAAAGAGAATATAGGATATCAATTCTTAGAGATGTTTAAAAGTAACATTTATATGCTTTGAGTCACTATACTTGGATTTAACTACTACTTATGGGTGGACATATTGCAGAAGTAAATTCTGGTGGTGCTTTCATTTCTGTTATCTTGAACTCCAAGAAATACAGAGAAGCATTCTTCATTGTCAACTTGATCATCAAAAGATCAGCTCAGATTGAAACTTTGTAATAGATCTCAAAGAAAGAAATAAAACTGTGTTAAAACCATTTGTTACAGCTATATGAAAATACTTGTGAAATACTTTCATAAAATTCAGAAGATTTAATCTGGAGACCTTGAATTGATATGCTTCTTATGTATTGTATATTAAATATTTTCTATCAGTTAAGAAAACACTGGTGACTGAGAGGGAACACTGGGGCAGTAAGAGCCCAGTATCTATAATTCATTGGCAGTTCTGCTTTGTAATGTACCTGCTTCTTAAATGGGCAGGTGTACAAGATTTCTTCAGAAAGATCTGACAGATAATTTTAAATAGAGTATTACTAGTTTTAAAATGAATCTTGGAGGACAAATTTTAAGTGCATGATTTAAATATACAAGACTAATCTTTTGACATGGTAGAAAAAAAGAAGACCTAATGTACTCTTGTCCCAGTATGTTTTCAAACTCCAGTACTTTAAATAATTTCAAAATTGATTTCTCTTGTGTGTTTTTGATAGGACTGTCTTATGATTTTCTAAACATAAAAGCAAATGTTAAATATCTATTTAAGATATTCACAGTAAAGCTAAGATACTGGTCAATTATCTTAAATACTTTGAGCTGATAGGGAATAATTCTATCTTTCTTAAACCCTTGCTCTGAATAGCACAGGTCTGATTCATTATTCTTGACTATTGAAAAATTTTACAACTATACCAATTTCATCTTTACATGTAGTTCTATCAAAATATCCCTGTTTATTTCTTTTTCTGAAAACTGCATAATACTGCATTTTAAGTAGAAAAATACCATTATAGAAGAGAGCCCCAAAAAAGTCAGTTCATGCTATAATGATAAAATCAATAATTACATTCACCTCTCTAAACTGCCACTTAAGTCAAGTGTTATAAACAATTATATTGCCCAGTGCAAAAGAAAAGGTAATGTTTGGCTATGTGTGATGGTGCAAGCTTCTAATTGTAGCTGTTAGGTACTGAGGAGGGAGGTTATAATTCTGATGGGTGGTACATTAAGAGAAGAAAAGTATATGTTTATTTCGGATGAATTAAGATACATTCTGATAAATCAAATTACTCCACAGAAGACACATTAGCAGGCATAACAAAGCTATACCAACTGAGTGACTTAACGAAGGAAATTCATGTTCATTCTATTCAGAATCCTAAAAGACAATCACAAAGATGTTGATTTCCCCTTAGCTTGTCTTCAGGGTCTAATAAACAGCCTTCTCTGTTGTCATGTAACTGTCCCTGTCTCATCATCTATTTAAATATTTTAATATGCATACAACAGTCACACTGGATTCGAAATCATTTAATGCCCTTATCAAAAACTAATTACACACTTGTATATTTTTATCTCTAAATACCATCCTATTTTGAAACGTTGGGTATTAGAACTTCAGTATACTACTTCTGAAGAAATAGAACTCAATGTAAAACTCCCAGACCAATAAAATTTCTTCCAAATTACACCTTACCTCAAGATATATTGTGAGTTAAATGTGAAGTTTTAATAAAATGCCAATCTCCACTTAGATAAAGTCATACAACTCCTATGCAAAATTAAGATATTAAGAGAATAAGTAAAATAAATAGTCATAGGAAAATGATTTATATAATATCTTTGTCCCGTACATCTTATAGGCAGGACACATTTTGGCTTGAATGTTTGGTGGTTGGGTTTGTGTGCCTGAATTCGTTTTATTCACATGACTCATAACTGATGGAAAAAAAAAGTTTCATGGTAATTCTAAACACGAACCTGCCATAGTATCTTTATACTGTGGTGGTGATTAATCTTGATTGTAAATCTGAATACATTTGAAACAAATCAAAATATTACTGGGCAGTGCTATGAGATATTCCATGATCAAATCTAAAACCTCAGGGCAAGAAGATTGCTCCTAAATGTATGCAATGGCATCCAGTAAGGAAGCTTTTACCTTTTCAGGGTGCTTGCGTGTACTATTGCTAGCAAGTCCACCCATACTGTTGCTCTGCCATTCCTTCGCTGATGTAAGAGCCAGGTTCTTCAGGGTTCCAATGCAGATTAAACACCAGTACCCTGTAGAAACTATTGAGACTTTCCTCATCAGATTGGAACTGGTGAGAAGGCAAGCCATATGAACTGCCAGATTCTCAGCTTCTCATTTATGAAAGAGCCACTATTGGACCACCTGGACCATAGCATATTGGCTGGTTGATAAATACCCAATCATTTGTATTCCTTTAGAGAACCTGACTAATACACGTATCTCTCATCCTTCCTCGAATATAAAGAACTTACTTATTCACTTCCCACATATCTTTGGTGAAATATATTTTTTGTAGTCCTTCCAAATGTTCCCAATATAAAATTGTATCCTCAAGGATTTTATGTTGAATTATACTTTTCTCTTTTTTATTGGTTATTGTGTTTATTTACATTTCAACTGTTATCCCCCTTCCTAGTTTCTCCCTAGAATCCCCCCACTCCATCCCCCTCCCCTGCCTCCATGAGGGTGCTCCCCCAACCACCCACCCTCTCCCACCTCACAACCCTATCATTCCCCTAAGCTGAGTCATCAAGCCTTCACAGGACCCAGGGCTTTCCCTCCCATTGATGCTAGACAAGGCCATCCTCCACCATATAAACAGTTGGAGCCATGGTTCCCTCCATGTTTATTCTTTGGTGAGTCATTTTGTTCCTGAGAGCTCTGAGGAGTTTGGTTGGATGATATTTTTGTTCCTCCCATGGGGTTGCAAAACCTTTTAGCTCCTTCAGTCCTTCCCCCAACTCCTCTATTGGGGTTCCTGTGCTCAGTCCATTGTTTGGTTGCAAGCATCCACATCTGCATTGGTAAGGCTCTGACAAAGCCTCTCAGGAGACATCTACATCAGGTTTCTGTCAGCAAGCACTTCCTGGCATCAGCAAGTGTCTAGGTTTGGTGGTTGCACATGAGACGGACCCCCAGGTGGGGCAGTCCCTGGACGGACCCTCCCTCAGTCTCTTGTTCCACTCCTTGTCCCTGCATTTCCTTTAGACAGCAGCAATTCTGGGTTAAAATTTTGTGAAGTATGGGTGACACCATCCTTCAAACTGGGACTTGCCTATCCTCTGGATATGGTCTATACAGGTTCTCTCTCCCCTTTGTTGGGAAGTTCAGCTTATGTCATCCCAGTTAGGTCCTGGGAGCCTCTTGTTTTTCTGGTATCTGGGACTTTCTGGTGGCTACCCCAATTCCCTATCCCCCATTACTACATACCTCTGTTCAATTTCCTGACCCTCCGTATATCTACCGTGTCTTCTCCAACACCTAATCCTGCCTCCCTTTTTTTCCTCTCCTCCTTCTCTCTTCCTCACAAGTACCTCCCACCCTCAGCCTTCCATGTATTTTGTTCCCCTCTCCAAGTAGGACTGAGCCACCCACACTTTGGTCTTCCTTTTTTTTTTTTTTTACCTTCATATGGTGTGTAAGTTTTAGCATGAGTGTTCTGAGCTTTCTTCCTAATATCCACTTGTCAGTGAGTATATACCATGTGTGTTCCTTTGCAACTGTGTTAACTCACTCAGGATATTTTCTAGTTCCATCCATTTGCCTGCGAATGAAGTCATTGTTTTTAATGGCTGAGTAGTACTCCATTGTGTAAATGTACCACATTTTCTATATCCAAAAACCAGATACACTGAATCAAATAGAAGAGAAAGTAAGGAAGAGCCTTGAATACTTGGGCACAGGAGAAATTTTTCTCAACAGAACACCAGTTGCTTATACTTTAAGATCACCAATTGACAAATGGCACCTCATAAAATTGAAAAGCCTCTGTAAGGTAAAGGATACTGTCAATAGGACAAAACAGCAACCCACAGATTGGGGAAAATAATCTTTACTAACCTTATATCTGATAGAGGGCTAATAACCAAAATATACAAAGAACTCAAGGAATTATACTTTTCAATTCCAAAGAAACACTTACATGTAATATGTACATATATTTGCTTATTTCCTTTCCTTTATTTAGACCACCCTTCTTTGAAAATTACGATAATTTTTTAGTTCTCATAGTCAACAGTAGCTAAAATGTATTAATAAAGAAGAAACCTTGCAAATCATATATATGCTAATAAACCTTGAATCTTATTTTTCAAAGAAATGTGTGACTATCTCCAAAATAAAGAGTATTTAGTAAGTAATATCCCAAATAGAACATTTGAGTGGAACTCTTTAATCAGTGTGCTCTGTTGGGGAAATATAATACAGTGTATTCATAAAAGCAAAAATACACATAGTTCTTGGGAGGTATTTCTAAAATATACTCATAGCCGGGTGGTGGTGGCACATGCCTTTAATCCCAGCACTTGGGAGGCTGAGGCAGGCGGATTTCTGAGTTCTAGGCCAGCCTGGTCTACAGAGTGAGTTCCAGGACAGCCAGGGCTATACAGAGAAACCCTGTCTCGAAAAAAACAATATATATATACTCATAGTATAGTAGCTCTTCTAGTTTTGTGGAAGCAGGTGTTTGCCTGCCTATTTGCATTTTATTTGCAATTTCATTTTACAAAATAAACTATAGAACTTAGGATCAAGTTATATAGGACACAGCAATCAAAATTGCCCCTACAGTTTATGTTGTCTCAGAGTAGAACAACAAGCAAGATGAAAAACTACGTTTCCTTCCACGGAGTTACAGGTATCATTATATAGTTTTCCATTGGATGACATTACTCCATTATAGCATGCAATATATGCTTAGGACTTTCCATTGGAGTAAACTTATAAATTAATTAAAATAAAAAATGAAAACTCTTTCATTCCAATGTGCTAGCCTCATAATGCATTCGAGTTATTAGCTCTAAAACACTGCTATGAATAAGTTAAAAGCAGTAATTATGACACTCAGGAACAGCTCCTGCTTATTTATTTATGACTTTATAATTTACCTTTTATCATTTAGGAGTTATGAAGCTAACACTGGAAAATACATCAGATTATTAGGACATTATGAACAGTGATCAAATGAGCTCAGATCTCCAATGAGGGACAAATTTCAATACTTGAACATTAATCTTTTGCATATTGTTAAGGAATTTATTACAGATTCAAACAAGAGACAAAAAGAAACACTGAGCAGATTTTTTTCTTATTTTATTCTTATGTTTGTCAATGAAAAAAAATAAGATGGCAAGCATGCAGGTGGAAAGGGTTAAACAAACACAAGCAAAACCCATGTTTCCATAATCAACTGAGACAGAGAAGAATAATTGGTTAAAAAGCTCCAAGCTCCTAATTAGAGTCACATAATACCAATGTCTGTTAAAATAACTAACTCAAAGTTATATTTGTGCCTCTAAATCCATATTTCTGAATTGTTTGATGAAAAAATAATATAGACCTTTATCTCAAATTTGAATTATCTTGAATTACAAGCATAGATTCTTGATGGCATTAATTAATTAAATTTAGCTATCTTTAGAAATTTAGATTTACATTTGAAAAATATTTTGTTGTAATCGCAGATAGCACTTTGGAATTTTTATAAATTTATTTACTTGTTTTTAGGTAATCACCTCTCATGTTATTTTTTATTTTATTGGAAATAGATTTTATTTACACAATATGTTCTGATTACAATATTCCCTCTCCCAAGTTTTCTCAATTTCTATCCAGATCACCTCCCATCCAGATCAACACCCTTTCTGTCTCTCCTTATTAAACAAACAAGTATCTAGAGAATAATAATAAAATAAAGTAAGATTAAACCAACAAATCAGAATAGGATGAAACAAACAAAAGAAAAAACGCAACAAAAAAAGTACAAAACCCCCACAGACCTAGAGACACACACACTTTTGTACACACAAGAATCCCAGAAAAACAAACCAAAACAAACCGGCAAAAATCCATAAACTTTTTTGTCATTTATTTATTCATTTATTTATTTACACTCCAGATTTTATTCCCTGCCCCTATCGGCCGCCAGCTGCTCCACATCCCATACCTTCTCCCCCAACCCCTGTCCTCACTTCCCACCCCTCACCCAACCAGACTTCTGAACTCCCTGGGGCCTCCAGTCTCTTGAGGGTTAGGTGCATCTTTGCTGACTGAAACCAGACCTGGCAGTCCTCTTCTGTATATGTGTTGGGGGCCTCATAGCAGCTGGTGTATGCTACCTGGTTGGTGGTCCAGTGTTTGTGAGATCTCTGGGATCCAAGTTAATTGAGACTGCTGGTCCTCCTACAGGGTCACCATCCTCCTCAGCTTTTTCCAGCTTTCCCCTAATTCAACCACAGGGGCCAACATCTTCTGTCCATTGGTTGAGTGCAAATATCTGCATCTGATGCTTTCAGCTGCTTGTTGGCTCTTCCAGAGTGCATGCATGATAGTTCCATTTTTGAGAGTGCTACTTAGCCTCAGTAATAGGGTCCAGCCTTAGAACCTCCCCTGGAGCTGGAGCCCAATTTGGGCCTGTTGCTGGAACTTCTTTTCCTCAGGCTCCTCTCCATTTCTATTCCTGCAGTTCTAGGCAGGAGCACAGGTCAGAGTTTTGACTATGGAATGGCAACCCCCTCCCTCACTTGATGCCTTGTCTTTCTGCTGGAGGTGGGCTCTATAAGTTTCCTCTCCCCAGTGTAGGACATTTTATCTAGGGTCCTTTGAGTCCTGAGTCTCTTACCTTTCAGGGTTTTTTTGGGGGGCGGGGGGAATGAGCTAGAAACCTAGGACATTGAAAATGGCCAGGATATATGAGGGTGATCCTAGCTAAAAATCCTAACAAGGGGAGATATGGAGCACGGACTGTCCATGTCCTACAACCAGACAAGATTTCCAATGGAGGAATTGGGAACAAACCCAGCCACAAAATGTTAGACCCACTATTTGTCCTGCCTACAGAATTAACAAAGGTTGGGGATGGAGCAGAATTTGAGGAACACATCACCCAATGACTGTCCTGATTGAGAGCCATTTCATGAGAGGGAGCCTACCCCTGACACAATTGATGATATCTGCTGTTCTTGCAGATATGAGCCTAGCATAAATGACATCTGAGGGGCTTTATCCAGCAACTATTGGAAGCTGATGCAGAAACCTACTGCCAAACATTGAGTGGAGCTTGGGGAGTTCTGTGTGGAAGAACAGGCAGAAATATTCAGGGAGCCACACATGTCAAGGACACTGCAAGGAAACCTGCAAAGTCAACTTACCTGGGCATGGCCATGGATGCTCATGGAGACTGACCTTCCAACTAGCGAACATAAACAGGACAGACTTTGGTCCTCTGAACATATGTATCAGTTGTACAGCAGAGTCTTCATGTGGATCTCTTGGGACAGGAGCAAGGACTTTTTCTCTGAACACATTGATGGATCCCTTTCATCTTACTGGGCTGCTTTGTCTAGCCTCATTGGAAGAGGTTGTACCTAGTCTTACTGCAGATTGATATGTTGGGGCTGGTTGATGTCCCTGGGAAGCCTCCCTTTTTTTGAAAAGGAAAAGGGATGGATGATGGAGGGGACAAAAGAGGAAAAAACTGGGAGGAGAGAAGTAGGAAGAGAAGCTGTTATCAATGTGTAAAGTGAATAAATAACTTAGTCAATTTAAAAAAAAAAAAGAGTTGTTTCTGAGTCTTAGGCATGCATTTAGTTCCAGGAAGACAGGCCCCCACATGTATTGACCAACTTAATTGCCTTCTAGGCCCAGATCTAGCACTTTGAGTCTGTCTCCCACTACATATCCTCCATCTTTGATCTGCTAGAGTGAGTGAAAACAGGTCCTGCAGAACCAGATGTCATCAATGAATAGAGCTGGTCCAGGGCCAAGCCACCTGGCCACAGCATAGAACATCTGTGGTTACAGCCTGAGAAGCTTATCCTGATGTGAAACACTGAGCATGGGAAAGTGGTGCTGCATGAGGCCTACAAACATGAAGAGTGAACCAAGCAAGCTTCAGGGCTGCGACATAGAAAGCAAGGAGGTGTGTGGCAACAGTGAGCTTGCATGGAACCTGCACCTAGATGCTCTGCGTTACTGCAAGATCACTGATTTTGACAAGTGTGAGCAATGATTCAGTATTTGTGATGGGTGAGAAGTCAGAAACCTTGGACCATACCAAGGACTCATTGCAATGAATGTTTGCATTGTAAATCTGATTGATCACAAAATATACTATGTGACACACATTGCAGTTTCTAATGCAATTATGATGAAGGCATGTGAGACGGTGAGGTAGAAAAAGTAGAGGAGAGAAGCAGTGAGTGACTTGTAGAGAGAAGCAGAATTGGAGGCACAAAGGCTGTGGAGATGATAGCTGTGAAAGAGTTGATGAATGTGTGAAAGACTGGTGAACTTGTCATTGCCCAGTATGGCTGACAGGGTGGTGGTGTGTTCAGCAGCCTGGAGTTTGCACTCTGACTCAGCACCCTAACATATGCTCTGCTACAAGATTGCCCTGTTTGAGCCATGGCAGAGTGTCCAAGAAGAATAATGGTTTGTTTTCTAAATTGGACCTCCTCAAAAGACTTCTATGGTCCTTTCTGCCCCTGGAGGCAGGCTAGGTTCATATCAGTCATCTGCTGATACTGGCTATATTGAAGCCAAAAATTTAAATGGTTGTCTGTGGTCCTGTACTGTTGATGTCTCTTGCACAAGTTACCACAGAAAGCCATATTGATGCCTTTGATTTGGGTGCTTTTCTGATTTCCATAGGCCATCCTTCCACTATGTGCAAATGTGTGTGTGTGTGTATATGTGTGTTAGGGGTGGGGGTGTTGTGTAGCCACCTGAGGCAATGCTGATGTTTGGATCCATGCTGGCTTCAAGGGCTATGTTTGGGTCAGTAGTCCTACTGCAGCCTGGTTCTGTGTTGATGAATGTGGTCCTTGTTACCACATCTGCCAAACAGATATCCATTGTCTGTGCTGCAACCTAAAGCCATGTTGAGATAAGTGGGCTGTGCTGACACCAGGGGTGATATGATATGTGTGGCCCGTACTGCCACCTGGTGCCATGGTGATGTTTGGCTCCATGCTGCTGCAAAGGGCCAGAAGTTCCAGGAATGTAAGTTCCAGTCAATGATACAGAGATTACGGAATCTCAATAATTGCTTTATTTTTGATGCTAGTACATTTATTTGGAAAAGGGTAAGTAAACAATGTCATATTTTGATATATTTAGGTTGACTATGCAATTTTGAATGTCAATGAGGTAGCCATAGATATATCTGAACAGGAGAAAATGCAGAGTTGTACTCAGAAGCTTAGCACTTGTTAAATAGTACAAATAAATGCATTCAATACAGTGAGAGTCCAAGCATCAAATGAGCAGACAAAAGTTCAAGGATCTGTGATGGAAATAACTAGGACATGCTAAATGTAGACTTCTCCTTCCTATATGGGACCTATTTGATCAGAACTTGCAGGTTGTAAGGATAAAGACTATATTTAAAACAATTTCCTTAAATGAATTCTCAGTGTAGCCTAATTTGGGAATGATTGCTTTTAAATGGAATTAACTCTATCATAGGGTCCCACGTTCCACTCAACGCTACACTATTGTCTGCTATAAAAATAGAGAAATCATAGCCTAGACATATAGAGGGATTCTGCTTCTCTTTAGTTGTGAGGATAATGCATGTGTATCCCGACAGAGCTCATAGCAATAATGTGTGAAGCTAGTAAGGGCAAGGGTTTTGGGTCTACATCACTTTAAAACTAAAGTAGCAGTTGTTGCTCAGCTATAGGTGACTCTTATCCTACAATAATGGGTTTAGTTCTAAACATTGTGCATGTTAGATGCTTAAGTATGTACCGATGTGGGTTGAAATAAATACCTTGAAACTATTGTTTGATTTCAGTCTCTAATATCTCCCTCTGATGCTCTTCCACTTTATTAATCACACAAGGAAAATTGGTAACCTTGTTTTATGTTTTCTGACCTAATATTTGCATAATTATAATCCTATGTGTAAGGAAACAAATACACAAATTGCGTGATTAAAATTTTAATAGTCATTGTGCAATGAGTCACTAATTGCTCAGATAATTGTGATGGACAGTGTGCATTATTGCTTTCTCTGTGAATGTCACTGTGGCCAGAATTCAAAGAACAAGTAGCTCTGTTTAGTATATGGTGATTCAATTTTTGGTATCTTGAAATAATCAGACTCCAGTTGGTAAATTATTTTCCTCCTCAGTAAACATGCAACTGCCTCAGAATTTTAAGAACAATGACAGCTGATTTCTTTTTACCTTTTATTATCCAAGAGAGAGTTCCTTCAGATGATGTCTCTGAGCAATTTGTCACAAAAATACCTGCCAAAAGGATGTGCTCTATTTGACTTGTAGTTTGAGCAAGAAACTTTGAGCTTTAGTGCCAAGCATCTTCAGCCTTTATTTTCAAATCATATTCTCCATCCTACATTTCACTCTTGTTTCGAGGACGTTCATATGCAATATTACATAATATAGCTTTCTCGCCATCTGGCCAGTAGAGAAATGAAGGAAATGTAAAGGATGTGGGAACAAGGTGGCACCTTTATTTCTAACATGTCCTTGAGTGTTTTCTCATTGCTCAGTGAGGACATTCCTTCCTGAAGTGCTTGATCTGTACTGCCACTGAGACTTAGCAATGGAATGATGCTCACGACAAGACATATCTGGACTGTTCTAATTTTATAGTTATGTTTTAGTTTTCCAAGGGAAGGTTGCATTTATTTAAACATTTCATATTTATGAAAATTTACATTTAGTTCAGTGATTTTTTTGTTTTTGAAGAATTGTAATATAAACAAATCAAAATAAATTAACGTCCCTCCCAACTTGAGTTCTCCATAGATAAAATTTCCAGACACTAAGTAAAATTAGGGAAGGGCAGTACGTTTTGAATTCTCACATATAATGATGAATTTGACTAATGTTAACTTTTCCAAGGATGATCTATATTTTATTTGACAAGGCTTCTGCACATGGCCTGATTTTTGTGATTGTACAAAGTCTTCCTTCTCAAGTGTATTCCTTAACATATACAGTTTTGTACGACAGAAATTAGATTGGTAAAGCAGTAAGGTTAAGAGTAACAGCATATAGGATTCCCCTGTTTCCCCAAATTGTGTTCATACTTATTTGTAAAATTCCTCTCTTAAAAATCTCCTTTGACTATGCTAAGTTAACCATGAAACTTGCCTTTAGCCTTTATGTAGACTGATATAGATTTAATGCTGAAATTTCTAGTTATTTATAAACTCTGACACTAAGTATTCCTGAAAATGTACTCCTATATTAACACTATTCAGAATTGCTGTTCAGTACACATCAGCATCTTTTTTCCTCACTTAATATATCTTGGTTATTGTTACCCTTCTCTATTCCTCCCACCTCCCCTCAGTTCCAGATCCTTCCCCTTTCTGTCTCTCATTAGAAAATCAAGAGCAAACAAATGGCTTCTAATGGATCATAATAGATAAAAAAAATTAAAACAAAAATTATATATCAGAATAGAACAAAACAACACAAACAAACAAACAAACAAACAAGAAGGAAAATAGCCCAAATAAGGCACAAGAAAAAATATAGATTCGAGATCCACTAGTTCATATAATTAGGAATCCCATAAAACCACTACCTTGCAACCCATGATATGTATATAAAGGTTCTATAGGTTAAGGAAAGAACACACACACACACATACACACACACACACTATATATATATATATATATATATATATATATATATATATATATATATATATATAGTTTTTTAAAAAGCTCCAATATGTCATTATGTGACAAGAAACTTCCAATCAATTATGCCATTGAGTTACATTGAACTGGCTATCAACTGCCAGATATTCAGGCTGTCCATAAGTGTACCTTGTTTCTTCAGTGAGACAACTTAGAAAAATTAAATTTTTATTAGAAAGTGATTATCTATTTAAGATAACACTGGATTAGAGATAGGTATATGGCCAGGTCACTCAACTTTAGGACCCCCTAAGGTGAAGACCTGTGTAGACCCTGTGCATCCTGCCTCAGTTTCTGTGAGTTCATATATGTGTGATTCCTGTTGATTTAAAATCCATGCCCCCCCTTGGTGAGCTCTACTGTCTCTGGATCTTATGCTACTTTTGCCTCCTCTTACATGGGCTGCCTTGAGCCCCAGGGGGGATTTAATAAAGACATATGATTTAGGGATGAATGGTCCAAACTGTTTCTTTCCCTGCATTATGTCTGGCTGTGGATCTATTTGTTTCTTTCCGTTTGATGGAGGAAGAAGCCTCTCTGAAAATGGCTGAGCGAAACACTGATCTATAGGCATAGCAGAATGTCTTTAGGAGTCTTTCAATTGTTTTATTTTTGATTGTTTCAATTTTATTAATTTTAGCACTAAATTTGATGATTTCTTGTCAACTACTTCTTTTAGATATGATTTCTTCATTTTGTTCTAGAGATTTCAGATGTAATGTTAAGTTACTAGTGTCAAAGTTTCCTTCTTATTGTGTTCCTTTTTTAATGTAGGCATTTACAAACCACTGTCGTTGTGTGTTATTAGTTTGAGTATGTTGTATATTCCTTTTCATTCATTCTACAAACTGTTAATTTCTTTTTTGTCTCATTTTTCATTCTGTAGTGAATCGGTCCATTTCCATGAGTTTGTAGGCTTTACATCTTTGTTATTTTTCAGGGTTACCATGGTGGTCAGATAGGATACAAGCTGTTATTTAAATTAACTAATATCTATTGAAATGTACTTTCTGTCCAAGTATGTGGCCAAATTTGCTTTAAAATTACATGAGAGGTTGAGAAGAGTATATTACTTTATGTTTGGGTAAAATATTCTGTAAATATATGTTAGGTCCATTTTGTTTATGATGTCAGTTACTGCAAACATTTCTCTGTTTATTTTTGTTTCTGAATTACCTGTTTATTGGCAAGAATAGAGTATTGAAGTCTTACACTATCAACGTGTGAGGGTTAATACATTTTTAAAAAGGAGTAGAAACAAGTTATGGTTGCCTAACTTGGTGTAAACAGGATTCATTGTGCTCCAATCAATACTATCCAGGTGCCTGCATCTAGTGACCTTATTCTTCAACTTTTTTCTACATCTGTCTAGTGTTTTTGATATGTAGTTTACTTGCTGTCTGATGTCTGTCAGAACATTTTCATTGCCCTAGTTCAAGTCCTGCAGTTTTACATTAGAAGAATGAATAAATTTTCAGGCAACTAGCTACAGAGTCTGACATTAATCACCCAGCTTCCCGGGCTTAATACTATGCCCTCTATGAGATCAAATTCAAAATATCCCAAGACAGTAATGGTTTTTCTCACCTTACAAGGGGAGTTGTGGAATACCCAGTTTGAGATTTCTTTCCTGATACTTTTATCACACAACTACTGGTTACAGTACAACCCTCAGTTCCTCTTGCTTAAGCTTCAGCATGTTTTCTTTGTTGTTACTTAGAACCATTAATTCTACTTTTGTCCTTTATTATAATAAATATTGCATGTTTTCTCTTGCTTCTGATGCTTATCTCCAATATATAATGCATAGATAAGAATTTTTATATAATTAGAACTTGAAATAATATGCTGCAATTCAATAGCTCTCATAAGATTTTACATGTATATCATACACATACATACACACAGAGAGAGAGAGAGAGAGAGAGAGAGAGAGAGAGAGAGAGAGAATATAATTTTCATATGTTGTGAAACCCATACTAACTTTAATCAGGAAAAAATTTATATTCACATAACCTTAACACTACCTCCTAACACTAAGACAACTTTACAAAGATTATGTGGGATATTATATAGTTGAGTGATTTAGTTTCATTTCTGTTGCTGCAATGAAATAACCTGATAAAAAGAAACTTAGGGGAGATAGGATTTATTTTATGTTAGAAGTCCAGACAATTATATTAAATTATTTTGAGACAAGTTTAGGCATTAAGAACTTGAATCAGCTGGTGACATCACATCACCAGTCAAGAGTGTTGGTAAGAAATGCACACATGATGTCTTTTAGCTTGCTTGTGTTTAGCTGAATTTCTCCACTCATGTGCAGCCTAGGACTTTGTGTCCAGTGAGTGGTGCATCCAACTCTGGGGTAATTGTTCTCACATCAATTAATATAAATAATACAGTCCCACACAGATATGCCCCCAAAGCCAATCCCTGTGTAGGCGATTCTTTAGAAAGACTCTTTTTTTTTTTTTTTTTTTTTTTTTTTTGGCTTGGATGTTTGTACAATGATTGAAGATTAAAACACTATAGAGTCCTAAGAAAAGCATTCATCCATGGAACATTGGAACGTGAAATGTTTACCATAGGATTATTGAGTGGCAGTAGAAATTTTGGAGGTTTGTTATATGTCTGAGATATTTAAGTTATTGATAACATTTAAAGATGAATTGAACAAATTTTGCCCTGTGATATATACATGGACCATTAGCAGTGTTCTGTAGGTATTTCATTCAAGTTGAAACATTTTTTCCAGTAGATAGCAGAGAGTCTTAAAAGTGTTAAGAAGCTCAGAAATATCACATGAACCACTTGTCTTAGAGAAGCTGTATAATTCCCTAGAAAATATACAAGCAACAATCAACTTTGGAGAATAAGAAACTCTTCAGTAGAGCTGCCTGAACATTGTGAAGGGAACTGAAGTGATATCAGTTTCATGAATTATCAATCATTCTGGGGTGACATTTCTGTGATAATTCTACCTTTCAGCCATTCATTCTTCTATAAATAACCACTCAAGCTCATGTACTGAACTTTAATAACTTCATCAATTCACTAACATAGTCATGGATAGAATGTTTTTGAGTTTATCATTGACATCCAGTCTGAGGAGGTCAGGAATATGTTCATGTCTCCTCTGGAAATGCCATACAGCATAGAGTATAAAGCCAATGTCAGTGCTGAAATTTAACTGTTGCATGTAACCCAGAGGTGCATATGTTTAAAGTTGAGGTGATGATGGATGCATTGGAAGCTGATAGAGTTTTGAAGAGCTTTGACCACATTAAAAGTAATTAGGTCATCATAAACTCAGTATATCCTTTCTTTTATTTTCCTTGCCATGAAGAAAACTGTATTTATACCATCATGCAATCATGTTTTCCTTCCACCATATGTCGCCATAGCTCCAGAAGAACAGAACTACGATATCAAAAATAGAAAATCTAAAGCAATGAACCAAATAAGTCCTTTTTACCTTTATGGTTATTTTAATATTGTTAGAGTAATGAAAGTTATTATATCTTCATTCATCACCTATATATGCATTCATTCATGCAACAAATTTTATGGAATCTCTATTATTGGGGTTGGTCTGGTGCTGCTATGTATTCAAATGCTAAATACTGGCCCCCAAGATATAGTTGACCCAATGAACACTAGCAGCAGATATGGAGGGGTTATGTTGAGGAAGAGATTTTGTATTTATTTCAACTAGAAAAACAAAGTATGTCTTCTTTTCAAATTGGTAAAATTTACATATGACAGATGAAGACCCCCTGAAAATATTGGCTACAGAGAGAAAGAGGAAGAAATTAAAAGCAACAAGACTCCTAATGTATTTTTTTTTTTGATTCTTCTATATGAGAACAGCTCTGAAAACTGGCTGAAACATGAAAATCTATATTGATTTCGAAGACCAGAGGACTCATCACACCATTCTTTAGAATGACATTGATAAAAACTTATATAACACTTTAGTTACAGTCTAAGACCACTTATAAGAATAACACATGTCCTTTACTTGCTCAAAAATAAAAATCTGCCTTAACTGATTGGTTAAGCTTGCAAATTTCATGCATATGTTAATAAATTATGACATATTACTTATGAAAACGTATATGTTCAGAAAGAAAAATATCTAGAAAAACAACTCTCACAAGATTCAGACTCAAAGAGGCTGAAATGCTGAGGCATATTGTTCAACACCCTGCCTGAGCCTACCTCAGACTGTCTCAATGCTGTCTCCTCAAAAGACTTGCTTACAGGACAGCTTCAGAAAAACCTCCTGGCCCCAGATGACTTCAATTTTTCCAGCTGATCCAAACAGCACTTCACTTAAGTCTGGATTTATTCAGCATGTAGAGGCAAGACAACAAATGCCAAAGCTAACCTTGTTAAGGCTAATCATTTTTCTAATCTTCTTGACCTCTACCAAAAAGAATACTATGTTCCTAATCAGCAGAAAGCGATTTTAAGAGAACCATGGTCTGTTAGCTTAAAGCAGCATAGGTAGGTTTTGGTCATTCTATTGAATGATGGGTGCTTGTCATTATAAGGGGCTGATCAGGGAGAAAACAAGGTATAGAAATTTAGACTCAGGTATTTTTCTTCCTTTATTCTCTCATCTTTCTTTAGCTCTTAAATAGAGGGAAAGGGTTGAAAGAAAAAAGAAAAGATATAAGAATATTATAGAAATAATAGAAAATGTATAGATTATTGAATCTACTCCTAACCTAAAATACATTTTATAAACTGTAGTATATGTTATTTTGGTATATATATATATATATATATATATATATATATATATATATATTCTATTTCCACCACATTGCTATAGATTCTTGCATATTGATGGAAAAAAATAAGTTTTTTGTATATATATATATATATATATATATATGTTTTCATATTGTACATACATAGATGATTCTTAATGCTGTAATGTGAAGTTCTAGTCCCTTTTAAAGCTGCAATTGCAAATGGTTTCAAATAATTTAAAAAATGAAAGTTAATAGACAGTCAAAGTTATGGTCATGTTAGATATTAGTGTGCTTTATCACAAAATTGTTTCCTAGGTGAACAGATAACAAGTTGCTCAAAAACAATCAGAACCTAACTATTCAGATAAGCTACAAATAAGTAGATGGTCTTCAAAACCCTAAGAGATTTACAGAATATGGAGTTTAAAGATGTTTGTAGGAATCTAAGCCTTTTCGAACAATGAGAGATATATGGTCTTTGTAGCACCCCTATTTCTACTTCAAAAAATATGATATATATTATGAAACCTCTTTACAGTTTGCCTTTTCCAAAGCTGCCTCTGAGCAAAGAGTTATCTTGCTCCAACAACAGACAAAATGCATCTATAACGGGTAAAACCTGGTCATAGGGAAGTTGACTCATAAGATTTGCAAGGAAAATGTAAGGAAACCTCTTGATAATTCTTGCTTCACAAAGGTCTGTCAGATATTCTGGTCCAGGAGGTAGAAGATCGATGCTCCAGTGTTTCAGAGAAATTCTGCAGACTGCCAGACAGCCAGCTCCTCTGTCATTTTTACAGTGTTGGCTTCTTGTCTGTACTTCCTGCATACTCAGGTAATAACCACTGCACTTGGAGTAGTGGAAGAACCATTTCACTCCAAGCAGTAGGATTTCAGGATTTCAGAAGAAGCCTGAGTCTCAGGAGCTTTTCCACCCAGGAGCTCAGGATCACAGCATCACAGAGACATCTGGACTCTGAGGAGTTCTGACACAAGAAAGATAACTATAAAGACAGTCTCCAGTCAGAGACAGTGAGTGCAGGTAGCACTAGAGTTAACCAGATGGCAAAAGGCAAGCACAAGAACATAAGCAACAGAATTTAAAGTTATCTGGCATTATCAGAACCCAGTTCTCCTACCATAACAAGTCCTTGATAACCCCATCACACTGGAAAAGCAGGATTTAGATTAAAATTACTTCTCATTGGGATGATAGAGGACTTTAAGAAGGACATAAACAACTCCCTTAAAGAAATACAGGAGAACACAGGTAAACAGGTTGAAGCCCTTAAAGAGGAAACATAAAAATCCCTTAAAGAATTGCCAGAAAACACAACCAAACATGTGAAATAATTAAACAAAAACATTCAGGATCTAAAAATAGAAGTAGAAACAATAAATAAATCTCAAAGGGAGACTACCCTGGAGATAGAAAACCTAGGGAAGAAATTAGGAGTCATAGATGCAAGCATCACAAATAGAATGCAAGAGATAGAAGAGAGCATTTCAGGTGCAGAAGATACCATGAATAACATTGACACAACTGTAAAATAAAATGCAAAATGCAAAAGGCTCCAACCCAAAACATCCAGAAAACACAGGACACAATGAAAAGAACAAATCTAAGGATAAAAGGTATAGATGAGAGTGAAGATTCCCACCTTAATGGGCCAGTAAATATCTTCAACAAATTATAGAGAAAAACTTTTCTAACCTAAAGAAAGAGATTCCCATGAACATACAAGAAGCCTACAAAACTACAAAGAGACTAGACCAGAAAAGAAATTTCTCCTGTCACATGATAATCAAAACACCAAAAGTACAAAACAAAGAAAACATACTTAAAGCAGTAAGGGAAAATAGTCAAGTAACATATAAAGGCAGACCTGTAAAAATTACACCCGACTTTTCACCAGAGACTATAAAAGCCAGAAGATCTTGGAGTGATATCATACAGACTCTAAGAGAACACAAATGGCAGCCCACACTACTATACCCAGCAAAATTCTAAATCACTATAGATGGGGAAACCAAGATATTTCATGACAAAACCAAATTTACACAATATCATCCCACAAATCCAGCCATATAATGGATAATAGATGGAAAACTTCAACACAAAGAGAGAAACTACAATATAGTAAAAGCAAGAGATTAATCTTCCAACAAACCCAAAAGAAGATAGCCACACAAACATGATTACACTTCTAATAACTAAAATAACAGGAGGAAACAATCACTTTTCCTTAATATGTCTTGATACCAATGGACTCAATTCCCCAATTAAAAAATACATAGACTAAAATCCTGGATATGTAAACAGGACACAGAGATTTGCTGCATACAGGAAACACACCTCAGTGGCAAAGACAGATACTACCTCAGAGTAAAGGGCTAGAAGACAATTTTCGAAGCAAATGGTCCCAAGAAACAAGCTGGAGTAGCAACTCTAATATCGAATAAAATCGAATTTCAACCAAAAGTTATCAAAAAAGATAAAGGAAGGACACTTTATACTAGCCAAAGGAAAAATCTACCAAGATGAACTCTCAATTCTGAATATCTATGCAAGGGCACCCACATTCATAAAAGAAACTTTGCTAAAACTCAAAGCACACATTGCACCCCACACAATAATAGTGGAGAATTTCAACACCCCACTCTCAGCAATGGACAGATCATGGAAACAGAAACTAAACAGAGACACAGTGGAATTAAAAGAAGTTTTGAACCAAATGGATTTAACAAATATCTATAGAACATTTCACCCTAAAAAAAAAGAATATACCTTTTTCTCAGCAACTCGTGGTACCTTCTCCGAAATAGACCACATAATTGCTCACAAAGCAGGCCTTAACAGATACAAGATTGAAATAATCCCTTGCATCCTATAAGATCACCATGGACTAAGGCTGGTCTTCAATAATAACAAAAACAATGGGAAGCCCACATTCACGTAGAAACTGAACAATGCTCTACTCAGTGATGATTTGGACAAGGAAGAAATAAAGAAAGAAATTAAAGACTTTTTAGAATAGAATGAAAATGAAGGCTAGTCATAACAAGACCTATGGGATACAATGAAAGCATGCTAATGGGAAAACTCATAGCTCTAAGTGTTTACAAAATGAAGCTGGAAAGAGCATATACTAGCAACTTAACAACACACCAGAAAGCTCTAGAACACAAAGAGCAAATATACCCAAGAGGAGTAGAGGGCAGGATATAATCAAACTCAGAGCTGAAATTGACCAAGTAGAAAAGAACTATACAAATTATCAACAAAACCAGGAGCTGGTTCTTTGAAAAAACAACAAGATAGATAAACCCTTAGCCAGACTAACTGGAGGGCTAATATCCAAGGGCTAGTAACAGGGACAGTATCCAAATTAATAAAATCAGAACTGAAAAGGTAGACATAACAAAAGAAACTGAGGCAATTCAAAAAATCATCAGATCCTACTACAAAAGCTTATACTCAACTAAACTGAAAAATCTGGATGAAATGACAATTTTCTAGACAGATACAGGTAGCAAAGTTAAATCAGGAGTAGATATCCATCTAAACAGTCCCATAACCCCTAAAGAAATAGCCACAGTCATTAAAAGTCTCCCCAGCAAGAAAAGCCCAGGACCAGATGGTTTTAGTACAAAATTCTATCAGACAGACCTTCAAGGAAGATCTAATACCAATTCTCTTCAAACTATTTCACAAAATCAAAACAGAAGAAAAACTACCCAATTCGTTTAGTGAATCCACAGTCACTCTCATATGTAAACCTCACAAAGACACAACAAAGAAAGAGAACTTCAGACCAATCTCCCTTATGAATATCAATGCTCAATAAAATTCTCACAAACCGAATCCAAGAACACATCAAAACAATCATCCACCATGATCAAGTAGCCTTTATCCCTGGAATGCAGGGATGGTTCAATATTCACAAATCCATCAATGTAATCCACTATATAAACAAACTAAAAGAAAAAAAACACACATGATCAGCTCATTAGATGCTGAAAAAGTATTTGACAAAATTCAACATCCCTTCATGGTAAAGGTTTTGAAAATATCAGGAATTCAAGGCCCATACCAAAACATTGTAAAAGCAATATACAGCAAACCAGTAGCCAACATCAAACTAAATGGAGAGAAACTTGAAGTAGTCCCACTAAAATCAGGGACTAGACAAGGCTGCCACTCTCTCCCTATGTATTCAGTATTGTACTGGAATTCCTAGCCAGAGCAATTAAACAACACAAAGAAGTCAAAAGAATACAAATAGGAAAGGAAGAAGTAAAAATTTCACTATTTGCAGAAGATATGATAGTATACTTAAGTGACCCCAAAACTTCCACCAGAGAACTCCTAAACCTGATAAACAACTTCAGCAAAGTGGCTGGGTATAAAATCAACTCAAACAAATCAGTAGTCTTCCTCTACTTGAAAGATAAGCAGGCTGAGAAAGAAATTAGGGAAATACAACCTTCACAATTGTCACAAATAATACAAAAATACCTTGGTGTGATTATAACCAAGCAAGTGAAAGATCTGTATGAGAAGAACTTTAAGTCTCTGAAGAAAGAAATTGAAGAAGATCTCAAGACGGAAAGATCTCCCATGCTCATGGATTGGCAGAATTAATACAGTAAAAATGGCCATCTCGCTGAAAGCAATCTACAAATTCAATGCAATAGCCATTCAATTCCCAACTCAATTCTTCACATAGTTAGAAAGAGAAAGTCTCAAATTCATTTGGAATAATGAAAAACCCCGGATAGCAAAAACTGTTCTCAACAATAAAAGAACTTCTGGAAGAGTCACCATCCCTGACCATAAGCTGTACTACAGAGTAATAGTGATAAAAGCTGCATGGTATTTGTACAGAGTCAGGCAGAAAGATAAATGGAATAGAATTGAATACCCAGAAATGAACCCACACACCTATGGTCACCTGATCTTTGACAAAGGAGCTAAAACTGTCCAGTGGAAAAAGGACAGTTTTTTCAACCAATGGTGCTGGTTTAACTGGAGGACAACATGTAGAAGATTGCAAATCAATCCATTTTTATCTCCTTGTACAAAACTCAAGTCCAAGTAGATAAAGGACATTCACATAAAACCAGATACACTGAAACTAATAGAAGAGAAGGTGGGGAAGAATCTTGAACACATGGGTACAGGGGAAAAGTTCCTGAATAGGACACCAATGTCTTATGCTCAAGAAGAGCACAAGATCAAGAATTGACAAATGGGACTTCATGAAATAGCAAAGTTTCTGTAAGGCAAAGGACACTTTGAATAGGACAAAACAGCAACCAACAGATTGGAAAAAGATCATTACTCATCCTACATTCAATAGAGGTCTAATATCCAATATATACAAAGAACTCAAGAAATTAGACTCCAGACAACCAAATAACTCTATTAAAAATGGGGTATAGACCTGAACAACAAATTCTCAACTGAGGAAACTAGAATGATTGAAAAGCACCTAAAGAAATGTTCCACATCCTCAGTCATCAGGGAAATGCAAATCAAAACAACCCTGAGACTAGGGTTGTGAACAACTTTACACCAGTCAGAATGGCTAAGATCAAAAACTCAGATGATAGCAGATGTGAAGGAAGAGGAACACTCCTCCATTGTTGGAGGGATTGCAAGATGATGCAACCACTCTGGAAATCAGTCTTGAAGTTCCTCAGAAAATTGGACATAGCATTACCTGAAGACCCAGCTATACTACTCCTGGGCATATATCCAGAAGATTCTCCAACATATAACTAGGACATATGCTCCATTATGTTCATAGCAGCCTTATTTATAATAGCCAGAAGCTGAAAAGAACCCAGATGTCTTTCAACAGAGAAATGGATACAAATAATGTGGTACATTTACACAATGGAATATTACTCAACTCTTAAAAACAATTAATTCAAGAAATTTTTATGTAAATGAATGGAACTAGAAAATAGCATCCTGAGTGAGGTAACCCAATCTCAAAAGTACACGCATGGTATTCATTCACTGATAATTGGATATTAGCCCAGAAGATTGAATACCCAAGATTCAACTCACAGATCATATGAAGCTCATGAAGAAGGAAGACCAAGTGTGGGTGCCTCGGTCCTTTTTAGAAGGAGTAACAAAATACAAAAGGGAGCAAATATGGAGACAAAGTGTGGGACAGAAACTAAAGGAGGGGCCGTCTAGAGACCATTTCTCCTGGGTATCCATCCCATGTGCAGTCACCAAAAGTAGACACTGATGTGGATGTCAGGAAATGCATGCTGACAGGAGACTGCTATAGCTGTCTGTCTCCTTAGAGGTCTGCCAGATCCTGACATATACAGAGGAGGATGCTCCCAGCTAACCATTGAACTGATCAAGGGGTTCCAAATGGAGGAGTTAGAGATAAGGAACTGAAGGAGCAGAAAGGGTTTGTGGCCCCATAAGGAAAGCAACAATAACAACCAACCAGACCTCCCAGGGTCTAAACCACCAGCCTAGGAGCACATAGGAAGAGACCCATGACTCCAGCTGTATATGTAGGGGAGGGTGACCTTGTCCAGCATAGGTGGGAGAGGAGATCCTGGTCCCATGAATGGTCCCAGGCTGGATGCTGTGTGTGGAAATTCGATGGTGGGAAGGTGGCAGTGGGGCAGTGGGTGGATGGGTGGGGGTACATCCTCATAAAAGCAGGAGGAGGGGGGATGGGATAGGGGGTTCCTGGGCGGAGGGGGATGTGTTAAGGGGATAACATCTGAAATGTAAATAAAATGTCCAATAAAAAACAAACAAATGATAAAAAAAAAAAAACAAAAACAAGAAAAAAAATCCCAACCCCCTCCAAAAGAAAATCTTTTCCCCCAATTTAAATTTATTGGTTAAATAAAAATGGCTATAACCAATGACCTTAGATTCAGACAAGGATTCAATTACTGGGGAGGGGATTGCAGGTAGGGGGACAGGGAGAGAGAGGGGAAGAGAGAGAGAGAGAGAGAGAGAGAGAGAGAGAGAGAGAGAGAGAGAGAGAGGATAGGGAAAGAGAGAGACAGCGAGAGAGAGAATAAGGGAGGGAGGAGGACAGGGGAAAAGGAGTAAAAAGAAAAAAGAAGATGAAGAGAGGAGAAGGTACCATGATGCCAGATGAATTATGAGCACATTGCCAGAGAATTGTATCCACAGGTTGATGGATCAGAAATAACCTGGGCAAGGCCCATACAGCAAGTCTTTGAAGAGCACAGCTAGGGAATTAAGAGTCTAGCATGTAGAAAAATAGATTAGGTGTAATTCACCCAGTAATTGTGCTACAATTGATTTTAAAAATACATAGGACTTGGCCTTGATTGTTGGGGAGATGGGCCAGGTTATACTAATAACTACTAGAGCTTATTAAGATTCATTTATATCCTTTCATGCTTCATAAGTACTGTACAGTACACTGGTTTTCCTGTGCTTATATTCCATACTACATTCAGAGAGTAGCTCTTCATAGAAGTAATTTGTTCTTATAATCAAGGTACTTGAGAGCGAACTAAGAAGTTATATTGTAAGCTTGATATTAAATTTGACAACAGAAAAAAACCCTGTCAAACAAACAAACAAACAAACAAACAAACAGTACCAAATCAAACCAAAAATCAAAAACAAAAAAACAAAAACATGGAACTGACAAAATGGTACCATAGGTAAAGAAACTTTCCTCTCACCTTCATACATATTTGTAAACACACACACACACACACACACACACACACACACACACACAATTGCCATTTCTTTTTACCAAGATATATTAACTTGCATTTTGTTCTCCAATCTAAGGTCTGAAGCTTGCTTTTCTTAGAGCTTACATTTTAGAAAACTTGATGTTTTAAATTCTTCCTCAGCTCTTTTGAGATATAAATCTTCACCACCTTGCCTCTTGTTAGTTTTATAGTACAGGAACATTTTTTTTTTCTCAAGGACTTAGGAGCTGTTTCTTTGAAAGTAACAGCAGGAGAATGTGCAGCCTCCATGTGGTACTTATCTTCAGTTCTCTGAAGCTGCCCTCTGTAAGTAGCCCTTAATAAACAGATTGCCTGATCATCCTGCCTGGACTACTCTGCAATATATTTGAGCATCTCTTCTTTATTCACAGTCTTCAAATATCTCTATTCTTTTGTCTTTCTGGAGTTCTCCCTACCATACTGTGTTAATCCAGAATAAATTCTGCATCTAATTTATAACTTTTGTAATTGTAAATTTTCTCCCCCAAAAAAGTGCATGTACATATTCTTACGCTGCTGCTACTTTTTTTTTGTTGTTGTTAAATCTCTCTGTTTGTGTTTATGGCTCAGAGTTCCTAAAGGAATCACTTAAGTGTTATTTAATATTGATACCAAGGGAGAGACTATTGTGTCTATTCACAAGATTTCTCTAGAATTTTCCTCTAACCGATATACTGAATTAAAAAAAAATTTATAGTACCTCAGTAACTGAACAAAAGGAAGAATACTCCTACAAGGTGTGGGCACAGTGTTTCCTGGACCTGACAACCTGTTCTTTAGGAAAGGGGGAGTGTGAGCTACTGTTCTTTTCAGGAGTTCCATAAGCTCATGCCATTTCTTTTTATTGTCCACCATAACTAATTGATAAAACCTTGTTGCTGAAGAAACAGCACATTATGGGTGCCTGTGACAGAGAAATTAAAATGAAACTATATAGAAGCTGCAGTAGCTAGCTTTCATAGTGCTGGGGGAAGGAAAATATCATGTCTTTGAACTCTATAAATTATGATTCTAGCCTCCCAGGCAAGATGTCCTCATCTATTTAGTGTTGAAAAGACCGTTTTGTGGGATAGATACATGTTTTATGATAAAATTTGAGCCCTATACCAGAAAAAAATGAATCCATTCCTGGTACTTCAGACCTACTCAAAAGTCCACTGGGAGTAGTTTATAGGCTCTAAGGGTTAACTTGGTTCTTTGGTATAGCTTAATTGCCATAAGGTAGGATTAACTCCTAAATATATATTCCAACACAGAGACACTTTTCATTTTCAGCCTTAATTATAGAAGCCTTCCTTGCAGTTCACTACAGTAAGATTTCCAGGTTCACAAGGTAAATAGTGGTTGAGTGATCACTCATAAACATTATCTCTTGTAAGAATATTATCTCTTTCAAGGCTCAGCGAACACTGTGGTAGGGCAAACAGAAAAAACGTAAAACAGAAAATAGAGGGACTCGAGAAATGACATTCTGTGTGGTGGTGCTTAGCTTGCCTGTGGTCTTGGTTGTGGGTCCTGTTGGGCGGAGTTGTTGTTCCCGTGTCTGTAGTCCAAGGCTACTGGACACAGCTCCAGGGATGCGGAAGTGTGGAGATTTGGCTGAGTTCCCTCCACATGCTGAAGGGCAACTCTGTGAGGCACCATTGCTGGGGGCAGGAAGTTCTCAGTTGGAAGTCCCGCAGGGGCAGGGCTTTTAAGTGGACCTGGAGGTCATTGGTCACTGTCCTTTGGACTCCCAGATGCCACTGGGGGCAGCAGAAGAACAGAGACACTAGAGAAACGAGGGGAGAGAAGAAAGCCCCAGTAGTGTGCCCTGTGGGAAGGAGACTCTTGGTTACTGTACTTGCTGGTTGACTCTGAGGCTTGGCTAGCTTGCTTGGGTTGGCAGGGCTCTGCATTGGAATGTAGAGAGTTCCTTGGCTGAAGATTAGGCTGCAGCAGCAGCAGCAGAAGGGGGAGGGGGAGACAGCTCATTAGTTAAAGGCCTTCACAGTTCCCCATGGTGGGCCCGAGGAAGCCCATGGTTTTACAAGATTTATTGTCATGGTGGATGATAGATGAATCGGGTTGCACTTCCCAGAAACTCCGGGCAGACCTAAGTTAAATAGGGGGGAAAGAGGGAGGAGGGTCTAAGAAGGAATGCTTAATTGGCTATGCCCTCTGGCCTTCAGGAATCTCATTAGTATGTAGATCTCTGGAGGCCCTGAGGCCTGTAGTCATGCCCTCTACCTGTGCTGGGTGATGCAAAACTCTCTTTGGGAGGGCTGTGGAGGAACCAGGGGCCCAAGAACAAAGCTAAACACCTTCTGTCCCATTAGGGTCCGGAGTTGGAGGCCTGTGCTCAACCAGGTGCCCAGCTGCTTCCCACAACATTCTTCTGTGGGAAGGAAATACACAGCCATTATAATCTTGGTCTTTCAGTAACTACAGATGATGACACAAGATATGCACATGAATGAGTCCATTTACAGGCAGGCATCGATTGAGGAGAGGTTGCATCTACCTTACTAATCCTTTATGATTTATACTGAGACATTGACTTCAGTTATTTGCTTATCAGCGATCTCTCCAGATCCCAATGGGCAATTCTAATCCTATGGTGGCATAGATGGTCAAAGTAAAACTGAGTCAAAAACAAGAGGTGAAAGTGATAAGTCTGGGAAAAAGTATGGGTAGTAGGATTTGGTATGGATGAGAGGGAAATAGGAGAAGGTGGGAAAATGAATTTTCATAATGCATTAATCCCATATATGAAACTATTGATGCCTCACTTAATTAAAAAAGTACAAACTGCCACAGAACTGCCACTTACACATGTGTGTAAGTGTGTGTGTGTGTGTGTGTGTGTGTGTGTGTAAATCCAAATAAAATGTAATGGTGAAAGAGAATAATATAGATTAATGAACAATTTTTTATCCTTTCTTTATATCACAAAATACCTACAGCTGTTCAAGAAATCATGTCGAATGCTTTTACATAATTTCTGAATTTCTCCCTGATATTTTGAAGCTGGCCTAGATCTTCTTCCACATAGTGTTCTCAGTCCATATTTGTCAGACATAGGCAACAAACCTATAACCTTCAAAAGAGGTCATTTACCATTGCATCATAGTACGGAACATTGTAGTATAAGGTGTGCACTTTCCCTGCCAATGTTCTTAACAGACAAGGGATGTTTAAGGAGTTGGTGGTAATTCTCAATGAAGGAGACAACGTGATTCCTGATCAGAGGGCAAAAGCAATCTTGGTCTTCATGCATTTATCTTATGATATTCCAATATTGCATTCCCAATGTTTTCAGGGTCAGAAGAATAAGTTCAGTTACAGAAGAATAGGTTTTTCATTTTGGTAACTTGTGAGCACTATCTGGAAGAAGAGAACAATGTGAATGATAATGATTCTTTTATGCTTAAAAGAGTAAAGAACAAGTTTTAACTTTTGTCAGACTGAGAAAGTGAAACTCTCAACTAAATATATAAAGAATATGCTAGCACCCTGTATAAAAGGGTTAAACACATTCTTTATGGAAATAGAAGGCAAATAACAGAAGAACTACATTAACTTTCAGCATTTATTGTAGTTTATTATAAGAATTTATGCAAGAATATGAATATCACTTAGTATATCATATAGCACCATACATTTTAATACATTTAAGAATCATATTGTGAAATTTTATGCTAGTAAAAGTATGACATTCTTCTGAAAATATAACTGGCTCATTTTTTATATATGCCTAAATATCTTTTCCTTTAGGAACCATTTCAATGAATTTGAGGCATGCAGTGAAGGAGTTTTATCCATTATCCTGCCTGTGACTGATAGCATGAACTAATCATCAAGACTGACTTTATTCCACTTATGACACCTTTGCAAATACACTTTCTACCACTCTCTTTGTCTATATTCTTCTGCTTTTGAGTGCCAGTGGGGAGTGAAGTACAAATGTCTTTCAGACTTCATTTATTTTTTTATGACTGACTTCCTCAAAGGTGGTAAAATGTATGTGATAGAGAATGATTACATAAAAAATGAGGGGTTTATGGTAGAGGAGATGTTACTTGTGGGTTTGTGTGGTACATGACTGGGAAAAGGGAGACAAGATAAACATACTTCACAAAAGGCTACTCTTCTTTTCTGACTTTAAACTGTCATAGCTAGATCAGGACAGATGGGTCAGAGAGTAATTACACTTGCAACCAAGCTTAGCAAACTCGATGACTTAAACTTGATCCTCAGAACTGACATTGCAAAATGAAAGTTATAACTCCCAGAAATTGTCCTCTGAATGGCACCATTTCAATTTATAAGTAAATAAAAATATTGTAAAACTTCCTTGCCAAGTTTGGGCAAATGATACCATTGACAAGGAAAAGGATAGGTTAAAAATGAAGAGTTTTTTTCCCATTTTTATTCCCTTCTCAGATTTATTTCATTTTTCATGATGAAGTTTCGGAAAAAGTTTTTCTTTAGATGAAATTAAAATAAGACTGTAAATGATGGAGAATATATATATTTTGCACTCAGTTTATCTTTGCTTAATAAAATGATGATTTGTTTTAATCCATTCAAAATGTTCTGTCAAGACACCTTAGTCTGGACAATTAATTAATGTACTGGGTGAATGCATAGTTAATATTTCTAGCTGATTCAGATAAAGAAAGACACAGTTTTTCTACCTGGTCAGATTCTGCTTCATAAATGGCACCTTCTAAGGGTCCTAATAGAATAGAAGCAAAAAGGATACATTTCCCTCTTAAATTTTATTACCATTAGTTATATTAATAAATATAGGTTGGGTTTCAGCATATGAATTTAGAGTGTGCTAACATTTTTATTGTAACATCATTGAAAAGAAACAAGAAATTTTATTGATACTGGCTATATACTGGAGTCATTGTGAAGAACTATTTGAGATCAAGTTCATTACTTTCCTTGACTTTTAATAATCGTTGTTCCATAAACTTTCAATGTAAAACTGGGAGAGATGCCTTTGCCACACTTTCATTCCTGTGTACACCTGTTGTGAAGTATAGTTCCACATTTTGATCACACTTATAAATTTCTGAAAACCTTATGTCTATGCTTCATAAATTTTTGATAAACATATCTAAAATGAAGGCAACCAAACCCAGAACTAAACTGCTTTTAAAAACTACACATAGAACTCCACTATGAAAATATAATTGATATATAATAATGTAGATCATTGTTTTTTAAATAATTAAAGCTGATGTTATTTTAGAATAAATATAATTACATTATGATTACACTTTAATGTAGAAAAAAAGCCACTACTTTAGGCTAAATACCATTCTTCTAATATTTTTGTATGTCCTTTAATAGTATTTTTTCTCAGCTACAAAAGAAATATAAAGTTTTACAACTACAGGGGAACTTAAGATAATAGATAATGTCTTACACACAATTATGGAATAATATCTGCTAAATCAATAGAGATTGTATTGGTATGCTCCTATAAAATTATGCCACTCAATGCAAGTATATACAAATTTGGTAAATTAGAATCTATTTTTTTAAATTTATGTTTATGCGTGTATGTGTTATATCATGTCTCTAGGTGGGGGGTGGGGTTCATGTAGAGGCCAAAAATGGTAGCAGATCCTCTAGTGCTGGCGTTATATGCAGTTGTGAGACATCCAGATTGGTACTGGAAACAAAGTTTCAATCCCCTCCAAGGACAGCAAATTCTCTTAAGCTTTGATTCATCCCTTCAGATCTTAGAATCCAAAAGTATTTTTCTATCAGAAATTGGATTATATGGGGAGGTTGGAAAGGAGAAATTTATACCAAAATTCCATTTGCCAATTTTAGAGGATAATGCATGATCTGTTTCATCAGTTACATACAAACAAGGCATTCTATACTGTGACTGACATGTGGAGAGACATGTAACTCAGTGCCTCCAGTAAGAGTCTGTCCTAGGAATTGAAACAACTTCTTTCAAGATGCGTTTAGATATGGCTTTAAGCAAAATGAGGTGCTGTGTTACTATTATCCAATTTGTCACAAAGACAATTCTGAAGATGTTGTTAAAAATCTCTCAAACTCAGTGAAGTCAGGGGTCAGAAAGTTTGTTTTTCTTCTGCTCATTACAGCAGTCTTGATTACATTTTCTGAAACATTTGGCAAAATGTTCCAAACTGTACAAATATCTTTTTATAAAAGCACTCTAAATTTTATTTTTACCATTTTAAACCTATGATCTATAACTCAAATAAATAACCGCTTATTCTTCACAAAAATACAAATCATTCATTCCTGTTATATTCCTTTCCTACTTGCAGTTCCATAACAAAAGAGATTTTTTTTTTTTTTTTTTAGAAATTTTTTCTTTTGGCAAAAAAACCCTTGTCATCCAAAATGTATAATACAGGTAAAAATCTTTAATTTCAATTTCTGTGAAGAGTTTTCCCTTTTTATTAGTTTTTATCTGTATTGATTTAGGAGGTCTACTGTTTACATCTGAGAGAAGGATCATGCTGTATTTACTTTGTAACTTCCACACCTAGCATGGTAGCTGGAACAAAGTAGAAAGTCTCTTAATATTATTGAATTAACTAAATTGAACTTCCCTGAAGTTAATAAAACCTCAGACTGACTTCATAAATAGAATTACAGTTTCCAAAACAAGGGCAGCCATGTCTCTAATGTTTAATCATGTCTTAAAATTTACTCAGTCCCTTTGCAGCACTTCAAAAGAATGAAGAGATGATAGCAAATAAGAATATTTATCGATATATGACTGAATTATTAAAATTATGTTCAATTTATGAAATTATATTTTTATTCTAATAATAGTTTTCAGTACATACAAAAACTATAAAGCCATTGGGCATACATCCAGATATGTTACACAGATAAAGATACATATTAAATGTCTTTAAATGCAAAAATTATCATAACATGACTCAAAGGTGAAACAATGTTAAATTACAGAAATTGGCCTGAGGAATCTACAAGGCTTTCTAAGCCAAAACTAAGCTGTAAACATCAATAATATATAATTCAGAAAAAAATACTTAAAAATTATAACCAGTTCAGAGCAATAAACTTTTGACATCTTTTTTTAAATTTTTTTTTAATCTTTTACTTACACTCCAGATTTTATCTCCTCCAGGTCCACCCTCTGACTGTTCCACATCCCATACTTCCTCCCCTAACCTTATCTCCATGAGGATGTCCCCATGCTCCCACCCTCCACCCACCAGACCTTTTTACTCCACCAGGGGACACATAAAAGAAAAACCACCACCACCAACAACAACAACAAAAACCCTGGGAATGGCAATTCACACATTTCTTTTTATTTTTCCTTTTTTATTGTTATTTTATTTATTTACATATCAAATGTTATCTCCCTTTCTAGTTTTCCTTCCACAAAGATGGGAAAGAAGATCTACATCAGTTGACAGATTTTTATGACTTAAAACTTCCATCATTCATACCTTTGCTAGTATTTTCTCAGTCTACATTAATATTCTTAGTAATCAGTATCAAATCATGCAAGTAAAAGATGAAAACCTAGAAATATAATTCTATGTATGAAGAAAAAAAAACAAAACTTAGCAAAGAAATTAACACATAAATTTTTGGATGTAATGAATTTTTATATGGATGCATTTTAAATGGTATAATAACTAGTAACAAAGTAATTCTAGCGACCAACTAATTTAATGATGAATTATATCTATGCACTGAGCAGAATACCATTAGGTCATAACATATTTTCAAAAATGGTGTCTCATATGCTTCTAGTTGGCATTATATTCATCTTATAGACCAGGATGATTTGAAACTCATAAAGATTTGCTGCCTCTGCTGCCACAGTGCTGTGATTAAAGTCCTGTTTCAGACTGTTGAGATGGCTACAGTTAAGAGCATTGTCTGCTCTAGGATAGAGTTTAATGCTCATCAACAACATACCAGTGAAGAACTATTTTAACTCCAGTTCTCGGGGATATTACACACTCTTCTGCTCTCCATGGGCACCAATAACATTCTATATACTGACATACATGTTTTAAAGTCATGGTTATGGGGATATAATTATTAGCTCTTGATTCATAAAATATTCTCTGAAGTACAGATTCTTCTTTTATTATTAGCTTTTTGAGAATTACTTACTTTATATTTTCAGCATATTCATCTCCTGTGACCAAAATTCAACACATTTTCCCTAATACATCCAACTTTAATTTCCTCTTCTTTCCTCTCCTCTACATCCTCTTCTCCTCCCCTTTCCTCTTTTCCTCCACTCTCTTCTTTTTCTCCCCACTCCTCCTCCTTCCTTTTCCTCTTGATACTCCTATTGCTCATCCTTATTTTTCATTTCTATTTTTGAAAACCCACTAAGTCCAACTTCTGCTAACCATATACTCTAGGTTTTAAGACCTCTCTTAGAGAAAGGTCTCCATCCTTGTGCTCACTTCCTTAAACAGAATATGTTCTCACTCCTACAGGAGAAATCAATTGCCAACAGCTTCTCAATTAAGGCATGGATTTTGTACCTACCTGCCCTCTCCAGGCTTGCATCTCCAGTTTCTCTTCTCGCTTCCCATAGAACTATTATTTTTTCTGTTGATCTTTTATATGAAATTCACTCTAAGCTTCATATTCACAGCTTCTCCTAGTTACCTGGAGTGATTTTCTCCATACTTTCTTCAAAAAGGCTATGCCTAATAAACATTTAAACAAAGAACTATCAACTGAGGACCAAGTGTTTAAATGCCTTAAACTACAGTAAACAATTATCATTCCAATAATTAATTATACAGCTATTAATAGTGTATTTTATTACTGTTTTGTTTGTTTGTTTGTTTGTTTGGTTGGTTTTCGAAATAGGGTTTCTCTGTGTAGCCCTGGCTATCCTGGAACTCACTCTGTAGACCAGTCTGGCCTCGATCTCAGAAATCTGCCTGCCTCTGCCTCCCAAGTGCTGGGATTAATGGTGTGCACCATCACTGCCCGGCCGTTTTATTACTTTTATGTTCTAAACTATTCTCCTTTCCCCCTTATCTTCCTATCACTTCTCTCTTACTTTTCTTTCTAAATTTTAATCATTCCTTCATATATATATATATATATATATATATATATATATATATATATATATATTTACTGTTGTTACCAGAGTGTCCCAAGAAAAGTAGTAATGCAGGTATGTCAGTAATGGGCCAGAGACTAAACCACTCTAGAGACAGTTTCAGGGACAGATTCTTCTTTATTGTAAGTGAGCAACCACACTCATACCACCAGTGTCTCTATGAAGAAGTGTCACATTTCAGGAGACATGGAGACTGCACAACCAACCACAGCCCAAGTTCCAACTATTCATGTTACATAAGAATTCAATGTATGTACTTCAGTAGTATGATGTGCTAATGTTGCTGATTTAGAAGCACAGAAAGCACAAAATATCAAGTAGGCTGACTGCCAAATCGTGCCTATATTTTCTCCTATATAATTTATTAATTAAACTCGCATGTCTGAAATGCTGAAGATGTCCAAGTACATATGAAAAACTAAGAATATAATGTCTGTTTCCAAAATTCATCTAAGGATTCAGGATCACACTCATGACAAACTTATTTTAAAGTAATATATACAGCATCAATTTTGATAATGTGCACATTTCACAGTAAAAACATAGAGGTTACTTCTATGACAAGAAAGAAGTTAAAAATGTTTTCTATTAAAATTCCTTTTGAGATAGTGACAAAGAAGAAGTAGAAGACAAAAATTAACTTCACATAGTAGAACAGATAAATCCTAGGATGCTGAATCCCTGAAAAAAGTGTGTCTGTGTGAATGTCTGTGTGTTTCTGTGTCTGTGTGTGTGTCTGTGTATGCATGTGTATATATAAATAACATATACACATACATGTATATATATGTCATCATAATGCCCTTCTCTTCTTGCTTTCCATAGACAGAATATTGGTGATCTTTTATATGAAATTCACTCTTTAAGTATTTTTTCTTGATATTTATTAGTTGTTCAAATTCCTATATAATAGGAATCCTCCTTTTTACTCTCTTTTGTCACCATTTAAACCTTGCATTTATTCAAGTTATATAATGAATACTGGTTTCCACACCAGATTTTAAGTACCAGCAGGATGTCATTTTGCTCACCTAATAAAAACACAACAGTCTCAACAATTATTAAATAATAAAAGACACAAAGATTATTAATAAGTCAATACATACTTTCTGCAACCTGATGATATTTGGTTTAAGTGGAAATAATGCTATAAATAAGAAGGTTCTTATTAATTTTGTTAATATTCTTTAGTCTTATTGCTTAACAGTGGGAAAATACTAGAAGACTGATAATTGGACATTCATAAACGCAGTTTGATCTTACAATGCTACTAAAGAAATATTTGAAGCTAAAATAAAAGTGAAAGATCCATGAATAGTGTGGAAAATTATAATATAAAGGAGGTAGATGATTGAGTAGAGTTAAGTTTTATTGTACAAAAGAAATTTCAGAATTTTAACATATATTAAAAAAAAGCAAATTTCATCCCAAATAAGAAAATACATCCATATAGTTATCAATGTTTCAACTCAGGTTAAATAGAAGGAAATTGCATTTCTCATTTAAAAACTGTTTATTCTTCCTAAATAACATGGTGCCATTTTGAGTCATTTCATATGTATGTGTATCAAATATAATATTCTTTTCAGATAATAATTTATGAGAGTTTCATCATCTTATTGTGTTCTGTGTAAAATATATTCACCAGAAATAAAATTGTATTCAGTCTTTATAAATGATGCATTTGGGAAAAAGCTAACTTCATGATGTACATTTCAAGTCTGAAGAAAGTAAATTATTCTGGATTTTGCTTGACAATGATATCATAAATTAAGTACTCCCCAGAAATTATAAGGCTTAGTGGTGAGACTCACTGTAACTCTTAACTATGAAAAATGTTGCTTTAATATTCCAAATCAGCACGTTATGAAGTGAAAATAGATGAAGAAACTGAGGCAATGCCTAGGTAGAAAAGACATAAAGTGCCAGTTATTCAGGTCAGTATGCAAATACCTGCACCACTTGCATTCAATGCAGAGTACAGAGTCCCTCTCAAGTTTCAAACCTTCAGGGTTTGTAAAGGACTTGCAGTTGAGGAGTGAGCCTTGATCTGCACTGGGACTATTTTCTCTTTTTTTTTCTTTTTTTTTTTTATTGGATATTTTATTTACAATTCAGATGTCATCCCCTTACCCCAGCATTTCCCCTCCCTGCCCAGGAAACCCCTATCCTACCCCCCCTTTTCTGCTTCTATGAGGATGTGCCCCCACCTATCCCCCCACTCCCACCCCCCCACCCTCAAATTCCCCCCCACACGGCATCCAGCCTTCATGGGACCAAGGATC
Source organism: Arvicanthis niloticus (assembly GCF_011762505.2). Classification (NCBI taxonomy): domain Eukaryota; kingdom Metazoa; phylum Chordata; class Mammalia; order Rodentia; family Muridae; genus Arvicanthis; species Arvicanthis niloticus. The sequence continues at coordinate 58,075,867 of NC_047664.1, read as the reverse complement.
TCCTCTCCCACCTATTTTTCTCATTTTTAATGCTCCAAATGAAACAAAGAATTAACAGCTGAAGCATCTGTTCCTGCATATACTGAACAAGGAATAAATCCCGTAGTTCGTGCAATGTCAAACAAAAGGGACAGTGATCCAGAAATGTGAACTATTGAAAGGGCTTTCTCTGGAGTATTAATAGCAGGTCAGTAATCATTCTGAAAAGGAAAGAGACAGAATTCTACTGGGAACTCACCCTACCCTGTTATATATCCACATATGCCCTATAGGGAAAGAAATTTAATTTATATGGGAAGATATATTTTCTGTTTGTAATCTCTATTAAATGTTTAATTAACGTTAATGGAAAGGCTCTATCTCTAAAGGCAATTAAACACTAGTACACTAGAAATTTTTTTTCCCACTTTTGGTTGTTATGCTGTTAGAACAGCAGTAACATTATTGTCTTCTGTGTCAAAAACAAATTTGAGGGAAATTGTATCACATTGTTTTTCAAATCTTAGTCACTTGTGGGATGAAGTATATAGTTCATTAAAAAAATAATATAGATCATAGTTCTTTATAAAAATTTTTGGAAGAAATGGGGATTTATTTTATTATTGATGTTTAATGTTGTTAATACATGGACGGTCTTGCTGTGTCTAAGGAACTTTTATCTGTCACACATGTTAAAAGAAAAGAAAAATAATCACAATGCAAAGTATTCAGGGTGCTACACTTCAAATATGAATTACTGGGACCTTATTAGAATGAAATTAAAACTCACCTATTCTCTTTGGAAATACTGGGAGAAATGCTGCATGTTCTGTCTTTTGAACATGTACATAGTACACTTAGAACAACACAAACAGTGATTTTTAAGATCTGAATGTATTCATGTAATCCCCAAAAGTAGGACACTTGAAAGGGATAATGCTGGCTTTCATATTTTCACTCCATCTACAACAAGTGAAATAGTAGTATATCTTGTTTAATCAGTTATTGAACAACAAATATCAAGTGGCAATTATCTTCTTGAGTAGAAGCAAAAATAAATTCTTAAATGAAGAAAAATATATTCTATAAATATTTTATGTTTTTTATTGGATATTTTATTTACATTTCAGATTTTATCCCCTTATCCCATTCCCCCTCCCTGCCCAGGAACGCCCTATCCCATACCCCTCCTCTTGCTTCTATGAGGATGTGCCCCTACCCACTCCCCCAACTCCCACCTCCTCACCCTCGAATTGCCCCCCACTAGGATTCCAGCCTTCATGGGACCAAGAATCTCCTTTCCCACCTATGCCAACAAAGCCATCCTCTTCTACATATACAGCTGGAGTCATGGGATCCTCCCTATGTGCTCCCAGGTTAGTGGTTTAGACCTTGGGACCTCTGGTAGGTTGGTATTGTTGCTTTCCTCATGGGGACACAATATTTTATGTTTTAAACAGAAGGAATTTACACAATATTCTGATGAATGTGTGCATATATATGACTATTCATGGATGGATTTATATCAATTAATACTCAGTTGGCTCTCTGGTGTTGTTATTTCCAAAATTAAAAATAGTGGCATACATGCAAAAGGCTAGAATTGTTTCGTTAAAACAACAGGAGGAATGTAATTTTCAGTGCTGTAAGCAAGTGCTATGGTATGACTGGGGCCTTGCACACCACTTGGTCCAATGAGGTCTGAAAACAGCTGAGCAAGCAGTGCAGTGAAAAGTGGGTGAAACAAATTTCTGGGCCATTATCCAGAGCTTCTTGCTTTAATCTTCCTTATAATGTTAGAAATTGACTACACATAACAAAATTATGAGCCCCACTCACTACCTTCAGAAAACTTGTAAATACCCATTTTCCCCCAGTATATAGTTGATTCTTTTGTTCAATGTCTCTTAAATGGATTAAATGACAATCCTCTTACATTAGACAAACATTTGAGAGGGAGAAGAATTTTCTCATTTAGTAGAAATAGAAACTCAAGATGTGAGTGTCAAAGGACAATCTTCATGGCAGATGGAAGGGAGACTAGAAATGCCATAATGAAGGAAGGATGTCAAGGTTGGTGTGCACTTCGCCAGATTTAAGCAAAGTAGAAAGCAAAGGCTGAGAAACAAAAGTGAAAAAACAAACCAAGTATGATAAAATGAGAAATCAAAAGCAAGCTAAAAATTATAAAATGACAACCAATTTTAAATTGTTAATAATATTTAAAAGGATGCAGCAAAAGGCTTCATGATGCCCTAATGGATGACAATATTACTTAAGGCCACACTGTTGTGATCCTCTATGCAAACTTACCGCTCTTTCAAGACTAATGCATCAATATATGCTAAAACATTTCCTTAATAAATGCTTAGTTCATTTTAAAAGAAAGAAAGCTATTTTAAATTATGGGATATTATGAAAAAATACTTCTTGATTCCAATTGATATCAGTTCATTTAAGATTATCAGGTTCAAATATATAGATTTAAACAAATCTTTGGTCCTATTGAGCATGTAAACATATGTCATAGTAGACCTACTCTAAGTCACAATGACACATTAATCCTTAATAAATTTCTGAAAATTATATATATATATATAATTTTCAATAAGCATATATATGTGCTTATTTAGCATGTATCAGTATTTATCATTCATTCTGACATCTCCAACCTACATTCTAATTTTACAAAATTTCATATGATCCTATAATAATAATTAATTAAAAAATAATACCAATTTTGCATCAGCCCTTTTAGAATGGTCCTAACCCTTTAAGCTGATCTTTTATTTTGCTTTCCAATTCTATACAATCTAATTTTCAACACAAGATTTTAAAACAAAAAAAAATATGAAATTACTCTTTTATTTAAATTAACACAGCAAATTTCAAATACCCTAAAATAAATGTCAAAACTCTTCCTGTTGACCTATGAAGGCTTATAAATGCCATCTTTGTTCTCAAAATGTGACTCTTCAGGCTGGACCGAATTGTTCGCATGTTGAAAAAATGTCCAGTGTAATGGAGATAATTTTTTTTTTAAAGATGCAGAATCAAGGTTCACATAAGTCACTGTGGCTTCTGAATACCCAAGCCCAGTTCTGTCAGGAAAAGGTCTGTCAGGAGTGCAATTGACTTCATTACGACCAAGTTGCAAAGTGTGCTACTGCCTCTTAATCGCTGTCTGAAATCTATTTTAGAAAAATGAAGAATCATGAAAAGAATGAGATAAAATTCCACTGTGTAAGAATGTATGTACTTTCTTGTCATTTTAATCCAAAGGAGAATTATTAAAGCTAATTTCTATCACAGGGATTATGTATTTCACTCATAAACATTTACAAATCTTCAATATAAACTAAATCTCCTCTCTACCACAGCAACTGGAGCATGCAGACTTAAGGATAATGTTAAGCAGATCCAAACAGATATCCAGGCACCTACTACTGTATATCCAGTCCAGACACAATTTACTCACACCAGAAATAAAAAAAAAAAAAAAAAAAAAAAAAAAAAAAAAAACCAAATCAGTTTCTATATTTTAGGGATTAAGGAAATGTAATTCTCCTTTGGGGGTGAATGCTATAGAAGGAATTGCTGGATGGAACCTGTCAGTGTTCTCACGTTAATAATGAAGGCTAGAAATATTGTCTTCAGAGGGCTTTCATGCACCAGTAGTTGCAAAGGCAGAACACACGATAGCATGCAGCAGGTTAACACAGGGGGCATGGAGAAAAGAAAACAAATTTAAAGATGCCACACTCTGGTCCAAGGCATTAACATGGCAAGCTTACCACAACCATCCGTTTGCTGAAATAAATTTAGAAGAAAATGAGAAAAAAAAAATGAAGCAGCTAACAAGTAAGGAGCAAAACAAGACTTCATTGCTCTAGTAATTGCAGCTAAGTTTGTGGCCTATAAGATGGATGAAAATATAAACATTTAAACTTATTCTGCTTTAAATGATATATGATTGTGCCAACTAAACTTAGCTTGACCTAATTCAGGTAAAAGCAATCGTTTCTTAAACTTCAGAAGAAAAATCATTTTAGTTAGCTTTTGTGCAGTTTGTTAAAGGTTATATTAGAATTTATTTTGCATTTGGAATAAATGGGCTGTTCTGATTATCCACTATAGCAGGCTGCAGTTTTAAGAGACTCTTTTAAGTAAACTGAACCAGAATGCTCCTAAGTGCTTGTCAATTGAAGCTGCAAGTGGTTTAATCTAAATCACAGCATGAATAATGGTAGTAAATCCTCCTCAGAACTAACAATTCACCAGAGGGCAGATCTGTGACAATCTTTCCTTTAGCCTGGAATTGTGAATGGGGCTTTCAATAAAGTGATTTTACATTTGTGAACCTGGTGGCTTTATTTCTGAATAGCTTATACACACATTCAGAATAAATTTTCTATTAGAATGGATATTATTTTTGTTAATGATAAATTATTTTGGTTAATAGTCAAACAAGATCTATAAAACTTTGGGTATCATTTTCTTTCAAACCTACATTTTGATTTACTAAATAAATAGTAACATCCACACAGCTCATTGAAAGTAGAGAGATTGAACTGGTGCCTGCATGAAGTCTTCACCTATACATTCTAGCCTCTTTGGGGCAGAAAGATAATCTTCAGGTTACAGAAAGAGAAACCTGGACACCAACCCAGCAACAGAAACCTTAATGTATAATCTGTCCTATCTACAACATGTGCTGGGACAATGGTGGGGCAGAACTTGTGAGAATGGCCAACAAATGTCTTGTTTAACTTCAAGCAAATCCCCTATTCTACATGTATGACCAGGAACAAAGACTGAATAACCCTGAATCCTATGATGTAACAAAACATAACTAGAAATAGAATCAATGGAATGATTTCTAATTGTATTTAGCTATACTCATAGATCAGTGCCTTACCCACTCATCATCAAAGAAGCTTCATCTGACAATTGAGAGAACCCGCAGAGACCCACAGCCAGATTTTATGCAAAGAGAGTTTCTACACTGAAGGTCTCCATCCAGCCCCATCCCTTGAAGCCCAAGATTCCCAAGGAAGGGGGTGAATAGATTTTAGAAGTGAGAGGAACTGAAGGACACCAGAGAATTACGTTCCACTGAATCAACTAAGCAAGGGTCATATGGATTCACAGAGGCTGAATCTGCAAGGACAGTGACTGAAAGGGTCTGCACCAGCTTCTTGATGTTTTTGTGCAACTCCAAACAGTGGAAGCAGGTGTGTCTGACGTTTTGCCTGCTCTAAAGACGGTTTTTGTTTTTTGCTTTTGTTTTTCCTATTGAGTTGTCTTGTCCTGTTTCAGTGTTAAAGCATATATTTGCCTTTTGTGTCTTGTTATGTCATGTTCTGTTGCTGTCTCTCAGAGGCTTGCACCTTTCTGAAAGGGAACAAACAGAAGAAGTGGATCTGTGGGAGAGGTGTGGTGAGAAGAGGAGATGGGAGAAGTAGAGGGAGAGGAAACTTGGTCAGGATGTATTGTATGAGAGAATAATTTATTCTAAGTAAAAATGAGTAAATGGAGCAGGTGAGGTTTCTATAGCCGACACTGTTTTTCTTTCAATTTTATCTATTCTAAAGCCATGTCTTCATCCGTGACATGGTGGCAAGACACAGATTACTATTAACAATTTGGAAAGGTTCTGTTCAAAATAAGGCCTCATTTACTTCCACTCTTTTGCTTATTTTGCAGGTTTGTAGGTTTCTATTTTGTTTGGTGAAATGTATTGAAGACTTCTAAACTTAATAATAATTTGAAGCCATTTTTTTCCTTTACATTCAAATATGATGAATTGTCCTCTCTGATTTGGAATAAAAAATCAATTTGATTAGTATATTCATTATTAAATACCTACAATAATGAATACATATTATATGTATGTAAAATAAGCAGTATAAGATGAAGAATTGGATCTTCTCATCACAGCAGGTTAAGTGCACACAGGAGCTCATGACAATTGTAACAGCATAGACAAAGCCTCTGCAAGATGAAGCCAGACCAACTCCCAGCATGGAGCAGTGAGGTGATGAAGACATAATCCTATCGCTAGCTATGGAGTGTATGGCAATTTCTAACTGCTGGAGCTGTGAAAGACAGTTTGCTTTAATATTGCAGCTCCTTATAAGTTGATTGGCTCCAGATGATAACAATACATTCTATAATACTTGAGCAGCACAAATTGTTCTGGAATGAAAAATAAAAAGATATAAGGTTGTGTGGGTAGGAAATGGTATGTAGACCTGAGACCTGGGAAGAGGTGGGTAAATGGAGTGGTATATAATTCAATCGCAATTGTCCTGAACCTAAAATTCTAAAAGAACAAAATATTTTTTAAGAGGAAGAATTAGAATGTTCCTAGTGTTCTTAGACAAATATCCAGTGAAATACTAGTTTCAAATTCTGTTCCTTTACTGGAGTACTATCACACTGTTGGAGTAAACAGGTCACAGAACATATCTGTAAACGATGCCCATAATAATTTGTCCTCTTCATAGAAGAAAGGTCAGACTCAGATCAGATTATTTGCACAAGATTTGCAGAATCAGGGATGAGTATAGACTGTCCATAAGACAGCTGACTTATTTTTCTCTAAGAAAATCTCTCTCTCTCTCTCTCTCTCTCTCTCTCTCTCTCTCTCTCTCTCTCTCTCTCTCTGAAATCTCTCTGAATGTCTCTCCTTTCTATGAAAATTATCTGTGAAGTTATCTGTTTATAAAATTCATATCTTTAAGCCTGATTTTCCAGTGCTGATGTTTAAATATAAAGTTTTTAACGGAGCATTCAGAAACATAAGTAGAGGCCTTATGTATATGCTGACTTTATAACACATATATGTTCCTTTTTCCCTTCAGATATTTACTAATTAAATATGTGCTCAGCCCCACCAGTCATCCAGTCTATGGGGAGCTTCATCTTGAAATTACTTAGATACAGAACTGCAAAACCTATGCATCTGTTAGGGATACAGTCTGTGATACTCTGTTCTGTTGTAGCATCCAAAAAAGATTTTAAAAAATGATTTGTTTGACTTCTGTCTCTATTTACCTTTTCATCTATTCATGATTTTTCAGAAAATTGAGAAACTAACAGATATTGCTAATGATAAGAAGGTGTGTCTGTAGGAGGTTGAAGAGATGAGTGATACGTTATCAAAAATCTTAAAAAAAAAAATAAGAGTACCGCCCAGAGGGGACAGACCCCACATATACCTCTTATAAAATAAATGTGAAAGCAATGCAAGGTTGTGTAATGTTAGCATTTGAATAGAGGCTGGAGAGTAAAGGGTTTAGGATCATCTTCAGGGTCATACTGAGGACATCTTCACCTGCATAGACAACTGTTTCAAAAGGAGTAAAAACAGAATTAGATTAAGGTCTTTGATTTAAGTGTTCATATACAACCTTTATGACATTGAAGAGCTAAAGTTTGTCCTTTCCAGTGCAACATTATAGTTTCTTTACAAGATCCTAGTAATGCCTGGCACACTAAAGAAAATCCCATTTTCACATGACAATGTATAAGTCTATAGCTTTGAAAAGTTCAGAAACCTCACTATGATAGACAGTACACACAAGTAGTTTTCTGTCAAGTAGGTTTTCTGCAAGGTGCACCTCTGGAAATGTCTATGTCCTCTCCCCATGGTTCTCCACAATGGGTCAAACCATAGAAATACCTGCTTCACTGTGAAATGAGAATTTAAAAAACTGAAGCATGTGAATTAAAATGTAACTAAAGCATTATAGAAGTGTAATTTAATTTTATAGCATTCAAAAGATAATATACTTAAAAGTGTTTAAGTTCTATACAAATTGCTAATTTTTCCCCTTTCACTCACATCCACTGAGAAGCTTCTGCAGGTCAAAGGACACTGTTGGGGTGACATGGTGTATTTGGAAATCATATATACCCCTCTTGGAAACTGTGAAGATGGTTGGTTGGAGAAAGTTGTTAGGGGTATCAATAAAAGGAATAGTAGAAGCAATGAGTAGAACTGTGTAAATAATAATCCAACCTATAAACAATAAATTCCATAAAGACTGTTACATGAAATATTTTATTATAAGGTTAATAACAATTTTTTCATTTCATGGGTAAATAAACAGGCAATGCGTCCATGAATTACTGAAATAGGGAAACAAAAATAAATATTTCTTTTTTGTTTTATTGGATATTTTATTTATTTATATTTCATATGTTATCTGCTTCCTAGGTTTCCCTTCCTGAAACCCTTTATCCCATCCTCTCTTCCCCTGCTTCTATAAGGGTTCTCACCCACCCACCCACTTCTGCCTCTCCACCCTGGCATTCTCCTATCTTGGGGCATCAAGCCTTCACAGGACCAAGGGTCTCTTCGCTGATTGATGCCCGACAAGACCATCCTCTGCTACATATTCAGCTGAGACCATGAGTCCCTCCATGTGTACTCTTTGGTTGGTGGTTTAGTTCTTGGGAGCTCCGGGGTGGGGGGTGGGGGTCTGGTTGCTTGATATAGTTGTTCTTCTAATGGGTTGCAAAATAGAAACATATATAGCCTAAGATTTGGGAGAAGTAAAAGGTAAAAATGAGTCTTTATGTAAATTCTTATTGCAGCATGACAACATAATTCCTTGTGTTCAACTTACATAATTTTGTAATCCTCTGCACCTCCATAATGATAGACATTCCCAAAGTCAATGAATAATATTGTTGTTAAAGATTTTCTTACAGATATGGATGATGGAAACTTTAAAATTATTTTACTATGTATAAAAGACAGTATCCCAACTGTCAGATAATATTACCCACAAATTCTTGAGTTTCAGGGTACGGTGACAGAGCCTGTCTTGTTGGATGTGCCCGTGAAACATTTTGTTTATGGATTAACTATTGTTTACAGTTTTACCAAATGAAGAATTTGACTTTATCATGTTTTTCTAATCTGCAGAGAAATGTTAATCCAGCACCATGGCTGCTCTGGAAAGGGATCACATCCAGAGACATTCTAACTAGGCCTATTTCATCACACTGGAATGCAGACACCCTATGGATTACAGTATAATCTGACTGGAAGGCAGACTTGTTCTTAGTGCACATCTTTAATCCCTAAAAATGAATATAAGGTTAGTTTGAAAAGGAAGCAGTCATATTTGAATTTGCCCTCTATTTAAGACCAGACAATGTGGCAAATCAGAGATAGATTTGATAAAACAAGTCAGAAACTAAATATGACAAACTATCATGAGAATAGCACAGAAAGGAGAGGCTACTTAAGAGTAGAACAGGTGATTTTTTTTTTCTTCTCCCTCCAAAGAGGGACTGAAGCATCTTCACTTGGGTCCTTCAGCTTGTTAACCTTCTTGAGTTCTATGGATTGTATCCTGGGTGTTCTGTACTTTTATTGACTAATATCCACTTATTAGTGAGTATATACCATGCATGCCCTTTAGAATCTGAGTTACCTCACTCAGGGTGGTATTTTCTAGTTCCCTGCATTTGTCTGCAAAACTCATGATGTGTTTATTCTCAATAGCTGAATAGTATTCCATCGTGTAAATGAACAACATTTTCTATATCTATTCTTCTGTTGTGGGATATCTGGGTTGTTTCCAGCTTCTGGCTATCACAAATAAGTCCACTATAAACATAGTAAAACATGTGCCCCTGTGACATGGTGGGATATCTTTTGGGTATATGCCTAAGAGTGGTATAGGTGGGTCTTCAGGTAGATATAAGGGAGGTGCCTGGGTGGGAGAGGGAAGAGGAAAAGGGCAACATGATCAGGTATTGAAGCGGAGAACAGGAATGAAGGACTGTGGGCCAGCAGATTGAATGGAAACAGACAACCTTGGGAGGTAGGAGGTTGGGGGACCCTCTAGAATGCACCAGAGACCTAGGAGGTGAAAAACTCTCAAGACTCAAAGGGAGGGACCTTAGATGAAATGTCTAACAGTGGGTAGAGGGAAATTTTAGAGTCCACCTCAGCAGGAAGACAGGGAATCAAGTGAGGGATGTGGTTGCCATACCAGTCATAAACTCCAACCCATAGCTTTTCCTGTCTAAAAAACTGCAAGTACAAAAATGAAGAAAAGACTGAGCAAAAGGATATCCAGTGACTGGCCCAAATTAGGATCTAGCTCTAGGGGAGGCTCCAAGACCTGACACTATTACTGATACTATGGTGTGCATATAGTCAGGAGTCTAGCATAGCTGCCATCCTGGAGGTTCAACAAGCAGCTGACCAAAACAGAAGCAGATACTTACACCCAACCAATGGACTGATGTCAGGGACCGTTGTGGTTGAATTAGTGACAGGCTGGAAGAAGCTGAGGAGGAGGGCTACCCCATAGGAAAACCAGTGGTCTCAACTAGCCTGAATGTTACTAATAATAAATGCACTATTTTAGCAAGTGATCTCTGCCTTCCTTCTTTCAGACAGAAGTCCTGAATGTTGCATTTTTACCTCAATATTTGGTTTTGTATCTCTCTTCACTTTTACCCAATTTATCTCCTTACCTCTTTATTTTAATGTAATGCTAAATATTTATCTAAAGATGTGCTGGTACCTTTATTGTTCAATAAAGATGTAGACAAATACTTATGCTTTAGGTTTGATTTTATGAAAAAAATAGATATATTTCTCTTTGACTTTTTGTTAATAAATATTAATAAAATGTAATAATAGTAAAGTAATGGTTACCTGGACAGAAGATACCCAGATTTTTCAGAGGATGGAGATAAATACATGAACATAGAAACATATTCTGCTTAAGATTTTAGTCACCACTAAGTTGCTTTACACAAGTATGACATTGCTTCCTTCCCTCTTTCCTCTCAGCATTTCAGATTTGGGGATTTGTCTATTTTGGTTCCATTCTCACTATATCCACCGTCAATTCTGTGGAGAACACTCTGGCTAACAGTGAGTATTTTAGTATAGATTATTTAGCTTAATGTAAGCCTCTACTAGAATACTTTCAATATCAAGCTCAGTCCTGTTCTTTTTGTTATTTGAATAGTATATCTTGAATACATGCTAGATTCCAGAGCACCAGCTAAGCCTTTCATTAGTGGCAACCAGATTCCTCTATATGTTGTTAAATGGACCCTGAGAGTAAGGTTGAGAAGCACATTTTCAGAACATACTAATATTATACAAAAATATAAAATAGCAAATGGCATTTATTTCTATAATGATTAATTCATACTTATTTTTTCTTCTTGCTGCCTTGATTGTAGCCAATCAAGACTGCTGTGCATATCTCAGATGACAATATGGAATATCAATGAGTTATTGTTTGCACAGTTCAGAGTTCATGGACTAATACACAGTATCAGTGTTCAGCCACAATACCAGCATTCATGTAGTAATATTTGCTGCCTACTCACATTGGGGGATAACATTTCTTTTTATTTGAAGGTGAAATTTATTTATTTATAAACTTCCTCATTAAATTGTACTTATTTATTTGAGACAAGATTTTAGTATGTAACCCTAGCTGAATTATCCTGCAGATCAAGTTGTCCTTGAGCTTGTAGGAATCCTCCTGCATCTACCTCATTAATGCCAGGATTTCAGGCTGTGCCACCAGAAATCTTATATAAAATGTAGAGAATAAATTAAAGTATTTAAAGCACAGTGAATAAGACAAAGGCAATATCTCACAATTTCAATTCCAGCACTTAAACCTAACACTGAAATTTAAATCAAGGTCGATAAGAGGCATGTGGTAGCTCATATTTGCAATCCCAGGAATCACAGACTGAAGCAGGAGAATCTGAAAATTTGAAGACAACTTGGCCTACATAGTGAGTTTCATACCAGAAACATGAGCTGTAGGTACTTTTTTAACTACACGCACACACACACACACACACACACACACACAAAACAGCACACACATACATTTAATATATAATATATAACATTTATTCACACACATCTTTATGTTTTATATTTATATAATTAATATATTTATATACAAATATATACAAAACACTGTCTTCCTCATTCTGCACTTTGAATGTTCAGAATTTTATGTGTTTGTGTGTATATATATATATATATATATATATATATATATATAAACACAAAAACAACAAACACAAACAAAATGTTCAGAAGTTTGTGTGTTTGTGTGTGTGTAGATACATATATACATATGTGTGAATGTATGATACATATATCTCTGTGTGTGTGTATGTATGTGTGTGTATACATTCATAAAAATGTTTAAACACTTCAAATGAAACAACATATATCATGAAATCTCTTGAGCTAATGCGGACTGATTTAAACTTAGGGAATTTTCAGCATTCTAGTAATTTTGATTATTGCCCTTTGGTCATTTTATATACTTTCAACTTCAGTGATATGTGAGAATCCAGAGAGTGAAATAAATACACAACACATTTTGAAGATGAATTCAACACTTAGAGTGATTAACCATATTCTGTGACATTAATAAAAGTCAGTTGAATGAATTTCTTTCTTCACCAGGAACAAAGGCAGTTTTCAGGTTTGTTGTTTTGTCTATGTATCCAATTGTCTTAATAAGGTTTCTACTTATCTGATGAACTATTATGACCAAAAACAAGCTGGGGAATAAAGGGTTTATTTGGCTTACACTTCCATATCATGGTTCATTATCAAAGTAAGTTAGGACAGGAACTCAGACAGGGTAAAATCCTGGAGGCAGGAGTTGATGCAGAGATCATGGAGGTGTGCTTCTAATTAACCTGTTCCTCTCCTTATATCACAATTAACTTGCTTCTTTTTTGATGCTTATTTTATACAGGATCAACAGCCTACGGTTAGCAACAACAACAACTGCTTGGGCTACACCTTATCAATCATTAACAACAACAACAACAAAAATACAGGCATACCTACAACCCCATCTTCCGGTGACATTTTTCTTTCTCCTTTCCTTTCCTTTCCTTTCCTTTCCTTTCCTTTCCTTTCCTTTCCTTTCCTTTCCTTTCCTTTCCTTTCCTTTCCTTTCCTTTCCTTTTATTTTTGTCTTTTTTATGTAATACTTTGATATTTATTTTTATTTCATTTGATATGTGTGATGAATTACCTCTGATTAGCTGGGAATTCACTGTGTAGACCTGATTTGTCTTTAAATCTACCCATTTTTGACTCTTAAAAACCTATTATTCTCTCATAAATCCTTTCTGACCACAGCTTTTCCTCCCTCAATTCCCTCTACCTTCCCTCTCTACCATCTGCATCCTTCCCCTCCTTTTCCTCTAGGAGGCATTTTCTTAATTGAGTTTTCCTTCCCTCAGATGACTCAAGCTAATGTCAAGTTGACATAAAGCTTTCCAGCCCATCGATATAAACTCACCCTCGATATGTTAATATGAACTAGAAACTTTTCCAGAGAGAGCTAGGTATGGTTCAGAGATAGAGCTTATATTTCTTATAGAAAGCGCTTTCACCATTGGAGTCATTATTCTTGGAATGATGGACAATTGGCATGAGTGAGTGGAAAAATAGGCTCTGAAAGTAAATATGGTAATCTTGATCAAATATGGTGATCTTGATAAAGTTTATCACACATGATAAAAGGAGAGAAATGATTCCCAGAAACTTCCCCAGAAAACTAAACACAGACACAGACACAGACACAGACACACACACACACACACACACACACACACACACACACACACACACAAATTCAATGTGGCTTTCCCCATATATGCAAAAATAAATAGTAAAAAATAAAAAATATGGATTAAAAACAAGCCCATTTAGATTAATTTTACAAGGGTGAGTCCTTATACAGGTCTGAGACAAATACCTGTGTGTCATGGTCATCTCCTGTATGGACATGTAAACCCTTGCTATCTGGTATGCTTTATGTATTTGTCATAGTGGTGAAACATAAATGCTGTAAGTTCAGGAAGGAATTGATGGCACTTACAAACCTATGAACAACCAAAGTCATGACCAAATACAAACTATATGCTCTTAATTTTATGTATCCTCATGCATTTTTAATTATAATGAAAAACATTTTAATTTTGTTTTAATTTATCATTTAATCATTTTTTACAGTCCAGACTTTATCCCCATCCTGGTCCACCATCTGACTGTTCCACATCCCACACCTACTCCCCTTATCTTCAAGAGGATGTCCCTCCCCCACTCCACCAGACGTTTCCTACTTCTGGGGCTCCGAGTTTCTAGAGGGTAAGGTGCATCTTCTCTTACTGAACCCAGATCCAGTAGTCCTCTGCTGCATATGTGCTGTATATGTGTTCATATCAGCTGGTGTATGCTGCCTGGTCGATGTCTGAGAGACTCAGGGGATCCAGGTTAGTTGAGATTTCTGGTCTTCCTCTAGGGTCCCCTTCCTCCTCAAATTCTTTCAGTTTTTCTCTAATTCAACCACAGGTGTCACCAGCTTCTGCCCATTGGTTGAATGTAAATATCTGATCTGCATCTGACTCTTGCAGCTACTTGTTATGTCTTTCAGAGGTCAGTCATGATAGGTCTCTGTTTGTAAGCACACCATAGCATCAGTAATACTGACAGGGCTTGGGGCCTCCTCCTGAGCTGGATTCCAATTTGAGTCTGTCACTGGACCTCCTTTTCCTCAGTCTCTTCTCCATTTTTGTCCCTGCAAGTTTTAGAGGAACAATTCTGGGTCAGAGTTTTTGACTATGGGATGGCAACTCCATCCCTCCACTTGATGCCCTGTTTTTCTACCAGAAGTACTCTCTACAAGTTCTCACTGCCCATTGTAGGGCATTTCATCTAAGGTCCTTGCCTTTGAGACCTGAGAGTTCTCCAAGGTCTCTGGTACATTCTAGAGAATCCTCCCACCTCCTACTTCCTGAGGTTGCCTGTTTTTAGTCTTTCTTCTGGCCTTCAGGCCTTCAGTCCTTTTCTTCCTCAATACCTTATCATGTGCCCCCACTTGCCACAGGGGTACATGTTCTACTATATTCATAGCAGCCTTATTTGTGATAGCCAGAAACTGAAAACAATCAAAATGTCCCACAACAAAAGAATGAATAAAAAATGTGGTTCATTTAGTATTCAATATAGTATTATAATATAATTATTATATATATTATATAATATAGTAGTCAATTTAGTATTCATATAGTATTCAATGGAATACTACTGAGCTATTAAGAATGAGGACAGCATGAGTTTTGCTGGCAAATGGATGGGACTAGAAAAGAGCATCCTGAATGAGGTAACTCAGACCCCAAATGATATATATGGTATATACTCACTAGTAAGTGGATATTAGGCAAAAAAAAAAAAAAATTACAGAATACTCAGGATACAATTCACAGAACTCAAGAAGGCTAACAAACTGAAGGACCCAAGTGAGGATGCTTCACTCCCACTTGAAAGAGAGTAAAAACAGAAGGAACTTTGGTAGGAAAGGGGACAAGGAAAGGAAGAAGAAAAACAGTTTTCAATGGTCAATAATCACTTCACTCTATAAACTTAAAAACCAGGATGTATTAACAGTTCATTTTTTCTAAAAAATTTCTCTGTAATCTGTTATCATAAAAACTCCTAACACTATTCTTGTCAATACTTGGGATGTTATTCTCCAATTTTCATTATCACCATCTGCCAGGACTACCTCCTTTTATTCTTGACTCCTACAGCTAACTCAGTTTCTTCCTAGGGATTGCACACAGTCTCTTTCTTTCCAGCTTTCATGCTATTAATCTAGCCTGAGCTACCATTGCCACACTAGAAGTCATGCAACTCTTTGGACTCTTTAAAGTGTTTTCTTTAAGTGAAATGTACTGATATAATTACAAATTTCTTTGTCATATGACTACATCTTTATTACTCTAGTGTTAGACATTTAAGGTGAATGGCATTCTATTTAATTTTAATTAATCATGATCTTATTTGCTGACTTAGCCTTATATTTAAATATTAACATATGTAATACCAGGTCAATAGACTGTTATTTAACCGTGAAATAATACAAATCTTTGATAGTAAAATTGACATTGGAAAATATATTTAAGCATCTTTTAGTTATTCTTTATAATTTCTTTTTGTATAAAATGCATTTTGATCTTATTCATCTTTAATCCCTGCCTGACTTTCCCCAGAAAGAAGACAAAAATTTTGACAAGAACATGTATACTTTCTTCATATACATACCTATTGCTATACTGTCATGTGTAACACACCATTCCATAGAATAACTTATGTTAGTCATTAATAAAGTAATTGTACTTACCTACTATTTGCATGTTATTTCTATCTAAGTATACAATAAGTATACAGTTTATTGAGCAAGTTTTTATTGTTTTAGGTTATTTGAAGACTATATGGCAATCTAGAATTTTTTGTTTTAGTTTTGATAATATATGTAATAACTTACTTTCAAGATTCTTATTAACCTTGTACTCTACCTAAATTAAGTGTTTTTTAAAAAAATTTTGTTTTGTTGTTGTTATTGTTTCTGTTTTTAGCCAAAAATCATTGTGTGGGATGATTGTTGTTGCTTGGAATTCTATCTTTGAGTATAATCTCTTGATAATAATCCCATTTCTATCAAAAGCCAATGTAGAATATGTTAAAGTCAATTTTTCTAGAGCTTAAGATAAAATCAAGGAAGCAAAATTTGAATATAAAATACAAATTTTACTAGATGTCCGTTTTAGTTTATACTTTTACTCTAAGTTAATATTGCAATTTCCATTCCTTCTTATTTTGTGATTTCATACTGCCTTTTTAATATCATATGGTATCCTTACTGTAAGAAGGGAAGTTTTAAAAAGGATATAATTAGAGCATATTCAATACTTCAATTCCATTAAAGATTCAGTTTAATCAAATCATGGAGATTTAGGAACACAAGCCTTACAGTTAAAGCTTCAGTCCAAACTTTAGAACTGTCAGTCAAGCAAATCTCTCTTTGAAAATGAGTGTGTTGGATATGTTGTTAGTGTCATAGAAATCAAACAAGTAGACAATTTTTATATGATATAAGTACTGTAGTACATACTGGAACTATACTAGAATTTCCTAGCATTTTCTTATAAATATGAGGATACAGTGGACTTTCATATGAATTAATGTACTAATTTGACAACAGCTTTACAGCTGAAAGTGGAAATTGATAATTATTATTTTTATACACATATGCCTAACCTCCTCATCTGTCTAGATGTAAATATGTTCTTTAGAACATGGGGAAATAATGCTGGCTTTACTTATGTTAACTTCTAAAACTGATTAATACAGTATTAATGTATAGTAAGTAGTCTGGAAAAATATGTGTTAAATGAGGCTATAAGTGTTATCAAATATTTTTGTTTTGCTAAAATACTTGGTTCTTATATTTCCATAGCAATGAGTTCACATTACTGCTTAAAGATAACTCTGTTAATGGCACAGTACACTGACCTTTTGGAGTGTAAAAGTAGAACCATTCTCTAAATAGAGAATTTAAAACGTGCTTAGAGAAAAAGAACATTAAAAGTGCACACCATTGTAATTATGCAGAAGGAAAAATAAACAGAGATGGGACAACAATATAGAAGAGCAGAGTAGGTGATGCTACAATTAAAAAAAACCTATTAGAAAATACCACAAAGAAGAAAAACAACTTTATAAGTTAATTTTACATACATATAGTGCTTTTTAAAAAGGTATGCTCACTTTTGACTCTCCTGTTAACTTTACAACAAACACTTATATCAGTGTTAGTGTGTTCTTAATTTTTATGTATTTCAACAAGCTGAACAAATATTTGTTTTCCTGCTTTTTATTTCTATGGGAATATTTCCAATTTTCTATTGAAAAGCTGGACTTTAGCACCATGGCTCTTCAATTCCTTTAGAGTTTTTCATGATATGTTTTATTTACAGTCTTTTCTAGAAAAAAAAATTATTTCAAGACTGTTTTCTTTATGCTTTGATAAAATTCAGGAGAAAATAACATTAAAGCAAAATTTTATATCCTATTTTTCTATTGTTCACCAATATAACCCTAAACTTAATTTGTAGAATTAGCTAAAATTTCAAATTGGTTTGCTCCTACCATATTGACTCTGCCACCTAAACCCCAGTCCATCTGTCAGGCAGGACAAATTCTAGGTTAAAAGTTTTATGTCTGGGTTTGTCCTAGTCACACCACTGGAAGTCGTGTCTGGTTAAATAAATGGTCTTTTCAGAATCCATGTACCCCCATTACTAGGAGTCTTTGCTAGGGTTACCCTCATAGATTTCTCAGAATATCCATTGTACTACATTTCTTCCTCAGACTCCAAATGCTCTGTAATTCCAGTTGCCTTTTCAAGTATCCTCTTTCTCTATTTTCCCCCAACCTGATCCCTCCTGTCCACATACAAACCTGCCCCTAGTCCACCTGAGATATCTATCTGTTTCTACATCCCCAGGAGTTTCCTGTGCCCCCCTTCTGGCTGGCTGGTTGAATTCAGCTGTTCTGGACAAACCTCCTCTTCAAGCTATCTGATTATTAAATGCAGCTTCTTTTGACTTCTTACTAAATTGCTCTGCTTGGCCTCATACTAACTTTGGAAATCCATTCTAATTTTCTAGTTCTTTCTCATTGCCTGACTCATTTAATCATTTTATCTGCAACCTGTATCTGTAAAACTGAACTGATGAAACTGCATAACTCTCTCTCTCTCTCTCTCTCTCTCTCTCTCTCTCTCTCTCTCTCTCTCTCTCTCTCTCTCTCTCTCTCTCCCCCTCTCTCTTTCTCTTTCTCCTCTCTGCGTGTGTGTGTCTGTCTCTCTGTCTGTGTCTTTCCCTCTGTCTCTCTCTGTCTCTCTCTTTCTGCACTGTTTCTAAGCAGTTCTCCAGAGAGTTGAGAGTATCCTATCTTTGACACATTCTGTCAGACCTTCCTCTGATTCGTCACTTTGTCTGCCCCAACCCCAAATTATAAATCACTTTCAAACATGCCCGTTTCCTTCTACAAACGAATTTTACCTTCATTGTTTGAGATTAAAGGTGTGAACTAAAGTCATGTCTGTATTCCAGCCAGATCACACAGATCTAGAAGGACTTTAGTTGTGATCTCTTGCCAGAGTAGCCATGTGCTGGGTTATTATTTTGTTACTACAGGTTATGGTTGTATAGTTTGATCTTCTTGTGTGACTCCTAACAGTAAAAGCAAAGCCTGCCTCTGATATGTTTGCCTGCTTTGGAACCAACTTCTTCTTACTTGGATGCATAGTCCAATCTCATTATGAGAGGAGCTACCTAGGCTTATTGCACCTTGATATGCCATGTTTGGTTGATATCCTAGGGAAACCTGAACTTTTCTGAGGGAAATAGAAGATGAGTTGATGAGAGAGAGGGAGAATGGTGAGATTAGGAAGGGAGAAGGGAAAAGAAACACTAGTTGGATGCAATATATAAAAAAGAATAAATAATATAATTATAAAATAATTAGCTCACATTTTAGCATTATCTCTTTTGAAGTCCTTACTTATTTAGTGAGCGATGCTCATTGATTTTATTTTATCCAACAACTGGAGACTATCAATGCTTAGTATTTATTTTAATTTTTATTTACACTGTCTCATGCATGTGTATGTGTGAATGTGTGTATGCATGGATGCATACATGTTCTAGTGTATATGTATAGATATCAGAACACAATTCATGGTAGTCAGTTGACTCTTTCTAACCTCTGGGTCCCAGAAACTCAGGTGGACTGGCTTTATGACAAGTACCTTGGCTCACTGAGCTATCTCCTTTGCCCTCAGCATTTACTTTATATTACGAACTATAGTATGTTCTTTGGTTGGAAGTATCTAACACTGTGTTATTTTCAGTTTATCAGTGTTCATTTGGAGCAAATTTTATTTCAATGGGCTGTTAAACCAGTACTCTCAAATCTATTCTATCAGTTCTGTTTTAAAGTAGCACTGAAAATGCTGTTTCCACTTCCCCATTTTTCAAGTGTTCTTATTTTGTTATGTATTTTTCCTGGTCCCATTGTCTCTTTGTACCCCTAGGTGAATGATATTTATTATAGGACAGAGACCATCTGTTAGAAATAGATGAAGAATAATCTGGGTCAGTTCCAAGGCCAGGTTCTATATATCATGTTATTTGATGGTTTATGATCCTGTTTCTCACAAATCTGTAAGGATAGTATGCCTCATATGTCACCACATAGACAGAGAGTCAGAGTATCTATCCCTCGAGGCTGTACATTTGCTCCTTCACCTGAGACAATGGAGCTTTCAGCATCTTGGCATCCACTCACTCAACTCAGATGACATTTTCTTTGTCATCTAAGTTAATGGATATACAATAACCTTATAGAAGTGTAAAAGGACATCTCAAAAGGCACTTCAGATTTTCTTCTATTTCTAGAACTCTCCAAAGTTGACATGACTGATGAGCGAACTCTAAATGGAGCCATGGGCACTGTCAGTTACAAATATGCATTGCATCCACACTGCTAGGTCATATGTCAGGCTCACACTGCACTCTATTTCTCTTCAGACAGAAGTTAACTTCAAGATCATCTACTTTTACATTGAAAAATTTAAAGTATTATTTTATTAATTCTTTGAGAATTTAATGCAATGTATTTTGATCCTATTCACTATCCCCTCTTCTAACTCCTCCCAGATCCACCCCATATCTCTACGTACCCAGGTTCATGGACTCTTCCCATTTCTATTTTATTTTGATGCCCCAAACAGTGCAATTTCTCTTTCCCGAATACACTTGAGTATGCAGACTGCCTTGGAGAGCAATCAACTTATCAGGAGCTTCACCTTTAAAACTGACACTTCTAGAAGCTATAACATGCTAGTCTAATGGCTACTTTCATGCTGTGATTTTTTTAATTGCTTGGGCTTACATAGCTCTGTGCATGCTATCATAATTATTCTCAGTTCCCATATGCACCTGTGCTGTTGTGCCTGGAAAAGTCTGTTTCCTTATAATGATGTAACCCCTCTGGTCCTTATACTCTTTTCAATGAACCTTAAGATCCCTGACCCTTGGAAGTAGAAGAGTACTATGGATATCCTATTTAGTGATATAAAGTCCATAGACTCTTCTCTGCATATTGAGAGATGCACTGATCTATGGGTATATTATATTACTAAAACATTAGCAGTCATTTTAAGACTTAGTCCATTAAAAAAAAATACTATTATTACTATCATGCCCTAGGACTTGACATCTAGTCACAGGTTTTTGTTTCTAGTGATGGTGCTTAATATAGTTCTATCTCTTAGATTAAAAAACTAAATCTATCACATCAGAAAATCTTTGGTTAAGCCCATAATATTCAAGTCACTATTTCACTAACAGACATATTTCAAGCCATTGCTCTAGCTTCCGGGTTTCATAGTTGAATATGAATAATGATTATTTTTCTCTTTCAATAGTATGCACACTGAATAGTATGCACTCTTTCAATAGTATACTACTGAAGTTAGGGTAGAAAGTCAGTAGATTCTCTCTCTCTCTCTCTCTATACATATATATATATATATATATGTCTTTAGTTTCTCCACATGTTATGACTCAAATATGTGCTATCTTTTACAATATACAGAATTTTAGTGTGACAGACAAGCTTCAATATTACCACAAGTTTTTCATTAAAATAATTATGCAAATACATGTTTTGGAGTTTCTGATGTATTTATTTATAATATTGTATTTATTGATAATACTGCATCCTTTGTTTTGCCAAGGATGTTGTAGGTCACCAAGGCTAATCCAGCACAATCTGCAGACAGGCATGATAGCAACATGGAGAAGGGGATATTTACAAAGACCCATTCTGAATGGAGGAACTGTTGGTATTTGATAGCTGCTAACATAGAGAGAGTGAATTTTATTTACTACAGAAGCCCCCGATAGTTTAGACATTGGCTAGTGGTGTGCCATAGAGCCAAAAGTTTGTGGACAGTACATTTTGGATGTTTTCATAAAAGGAAGTTCAGCATTTTTTCATGTATAATATTAAACAGATATAAAACAATCCTTATTCCTATTGTGTTAACATAAACTTTTCTTAAAACTAAAACTAACACTTTCATTTTTACTATTCCAAAGGAAAAATACTTTGGGAATGTTTATGTAGATAAGCATCCCTAAATCATGTGTTCTTTTATACATGTGCTGTTCTGTCTGACATTACTCATTACATAGATAATGAGCACACAGTGGTTCACATCTGTAAGCCCAGCATATAGAAGGTTATTATATGAAGATTGGTGTGAATATTAGAACAATTTTGTTTACATGTGAAGACTCTATCTTAAAAGAACAATAAAAACAATAGAACTGTAGTGCTACACTTTAATTCAGGCTCATGTAGGCTGAAAAAAAATAGCATGAGGAATCACTAAAAATTAGTGGTTTCCGCCTTATCTAGAGAGAAATCATTTATTCAAACTTGCAATGAATTTTATGAAAACAGAATTTTAATTGGGGTCCAATTGCATAGAAGCACAGACATATATAAAATGTACACATATGAAAAGCAGTCATTTTTTAAAAAATATTGACCTAGATTGAAGTGAGTCCCTTGGGTACTTGTTTTCCAAAACACTCAGTACTCTCCTGTGCATCACAGCAACATGAAAGCTGTGGCTTACATGGATGTTGTTCCACATCATGTGGTCTACTTATTCTCTTATATCTTAGAAAATTATAATCATCTCAGTTTCTTATAGTCATTTACAAACTAAGAAACATAAAGGTATAGGCTATTGTTCTGTTCTAAAGACTGGAAACAAGAATTGTGAACAAGCCTGGTTTCTACTGAGGATTTTGACAAGTATTCCTTTCCTTATATCTGGTGACACTGACAATTTTTATCTTATCATGGCTTATGAATCGCAATCTACAATTTCTACAATTTCTACAATTCTACAATTCTACAAATTCTACAAATTCTACAAATCTACAATTCTACAATTTCTACCTTCATCTTTACACATTGGGTCTCATTACTTTTATCTAATTAACATAACTATACTAACTGTATGGGAGCACAGCTGTTTTAAGTCATCTTAACTTTAAAAAGTATAGTAGAAATAACAGTGTGATGGTTAATTTTGATTGTTAACATAGCAGACTTGAGAATCACCATGAAAAAAATCTCTGTGCAAGTCTGTGAGATACTTTCTAGATTAGGATAACTGATGTAGGCATACTGGCCCTAAAATCGGGCCACAGCAGTTGATAGGTACTGGCCCAAAACTGTTTGAATAGGAGGAGAGAGTAGAGGGCTAGCATGAGGAACTACCTGGTTCCTGATAGACAATGTAATGTGACCAGTTGATTTCTTCTCCCATCACTGTGTTGGCTCTGATAGTACAGAATGCAGCTGTTGAGACTTTGAGCAAAGATGATTCTTTACTTTTTTAACATTAATTTTTTTCAGTTATATTGTCAAAGCAGCAAGATGAGTAAGTAGTACCTGCCCCATTCCAAACTAATAATCTTCTGGAGTATTAGAGGTTATGGTGCTAATAGATACTGTGTGTGTTATAATGCAAATAGCACCCCAGAATTGACTTAGAGTCAAGACTTAGCTAGCTGAATTTCTCTGCTTCACTTTGTATTGACCCAGGTTCCAGTAGCTACATAGCTGCAATTACATAGATTTAAACATCAAACCTCTTCAGTATTGTGAGGAATTTTTTGCACAGAAGGAAACTTGATCAGCTATGTCCATAGTAGATTTATTTCTTATAGCCAGAAACTGGAAACAACCTAGATATACCTCACCTGAAGAATGGATAGAGAATGTGGGACATTTACACAATGGAGCATTACTGGGCTGTTTATAAAAAAAATAACAGAATGAAATTTACAGTCAAATAGATGGAACTAGAAAAAACAACCTGAGTTGGGTAACCCAGACAGAGAAAGACAAACAAGATAACCAGACCCAGAAAGATGAAAATGGCACGTATTTATTTACAAGTGGGTATTATCTGGTACATAAAGAATAATCATACTTGAGTCTCAGAAGGGGAAAAATAATTTTGCAGGCATACTGGGGGAATGTAGGAATGGCAACAGGAGGGATCATGGGGATTGAAGGGAGAGAGGACTGGGAAAGACTGGAATCAGGAGTTGGGGAGGAGATTCCAGGGTGACATTGAAACCTAGTACAATGGAATCACTGGAATCTACAAGGGTGACTCTAGTGAAGAATCCTAATAATTGGGGATATGTAGCCAGAACCAGCCATCTTTTCTAACTAGGCAAGGCTCTTACTGGATGGATTAAAACATTAACCCAGCCAGAAAAACATTTAACCTAGAATTTCTCTTGCCTGCAAGTTGTGCTATGGTAAGGGTGGCATAGAACTTGTGAGACTGGCCACCAAATGAGGGGTCCAACTTGAGGCCTATACCATGAGAGGGCTCCCATGCCCCAAAAGGGAGTCCATGCTTGACAGGGCCTGGTGGGCCAGGAATGAGAGTTCTTGTGTAACTCCTAACAGTAGGAGTGTGGACTGACTATGATTTTTTATTGGATATTTTATTTATTTATATTTCAAATGTTATCACCTTTCCAGATTTTTCCTCCAGAAACCTCTTATCCTATTCTCCCTCCTCCTGTTTCTACACTGAGGAATCAGAGCCTTCCCAGGACCAAGGTCCTCTCTTCCCATTAATGTTCAATGGTAGCATGTTCAATGGGAGGATGTTTTCTGCTACATATGCATCTGGAGCCATGGGTCTCTCCATATGTACTCTTTAGTGAGTGGTTTAGTCCCTGGGAGCTCTGGGGGTCTGGTTGGTATTATTGGTATTCCTATGGGTTGCAAACCCTTTCACCTCCTTGACTGTGACATTTGAACCTGCACTTGGGACCCATTTCCTCCAACTGGGCTTTCTGGTTCAGCCTTGTTGTTATCACATACTATGGTTAAACTGACATCTCACAGGGAAGAAATACCAATATTTTAACCTGTGTTTCCTCTTCTTATTCCAAAAATCACCAGTAGCTATCCATTAGCCACTATTTCAAGAGAAACAAGCAAAGAAAGGATTATCAACATCAAGTGGCTGCTTGCAAAAGTGACACTGCTGACTGAATAGTCAGTATAGAAAAATATTAACATTTTATACCATACACATATTCTCTGGGAAAATGTGTGCACAGAAGAAAGCTCTGGAGAATGAAAACAGAAAGGTTACAGAAAGGGAACTTGTTAAAAATGTGACCCAAACTAACCTCCATCAAATCAGCAAAGCAAAAATCATTGTGAGACAGCCAGAAAGCATTGCACCAACATAGAGTAAGATGTCACCATATGCCTCTATAGGTGCTTCTTTCTATGCCATGGTTAGCAGTTTGCACATTTTCTAAAAGAAAACTTGCAGTGTTCTTTAGGGCTTCAAAATCTTGACTGTTGTACTACACAGTTAGGTTGTCAAAGGCAATGTTCTCTTAAGAAGGACATGTGTTGATAATATTGTAGTAAAAAGAAATTTGTCTGATTTCAAATTCAGATCTTTTTAGCTACTTTATTTTTGGAGTTTAGTAATTTTGGCTGTGTAACTAGACGCTGAACTTGTTGCTTATGTCAATCCATCCAATATGCATGCTCTCCTCAGGTAGTTTTATTCTGCCTATATACCAAGAGATGTACTTATTTGTAACCAGAGTAAAGTGGAATGAAACCCTTTAAGATTCGCTGTGAATTCAAATGCCAAGGTAATCCACCAATAAAATACTTACAGTATACATATGAATTTGTATATCCCTTGAAAATATGTGTATTTAGTTCACCATCAAATCAACGTTTTTCATTAATATTCAATGAAAAAAATAGGCAAAACACTATCTCTTTCAATCTTTTTAGCATTACATACGCACATATTATTTTAGCTGATAAGCTTGCTCCCCACAATCAAAAAAAATTTACTGTAACTTTCCTATTTGCTTAAATTTCAAGAATGGTTTGTTTTTAAACTATGAACATGTTTAAAAATTACCTTCACAGAGGTCAGCGTGATGGCTCGTACCTTCAGTTCTAGCACTCTGGAGGCAGAGGCATGTGGGCCTGTGTAAGTTCAAAGTAAGCCTGTCCAACATTGCAAGTTCCAGTCAAACTAAGGACTTAACTACACATATTACATAATTTGGTTTTTTTTTCTTTTTCTGATAAGATTCTAAAGTGACACAGAGAGATTCCATCTATATTATAGTTCCTTAAATTAACTGAATTGAAAATTAAAATTAAAAATTTGGTATGCATATGTTTCTATAAATACTCTTGATTTTTGTTTTATAGAAGAGCTATGGATTCTCATATGTCCGTCTACATTAAGGTAATGAAATGCTGACATTCAGGTTATAGAAAATAAAGGAAAATTAAAAGAAAAATAAAGGAAATTAACTATCTCCCAATAATTATTTTCTAAACAGAATATTTTAATGCAATATAGTATACTGTGATGGTTTCTTATGTATCAATTCCCATAAAAGTGTGAATCTACACCAATATACTCATGCAATGTGACATTTAAGTTTTTGTCTAATTTTGAATTTAAAACAATATTTGACCTATGCATATATGTCAAGAACTATTTATAATTGATAGTCAAGTTTTTTCAATAGAATCCAATTATGTCATAAAATATAAATTTATTGACATATTTTTGACTTTAGCTGGAAAAAAAATCTCTAAATATAGGAAAGCTATAAAGTATGAATGAAAAGTACAAGTTTATATATGAGCCAAATACTGAAATCTAGATAGATGTTTCTTTCCATTAATTGCTGTTAGTCTTTACATGGCTGTGACAAAATACTTGAGACAACAATATAAATTAAGGAAAGACATTTTCTGGCTCAGAAGTTTAGAAGCTTCAACCCAGAGTCAGATGCCCCCAATTCTTCTGGACTGAAATGTGTCAGAATGTCACCTTGAGTAAAATGTAAAGGAGTAATCCATTGAACACAGATCTCCAGTTCATGACATTCTAGAGACAGATAGAGAATAAGGTGTCAGAAACAAGATTTCCTTGGTTATCGACTTTTGACAACCCCAAATCAAGTCTTGTTGATTCTCAATAATGTCAACAAATTATTAGTGCTATGGTGGATATGTTCATACAGTAGAGTGGAACATTCTTGACCCCATCACCCACTGTGCTGGACATACCTTGTGGAGATTAAGCTTTCAAGCCATGGACCATTTTATGAGATATTTCATTATCAAATCATTGGAGTTACAGTTTAAAAGCTAATTTTCTTGGGAAAAGTGTTGGTTATAGCCTGCAATGGAAACAAACAGAGATCTTTGGTTAGCAGAAGAAGTATTTTATGGAGTTTTATAATGAGAAATATTAACAGTTGATGTATTATAAAATAACTATCATTTTATAAAGAATTTCATAAATGAAACTTGTTTCTGTTAATGTGTATGTGTATCTGTATGTGTGTATGTGCATGTGTCTGCAATGTATGCCTGTGTGTTTATATCTCTGTCTCTCAGTCTCTTTCTTTGTCTCTCTCTTTGTCTCTGTTTATCTCTGTCTCTGCCTCTCTCTGTCTCAATCTCTCTCTCTCTCTCTCTCTCTCTCTCTCTCTCTCTCTCTCTCTCTGTGTGTGTGTGTGTGTGTGTGTGTGTGTGTGTGTGTGTGTGTGTGTTTGTGTAATGGGATTCCTATGAAAATGGCAGTACAACATATGTTCTCTGCTTTTATGGGTGAATGTTATTACCTTACTAATTACAAAGACACTGGAAGTAATCCCTAATATTTTGACAATAACAGAAAACCATAATATAATAATATGAGAATAAAGCCTTAGAACTGCATCAACTATCCCTTAAAAAGCTATTTAAAAAAAGAATATATTTGTACTTTGCTGAACTATACTAAATGGGTAAACCTCATCAAAGATTACAAATGAAAACCATATATTTTAGTTAATTTGTATCTTTAAAATATTAAACAATTATGAAGAAAATTCCTAGGCTACTGAAAAATAGCATAGTCTTTCATGTTTTGTGGAATGTTCTATAGATGACTGTTAAGTTCATTTGATTTATACTGTTACATTATGTAGTATAATATTTTAATAAATCCCAGCACAGTGTTCCTTCTCTCCTTTGGCCATTTATGTTCCTGAATGAAATACACACAACATCTTATATTTTAATATGCCTTAAGCAGATCAGTAGCTGGATAACTGTCTAACCTCCATTTTGTTAGAATCTACTCTCTCATTGATAACTCTGAGTTACTACTTACAAATTTCTATATTCCATCTTGGTTGCTCTTCACTCCCTTGAGCTGCCCTCTGGCCATGTTCTCTTGGCCATTTAAATGGAGACTCTCTTCCTCTCTCCTGTATATTCTTGTGTTGGCAACTCCCCCTCATACATCTTCTTACCTTTCCATGGCAGCTATTTATCTCTCTCTAGCACACTCTTCCAAGCTATGGTGGCTCTGTCCCTCTCCTTCTTGTTGTCTCAAGCCCTGCAAACTGAAACCCCACCTACGTATCTTCTCTACAGCTTTTGGCTGTTGACAACTTTCAATCAATCAAAATTAAATAGGGGCAGGTCCCCAAATGCTATAGATTCCAAATCTTGGAGACCAACACTTAAGCATTAGAATACAAACAGGGTTAGGCCAACCCACTACAAATTTACTACAGCATTTATATGTAGATTTGTGTCTGGCTGGCAGCAATATTGGCAGGAGTTGAGTTCTGACCTCAGCTGCTGCTACCACTGTTCTCTGGTCAGTGTGTGATTCTGGTTATCAAAATGGTTCTTTTATGAACTTACGTGATGCAGATGCAGTGTTTGGTGGGTAAGTGTTTAGAATTGTATTATCCTCCTACTGGTAGACTTTTTATTCACAATTCAGGGCATGGCTAATAGAGAACAAATTTCATTTTTGGCATTGTTGTGTTGGTTTTTGTGTGAGTGTGTATGTGTGTGTGTGGTGTGTATGTGTATGAGTATGTGTGTCTGTTTCTGTGTTTCTATGTGTATGTCTGTGTCTTTGTGTGTGTACATGTATCTGTGATTTTTTTTGTGTTGTTTGAATATCTTTTTGGTTTGGTATAATTTGTTTAAATTTTCTTTAATTTTTAGGTTTTTATCTTTTTTTTAGACAAAGAGAGAAAAAATATCTGTGAAAAGGAAGGTGGAGAGGATCTGGAAGAAGTTGAGTAAGAAAGAAAATATGATCAAAATACATTTTTTAAAATTTATATAAAATTAATATACTCATTAAATTGGAATTAATCTTTTGATAATACACTTATGGTTTTAAAATGAATACCTTTATATTTAAATATCAATTATATTACATTCCTCTGGTTCAATATTTTTCAAGTTTTAATACTAATTGAACAAAATATATTTTTATGAAAATTCTGTCTTGTGTGCCATGGAGAATACCTTTGCTTGACACAATTTAGTCCTATAGATTACTCTTGCTTATTTTGCAAACCCTTACATGCTGGTAACAATGTACAAATCCAGCTTTTCTTCTCTGTTGATCATGTTAATTTCAAAGGCTCTAATAATTTTAAACTACAGGAGATCAGGAAAAATATTTTCTTGAAAGTTTGAATAGCAATTAAATATATAGCCTTTAAAAAAATTTTTTTTAACTATGTAGTAGGTTTTTTGATTGCTCCCAGTGTTACAGGATATCTGATCACACTGTGAAGCCTGAAATTGTGTTACTGAAAAAAGCTGTTTCTAGTTGTGGTATGACTCAGCCTTAGCACACACCTTTAATCCCAAACAACAAAGATAAAGTTAGTTGGTAAAAGGAAGCACCCATGTTTAAATATATGAGACTATATATTTACTAACTTGATATTGTCTGTAGAAAAATAAATTTCACTGTGGCAGACAAAGTGACAAATCAGAGAAAGATTTGACACAATGGGTTATACCCAACTCTCAAGAGACAAGAGAGGAAAATGAGGCTACTTAAGAGAGAATGGTGTAGATGGAAAAAAAAGAAAAAAAGGAAGGAGGCAGTTCTAATGGACAGTTATAGAGATACAGGTTGCAAAGAGAGAATAACCAAGGCACAAGAAATGAAAGGATGAATCCAAAGAATGATCAGGGGCTAGAAGATAAGAATAGATTGCCAGAATTAGTATGAGAGTAAGCAGAACAAAGGAGAGGCTAGATTGAATCAGTCAGCCAGTAGAGGAGTTTGAGCCAGATTAGCTGAGTTGAATCAACCATGCAGAGTTCAGAAAAAGTAGAAAGAGTGAGTTTATTCAGCAGTAATTCTCAGAGGATGAAAATATTTTAGGCCTAGTTAACATTGTATGGAGGCTAGAAACTTCAAGGACTGGGTCTAGGTTAATTGATGGAGGTATAAAACCTCAGAGACCACAACCACAACAGGCAAATAAAAGTTATCTTTACAACCATGAACAAATAAATTGCATTTGTACAGAACTGAGAGACGTCTGTTTCTGAGGTCCATTTGTTGCCTTCTGTGTGGTTGAGATAATCAGTTTGTATGAGATCATTGTGGGTTTCATGAAAGGACAGCCAGATATAAAGTTGCTCACAGACTTTTTTACTTACAGCAGCTAATTCTCAATACATTATTAAGCAAGCATGATGCTTTACATTTTTGTTTCCCAAACTAGGCACTGTGTTAAACTTCATTGCTGAACTAGAGGAGAGCCATGTTTTCGGAATGTTTGCCCTTTTGAATGTAACAAGTTGCTTAGGTGATATACTTGCTCATGAGTTTGTTTTTCTCCAAAGGAAAACTCTTTCCATGGAAGGACCTGACTTTGGGCACATTTTCTTGCTCTTCCACAAAATGAAGCCAATAGATACACTTTTGAGTGAGATTTTCCTGGTGAGGGCAACTGTGCAGAGCAGCCTCTTATGAGAGACCCAGGATTTTTATGATCCAAAACACTATAAGCTTACTTCTCAAAGATATGATTTTAATTTAGCTGAAATTTAAGGTACTGATCATCTTCAGCTGTAGTAGAAACAACAAATCTAGGAACAAACACAAAAATCAGTTTGGTTTTGATACTTAAATTGTAATTTAGAAAACACTAATAGATGACAATGTCATATGGTTGTCAAAAATATTGTTTTGAAAATATCGAGGTAAAATGTACATATATGCCCTTCTGTATGGGTACTATGTGCTTACATTTGTAGACATAATTATCTTTTCATATGAATACATGTACATTCACACTTATATATTTTTATAAAATTCTTAGCTTTTGTCTACTTCATAATTCCTTTGTTTCTTTCTTTACACTGTACACAAATTTTCTGACAGCAAGTTCTTTTGAGATTATATATTTACTAACTTGATATTGTTTTTAGAAAAATAAATTTTCAGTTTTATTTAACTTAGTGTTTATAGGTTATTATAATTCTAGTTTTAATAAGCAAGTTATATTTTTTATACAGAGAATTCAACTCAGGACTCATATATGGAATGTAGCCAATCCACTATTTTACAATATGTTTAGCTTTCCTTATAATTGTAATTTTGATAAATAGACAAGATAAATTTTAGTGGCAATCTGGGAAATAAAATGAACATTGTTATTTTCATTTTTAGATATTTCAATCAGAAAAAAGTTCTTAAACTAAAGTATCAATGAAAATAATTGTAATTTCTCTCCTTCATAGTTATCCCATTATTTGTGGCAAGAAAAAGTAGATGATAATTTAAAAAAATATATATAAACAGAAAATGAAGCCAAGTACTATTATAAATAATGAAAATTCTACACGTAAAACAGAGTAGAAGTGTCTAGTTTTCTGTGTCAAAGGAACTAATGCTTCTCAAAGAGACTCCCAAAATGTGAAAAGAGTGTATAAGGAGAATTTAAAGAAATGCTTCAGATATTTATTAAGAACAATACAAAGAAATGATAATTACAGGTGACTACAGGAAGACTATTTTTGACCCTTAAAGTATGTGATATATTGAGACAGAAGAAACAGGGACTTATGGAGAGTAGTCAATTATAAAGCTTAGATAATATAGAAACTTCACATTAGTATGAGAATTGCAATGGAGAAAGTGGAGTGAGTTAGAGATTATAGATAATATCCTTTACAATAGCTGTGGATAGCGTATTCTACACTGACAGTGCTTGGGTAAACAATGATCTGAATACTTGCTGATATATTCATCCCTGTAATTACAATTACAAATGCAAACAGAAGTATTGTAGATGTGACTAAATCAAGAAACTTGACCCAGAAATATTATTCTGGAATTCCTCCACAGATATAATACAATCCCAAAGAATTTTATAAGTAGAAAGCAGTGAATTAGTGGCAAAACACAAAGTATGATGGTAAAAACAGTAAGTGGGTTAATATAGCCATGAACCAATATTTGCAAGAAAATTTCTATAAACAGAAATAAAAGGATAGAAATATATACCCCCCCCAAATTCCTATTTTTATATTGGCTTTTACTTGATTATACTACAAAAATTTGATTTTAAAATTTTCATGTCCAATAAGATAAGGTAATAAATATCTATTGTTTTGAAAATATAATTTACAGACAAATGGTATTAGTAACATTAATACAAACACAATGTTGTGAAAGGATGTGGTAAAAAATGAAAAGATGGTCATCTTAGTTAATACCTTTGGCACATAATTTTAAAAAAAGTAAGTAGAAAAGATGATTTTTTTTTTTACCCTATACAAAGAGGAAATTGGAGGCTATGGTTGGCCTTTGAGAGCTCCACTTGAACTTTGAATGCATTCAATTTTGCACTGACGCTTACCAAAGAAAAATATATTGAAAATGTAAAAGAAATATAATCAAAACACAGTTGAAGAATGAATGGCATTGAGGATTCAGAACTGTAGCACATGGCGCGAAGAGTAGGCAGATGATTCTTAGAATCCCCTCTACGAGTCCCCAGCTACCATCAATTCCCCTGCTACATGCAGTGATATGGAAACCTCTCAATTTGTTAACACTCACAATTTTTCCAGTGTTGGCTATGAGCTAAGTGCTGTCCTAAATCTTAAATCTTCCAAGTTCAATTATAAAATCATTGTTCTTAGTATATCATTGTTTGAAAGTCAAGAAGATTTATTGTTAAAGTATAGTTTTACTTGTTGGGGGATGTTTTGTTTATTGAGACAGGACCTTGAATCGTAGTTCAGGTTATGATGGAACTCACTGTAGCTCAACTTGATACAATCAATTTGCTCCAATCCTCTTGCTACAGTCTCAAAAGATCTACTATTACAAACATGAAGCATCACTTTCTATCCCTAATTTGATCTTAATGGTGTGTGTGATTTTTGAACATTGTGGCATCCAATGATAGTAATATCTAAATGCATTTTTTAAAGACAGGAGACATACCACCAAATCAATATTTAGCTACATTATGATAGAAAAAATAATATGTGATTAAGATGGGATCAGAGATCATCTCACTGCTGACTCTCACACTACTCTTCTACTTAGATCCTGAAATCTGAGCATACATAGACCTGCAAGTCCCACCTTAGCTGGATGATCTAGCAAAAGATTTTCCAAGGTTGTGGATGTTTTTCTACATTTTAACATTAATTTGCTTCTTGGGTTTTTTATTTATTAATCAATGAGATGGTTCTCCTGAATTTCATTATAGCAAGATTGTTGACTTTTTCTTTCATTTATTCATTTGTCATGAGCTCGCTAAAAGTTCTTTGTTCCAAAAGGACAAAGAGAATCAGAAAATTTTAGTGTCAGATCTAATTCATTTAGTTTATAATTTATCTTTTTGATTTGTAACATTTTCTCATCCATGAAAAAGAACTCAAAGTTATAATGACATTGCCGGGGGTCAAAAATTCAAAATGAACACATTCACAATAAAGCACGCAGATTCTAGCAATTAAAATGGCATAATAATAAAGTATCACGTTGTGATACCTTCTTTTAAAGTAAAAATACCACATATTAAACTTAATTATTAATTTTACATGAAAAGATTTATAAATACTTTCTATTTTTGATCTACCTGATGTCAAAGTTTCACACATTAGAAAATAACATTTTTTTCCAGATTATATATAATTCATTCAATAGAAATTCTTTTATGGTATTATTGTAAGATATTTTTAGCCTTATTTTCTTTTCTAATTAGAAAATAAATGCACACCTATAAAAATCCAAAACTATAGACATTTAGAATTTAAGTACGAATGTTCTTTACTTGCTCATTACATTTTCATCAACCTTGAGATCACTAAGCAGTGATAATAGTTTAAGTTTATTATTTCTGCATTCATAAATTCAACCATTTTATATATATATATATATATATATATATATATATATATATGTGTGTGTGTGTGTGTGTGTGTGTGTGTGTGTGTAAGGTTATTCTATCTTTTGAATTTTACAGTTTCTAAAATAGAGTCACCTAACACCAAATAAAATTGATATGAACAGCTCCACTTCCATATATAAATGATGAAACCATTTACTTAATTACTGCCTTTTCTGATTGCAAATGTAGCTTCACTTATTTAATGACGCTAGGTTTTGACAGTTTGTTTCCAGTTAATTTGCTTCAATCAGTATTCTTGTGACTTTTTTTGCCTGTTTCTTTTACAAAGGTTATTTTAGTCAATATTTATATTTTTTTACACAAAAATTAGTTCAATGTACAGTTCTATCAGAAATCCATAAATGAATTTTATCACATACTTATAAAAGAAATTCAAATAAAAGAATGACATTCATCTTTAAAATACAAATCAATATATTATGTTAAAAATAATTTTCTTTTTAAATTTAATTTAATACTGATAAGACTATCTTGTTTTTTAATAATTATTTTCTTGACCATCTGTTGTATATGGTTTGATTCTTAAATTTTAAACTATTAATTTTACCAGTAATATGTTAATGGCTGAAAGTCACATGGCATGTTAATATCAGTCAAAATACATCTGAAATAATTAACATAATATGAGAAGGAAGAATGGATTTAATAATACAAATAGACTTGGTGAACTTAAATATGCAAGTATGTCATGGAAATTGGCCCTAAAATCAATGATTTTGGAGCAGAACAATACAATATTCAAGAAATAGAACATTTGGCCATTTATTTTTATTGTTTTTAAGTTGTTATGGGTGGGTATGTGCACATGAGTGCTGTTATGATGTCAGGCAAAGGAGTTGAATCTCTTGGAATTGGAGTTCCAAGCAGTTGTGAGTCATGTGACCTACGTCTTGTCAATGGAAAAAAAAAGTGTCTGTGAAGATCCACCAAGGCAGTTATCTATCCCACAGATCAGGTTTTAAAAAGATTCAAGAACTTGCCAATTCAGAAAGACAGACTTTCCTATAGTTTTCAAATCTTATATATCTGACATGTAGCATACTTAGGAATTTGTTTTCTACAACTCTGTCATTTTCCTTTCCTCATTGATTTAATTTACTTTACAAGGTTTGTCTTTCTTTCTCTTTTTTTATAAGTTTATTCTTTGTTGATGTCTTCCCTTATATTTTTGGCTGCCATTTAATAACAATAAATTAGAAAGCATAAAAGTATAAGTGAATGCACCATTAAAACTCAGAACTAAATATGATAGTAGACAGAGATATTTTAAAATTAAGTGCAATGGTTCAGAATACAAACAGAAGCAGGTGGGAAGCTGACATCCTTCTGAAACCAGAACCAAAGATAGACCAAAGGTCAGATGCTCTCATGCACCTGAATCAACACATATTATTGTCTCCACTGGTCAGACAAGTAAATAGAAAATTCCTATGGAACTTAGGAAATAAAGGAACAATAAATAAATTTGTTATTCAAAGCCAAAATATATCAACCTTTGTACGAGAACCAACTTTTAAATTTAAAGGTCTCATAATGGCACCTAAGGCTCTACCCAGTAGCATTTCAAAAGAAATCAATGTTCTAATAATTTTAATACAATTTATTTGCATAGTTTTATTTTGCCTTTTAGATGTGTGACTTCTTGAAAGTTTAACAACTTCTCTAAAACTCAGTTTCCCCCAAAACAATAGAACTTTATCATCCATGTTCACACAGGTTAAATTCATAACATTTGCAGAGAACAGTTAAAGAGAATGTAATAAACACTGGCAACTTCTGGATTGTTTGTTTCCTCAGTATTCAGTTAATGAGTTGAAAATATGGTTTTATAATTAATAAACTGGAAGAATACATAATTGGAGCATGACTTTAGATTATTAATTAGAATGTACAGAAGTTTGTAAATGACCTATGCTCACAGAAAAGCAGCTTCCTTAGCTTCATTGTGTCTCAGCTTCTCCATAGTCAAAATCAATTAGCAGAGTAACATATTGTGCTAGTGAGATAGCTCAGGAGGTAAAGAGTTTGTTACAGGAACCTAACAACCTGAGATTGATTACCAGATCCCGCAATGAAGGAAGGAGCTATATTACAACTGCTCTCTGACATCCACACCTGAATACCTACACACTCACACCAGCACATGAGCACACACACACACACACACACACACACACACACACACACCACAAATTATAAACAATACTCTCTTACCCTGATGCTTGGTCTATTTCTTTAAATGCTCATGTTTGTGTGTGTGTGTGTGTGTGTGTGTGTGTGTGTGTGTGTGTGTGTGTGTGTGGTGTGTGGGTGGGTGGGGGTGTGTGGGTGGGGGTGTGTGTTTCCACCTACACTTGGAACCTATCAGCATATCAATCTGCATGATGGCCTGAGAATCACAAGTACCTGTTACATATTTCAAAATCCATGCTAACATCCTTGTTCTTTTCACCTCCTTCCATACCCTAAACTCCATCCATCTAGAAGGTTTCTCTATTCCCAGATATTCATTGTCATTATAATCCAGTTATATACTGTGCTCTCCTGCATTCCTGATTCTTCCCATTTTTTTTAATTCTTTATCTCCTGATATTCTGATAATCTCCCTTCCCTCACAGAGAGCCCTGGCCTTGTCCAGTCTGATGGTCATGTTCAGTCTGCTATGGTAGATGCCTCTGGATGGTCTCTGTCTCTCTCTGTCTCTGTCTCTCTGTCTCTCTGTCTCTCTGTCTCTCTCTCTCTCTCTCTCTCTCTCTCTCTGTCTCTCTCTCATGCCTGAAATAAAATTCTTTGCCTTGACCATACCATTGAGAGGTCATGCAGCCAGTTTGTAAAATTTTCAGTTAAAACTCTCTGGTAATGTTCCTATAGACACACTCAGATATCTGTCAATGATTTCTAATTCAGTCAAGCTAACAATGGCAATTAATAAACACACTAGGAATTGGGTATAACTTATGCCCACCTCCAGCAGGAAGACAGGACATCAAGTGAGGGAGCCACAGTCAAAACTCTGACCCATAATTCATAATTGTTCCTGTGTGAAAGAACATCAAGGATGGAAATGGAGAGGAGCCTGAGGAAAAAAAGTTCGAGTGACAGGCCCAAAGTGGGATCCAGCTCAAGGGGAGGTCCCAAAGCCTGACACTGTTACTGAGGCTATGGATTGCTCACAAAAAAAGGGTCCTATCATGGCTGCTTTTCAAAAGACCCAACAAGCAGCTGAAAGAGTCAGATGCAGATATTTACACTCAACCAATGGACAGAAGATGCTGAGCCCTGTGGTTGAACTAGGGAAAGGTTGAAAGAAGCTGAGGAGGAGGGCAACCTGTAGGAGGACTAGCAGTCTTAATTAACCTGGATTCCTGAGATCTCTCAAACATTGGAAAACCAACCAGGCAGCATACACCAGCTGATATGAAGCCCTCAACACATATACAGCAGAGGACTGCCGGATCTTGGTTCAGTCAGAGAAGATGCACCTAACTCTCAAGAGACTAGAGGCCTCTGGGAGTTTAGAGGTCTGTTTTGGTGGGGAGTTGGGGGTGGCATTGGGGGTGGAGACATTCTCATGGAGAAAGGGCGTTAGGAGAAGTTATGGGATGTGGAACAATTGGAGGGTGGACCGAAGAGAAGGAATAAAATCTGGAGTGAAAAGAAAGAAAGAAAGAAAGAAAGAAAGAAAGAAAGAAAGAAAGAAAGAAAGAAAGAAAGAAAGAAAGAGAAAGAAAAAGAGAAAGAGAGAAAGAGAGAGAGAGAGAGAGAGAGAGAGAAAGAGAGAGAAAAAGTTAAAATAAATTTTGAACTCACGCCTAATTATTTGAATAGCCATCTAAATGATCCCGCATATATTTTGTGGTATTGCTTTAGATAAAATATATAAAGTAATGACACAAATTAAATTCATAAAATTCATGTATATAACACTCAGCGCTCAAATAATAAGATTAATTTAGAATCAATATTTACTTACATATTAAAAACATTTCAGAAATACTACCTGAAAAAAATAAAAAGAAAGAAAGGCTATTGACAGAATGGCCAGAAATAAAACTTCTCTGGCTACATAGAGAGAGTGACATTTTAACAGGGTTTTCATCAATTTTCCTTAGTTAGGAAGCAGTGGATTGATTCCAGCTGTCCAAAGCATGAATTTGCACAGTTAACAACATCGTCCTTCCAAGGCAAATTAAATCCTTAGAATAGCAACTGTGTGATCTGTCAAAAACTTAAAATAAAATGTTCATAGCCTTAGACTGACGACAGACTGACATTGTTGATTGTTTTATTTCTATGTACAAGATGAACTAGAACAAATCCACAACACAATAATTCCTTACCCTAGAAACAATGTTGATGATAGACTCACTACATTTTATTCAGTGTAAAATTAATTATGTGCTTAAATAAAAGATAATGCTGAGAATTTCTCATAAAGAAGATTAAAGAAAAAGATAAATAGGAGTGTTGCAGCCCAAGCTGCCCCATGCTTGGGGGCCAATGATGTGGACCACCACTCTGTCAATGTTGGAACCCACACTGCCAAAAGCCTGGGGGGCTAAATTCTTAGAGCTCACACTGCCCGAGGCTGCTCTGGTCTGCAGGTCAGGGTTCATCAAGAGAGAGGGTCAGGGTTCAGCAAGAGAGAGAGGATGGACTCAAAGAATGGAGACCAGACAGAGTGCGATTCAATCCTGCTTATTCTTCAGTCTCTCTTCCTAGTCCAAGTCCCAAGTCTTGAGTTCCTAGTCCCTAGTTCCTAGTCCCTAGTGCCTCCAAGTTCCAAGTTACTTCTTCCAAGAGCTAAATGCCTAATACCTAATAATAATCTGTTGTTTTCTTCAGTCTGCCTCTGCCTTTTTGTCTCACTTCTAAGCCACGCCTCTAAGTTATGCCCTTAAGTCACACCCTTAGGTCTTATCTCTAAATCACACCTTAAGTCACACCCTTAAATCTTGGCTTTAAATCACACCTTTAAGTCTCATACACCCATGGGAAGATCCTGGGTATCTAAAACAAGATGTTATCAGAGTGTGCTCAGCTGTTGTAGGCTAATGTAATCAAATCTCTTGTCAGGGTATATGGTTCAAGATGGCTGCAAGGATGATAGCTGCCTTCTGTTGACTCCCAACATAGCAGACCTAGGAACTTGGAAGTATTTCTTTGCATTTCAGAGAAGACGTGCAAAGAATGATTCAGTTAGCACACATTTACATGTATGTCTACACTCTACTAATTAGAAGCCAAAAAAAAAAATGTTCATGATTTAAAATCCTGGAAGTTTATTTTATATTACAGGTGAAGCAATTCTTTTCACTTTCACATGGGATTCAGCAAAAGAATCAATTAATTAATATTTGATAAATTAGGTAATTTTACATATGCTAATAAACTAAATAATATATAATACCAAAATCAATGCTTGTGAGTTTTACATAAACCATTATTTTAATTATTACACATAGCCATGATGTTGCATTGTTCCAGATACAGAGTTGATTAAGTTTAACAAACACATCTTATGTAAGCTGGTATGTAATATTATTATATTCTTATGGTGGTATCTATAATGAATACTTTTCATTTGTGATGAAATTCAAATTGAATTTTCAATAGGAAAGCAAGAGTCAACTAGTATTAGGTCAATTACAATTACCGTGTTCCTAAAAGCCTATTTTCTACCTAGTGAGTTACCATCTAGTTTTTTTTCCCCTCTAGACATTTTATTGGTTATTTTATTTATTTATATTTTAATTGTTTCACCTTCCCAGTTTCCTCTCCACAAGCCTCCTATCTCCTACACCCTCCCACCTGCCTCTATGTGGGTGCTCTTCCACCTGACCATCCACTCCTGCCTTTAATCATTGATAATTTCTTCAAAAGAAAATGTACACATTTATGTATAACACAGTAGAAAATGCACATACACATATGCCCTTATACATATGTCAAGGAAAACAATGAGGCATAGCAAAATTTATATATGATATATGATATATAATACACACACACACACACACACACACACAAATCTTTTAAGACTTCAAGCCTTGTTTTATAACTTCCTTTTAACCTCAAATTTGCATGACTTATCTGTGTGTACTTTCCTTCATCTCTGACACAGAAAAATGTCTACTGGGGAGAACTGAGGACACTTGTAAGAAAAATTATTTAGTGATCAACCAAGCAAATATAAAATTCTGTACTAGATGTAATCCATATCATTGTTCTGTTAGAACACATAATATGTCCAGCTGCATGGTGGACTTTGCCAGGGCACTGTTTTCTTTAGCCCATATTATTCTTCCATTTATTCCATGTTTTTCCATGGTAGAAAGTAACTGGGACTTGTAAGTTTAAGATGAATCTCATACAGTGACTTGCAGAACCACAAATCAGGCCACCTAGTGCTGTATATTGTCAGTTACAATATGTAATTCTGTTTCTGTTGACTATATTTTTAGTTCTTTATCCTTTACATTTGTGAGATTGTAGATTTTATTATATTATTAATATAAACACTATACACAATTTGTATATTAAATACTTCATGTTTCTGAGATCCTCTCCTATTAACATACTGTCCAGGTAATGTTGTTCAAGCTAATTTCCTCTCCATATTTTATACTTGTTTATAAAAGTGCAAATTTAATTTTAAATGAGATAAATGTTGACATGTAAAGCAATGATATAAAATCCCACATTCTTACAAATTAATAATTAGAGGAGGAGACGGATGAGGTTTGCAGTGCTTTTTGTGGATAAAGAGAATCAAAGACTTAAGGAAAGGAGTGTGCCTATTGGGATTTCTGAAAGCTACTCTGTTGACAGACAATCCATTCATTCTAGAAACATGGTATTCATTCATCTTCTACAATTTCACATTGCCACCTCCTTCTGAAGAGCTAAGTGTTCCAGCTGTAGAGGTTGAGCCCTCGCAGCATGAGTCACTTGGCCATCACTGAAAGTTTCAATGAATTAGACGTGCCCATATTTAGAATCTTTATTCCTGGCACTCAGACATGATCATTTTTCTTCCCCAATGAGATAGTGTCTGAAGGTTTGACTCATCCCAGTATGATGCCAGGGCTGAAGGATAAAGAAGTTTTAAATTCCAGATGGTTGACCTCTCAGATTTAAGGCGCATAATCTACTGTGAGATTTATGGAAGTGGGGATCTTTAAGACTGAGGTAACAAAGAAAGCACTGCTTACAAAGTCAAACAGAAAAGCCTCAAGTCACTTTTGTTCTTTCTGTTTCAATCACAGCAAAAGTACTTTATTCTTGCAAGAATGTAGCAAAGAAAGTTGGTTTGAAATTTCAAGTCTCAATGGTTTCTATTTAAATCAAAACTTATGTAAAAACAGCCCAGTGCCATCCTATCAGTCTAGTGCAAACCTACAAGTTTTATATGTACATTCAACACACACACACACACACACACACACACACAGAGAGAGAGAGAGAGAGAGAGAGAGAGAGAGAGTGAGTGAGCGAGCGACAGAGAGAGACAAAGAGAAAAAGAGAAAACATATTTGAATGTCTGTAGATATATAATCTAATAACATTCTCTCATCACAACTGATGAATATACTTTTATAAATATGTGGGATTATTCTTGTAGAGCCCATTATAATAGAAGTAGCAAGTTTAGTATCCAAAGGGAATTCAGGCAAGAAAAACAAGTGAAAAGGAAAGGAAAATAAAAATGATTGAGGTAATTATTTTGTCTCATAATTTCTGATGATAGGATTATTTAAAATTAATATTTTGGGCCTTTGTGTTTTATTATATTGAGGATACACAATTATGTATTATCTGAATTTTGAGCTGCTTAAGGTAGAAATTATATTAGAAATTATTCATTAAACCAATAAAACACTCTAACAAAGAAGCAGCAGTGGAAACTATATTTTGCTTAAGTTGGCTCCAGTTTCTATAGTCTAACTAACTAATGAGCATACGAACAAACGAACTAACTAATGAATGGATGAACTGTTTATCAGGTTCCACTTTC
The DNA here is from genome assembly GCF_011762505.2 of Arvicanthis niloticus. Lineage (NCBI taxonomy): Eukaryota > Metazoa > Chordata > Mammalia > Rodentia > Muridae > Arvicanthis > Arvicanthis niloticus. The sequence continues at coordinate 58,033,542 of NC_047664.1, read as the reverse complement.
CCAAGGCTGTACTTTTTTTTTCTGCTACTTTCTTTAGTTACTATTTCCCTCCCCGTCAGGGATGATAGGCTTATTGCCCCATGTTGGCCCCTCCCCTGAGACAGAGCACTCATTAAGTGCACATCCTCATGTTGCCCCCATACCTTTGGATTTCTGGAAGGACTGAAGTCACCTGGGTAAAGTGACATTTCTGACACCATCATCATTTGTCTCTTAGGCCTTCAATTTACAAGAGTAGCTAAAAGCCAGTAGTTTTCAGATTCAACAGTCAAGCAGTGTGCTCCTCGCTACAATTATAAAATGGAATCCTTTCTTTCAATACAAGAACTCAGGGATAATCCACCAAATGGTTTAGGTAGCAGTCTGGAATCATTCTGGTGGGAAATGAGATTAATCTGCATTTTCCCAGGTCCATTTTCTGAGTGAGTTCCTGAACTCTGGCATATCCTGTTTCCTCAAAGAAATAATCTGGAAAACTTTACAACAATGTATGAAAGAGGAAAAGGATGAATCCTTAAAAAGAAAAATATTTAAATGCTTTTGCTTCTCTTTCCCCGTCTCAGTTTATGTATTTTCTAGCAATTCTTACGTTCATTTCCCTGAAGAGCAATCTTGTGTTCACGTACAGGCCAACACATCTCACACTGGGGCTTGCTTAAGTAGATTATAAATTTGATAATAGGACATCTTTCCTTGGTGAGCTCCTCAGAATTCAGAGCCTGCTTATACATCTGGTACAGTTTTGAGCCATTATGTCCAAGAGAAAATACCCTTATTTTTTTTTTTAATTTTGTACCCTGAGACCATCTCATATTATTGCAGCTTCAAAGAAAAACCTTGGAGAAGCAAGCACCTGTGGGATAAATGAACAAAACAAAACATGTAACTGGCCATTCTTTATTTATTGATAAAACATGAAACCAACCATTCTTTATTTAATGACTAAACATGTAACCGGTCATTCTTTGTTTTTGACTAAATATGTAATCAGATCTTTATTTTGAAAGCACACTGATTTTGTTTCTCCAATTTCTCTTCTAAGGGGAAGAAAGATAAAATAATTTCTCTGGTTTCACAGTTACATAATTAAGGAGCTGCCAAGATAGCACTTTTATTTAACATTTATTTTTCTCACACCTTTAAAAACTGTTTATTCAACCTGATATGAATTTGTACTGCTGACAGACTAGATTTAAAAGCTGCTAAATTATTTTAAATATAATCAGTTTAATAAAACATTTAACTAAAAACACTTTAGGAAAAAGTCTTTAAAATAGCTCATGAAACAAAGCATATGTTTATAAAATCATAGTTCACAATAAAACCACTGGTTGTCTGTAGAGATAAAGAATGAGAAATGAAACTTTCGTGTGATTTTTCTATCTTATTGTCAGAGAGGAAACTCAGAGGAAGGAGAGAGTAGAGAGAACATTTTGGGATGTGTAAAAGTACACATTTAATGTTTAAATGCAGGCACTAAATGTTGGACAGATTGCTCTATAGGCAAATCTTACTACTGTAAGGGCAGTTAAAGTGAATGAAAACAAAATACTGTCAATTTCTTGGTGTGAGTCAGAATTTTTCAATAGTATATATTTCACTTTTCTGTTCTTATATAGAATTTTAAGATCATAGCATGGCATTAGATGTATGATAGGATATGGAGATTTCATTATGATGAAATAAAGAAACAATTATCATCCATATTGTACAATCAGGTTGGTTCCAGATGGCTTTTGGTGGACATATTGAAATACAATTGTTACCTTCCTTGTGGTTTGCTTTGTGGCTTATCTCTTTCAGGCTGATGTCAGTAGAGATTACCATGTAAAACATTAACAATTTCAATCTTTATTTAATTTGCCTGTTTCAGATTTGTAGCTGAGAGTTCCCAATAACTATCAAACTAGGCATCATATCCTAGCATGAGTTTAATTGCTATACTGTATTAATAAAATATTTAAGAATTAAAAATTAGATCTCATCCTTACAAGTTCCTGAATGTGTAGTTCTCAATAGCATATGGTTTATAAGTTGTATCTAAATATTCATTCATATAATCACATATGGGTTTACCATGTGTAATTGCTTAACCAACTCTATTAACTGTTCTAATTTGCGAAAACAAATGTCACTTGTAAGAAAATCTAAAATACAACAAATTAATCAATTTTATATAAATTTATACTTAGAAAAAACTTGAAATGTATTGCAGGAATTGAGTGCTAATTATGAACTTTGAAAGCTGGTTAGCATAGCTCCTACCACGTGCTTACCTGTGCACTCTAATCATTGACAAAGGGCAATATATATATATATATATATATATATATATATATATATATATTGATTTAACTCACTTTCTTATTAACTCCTATTCTTAGAAATTATTTTAACCATAAAACTTTAACTCAATATTTACTTAAACAATAATCAACAATTAAAATTGCTGATATTTTTTATCATATCACCTTTTGTTTTCTTGGGTTTCTTAAGATTCTGTTGTTTATAACCTACCTAATATGATGTCCTCAGCTATAGCAGCCTCTAAGGTATAATATAGTTTTGGTTTTTTTGCCAGCTGAAAAAATATAGGAACAGGGCCATTTACAATTTGAGTTCTATGTGTTAGACCCATCTGTTGTAAAACAAAAAGGTTCCTCTGATGAGATTTAAGGAATCCATTAAATCTATGGGAATTCTCCCCTAAAGCCTGTGAATATTCTAGCCAGAGATTCTTGATCCAGTAAATGTAGTAAGTATGGCTTTCATCTGGTTAAACAGGGCTTCAACACAATCAGAAATTGGTTGGTCATTCCCATGGCATTTGTGCGACTATTTCCCCAGTATACATCTTTCCAGGCAAGTCATGGTGGAAATCACGGATGGGTAATATTGATGACTGTATTTCTCCTCTGGTAGCATGTATTAAACCTTCCAGCACCTTAAAAGCTATCAGGTAATAATGAAAATTTCATACTAATACTGGGTTGAGTTTCCATATTATATGACTCAAAAATAGTATATTTTGGCAATAGAATCACACTGTCACATTGTAGAGAGAGACAAGTGCAATGCCAAATGTCTTCATTTTAATGTAATCTTGACACAACTTACACATTCATTAATAATTAGTAGTTTGTTGCTATTGACTGGGATATGACAATTACCTATTAAAATAAAAGAAGTTAAAGAAAATGATTACCTATGCATAAAATAATTACTTTTTATTGAAAATAGAATTTTTATTGACCCCTGTCTAATAGATTATTTAATTAATAAACAAGTAAAATATCTAGAATAAGATATGTGAACATATATTTGTGATTTAAGAAGGCACTTAAAGGACAAAAAATTTACAATTTTGTTCTAACTAAAATTAAAATCATGTCTCCAGTAAATTGGTAAAAACCAAACAGTTCAAATTAATGAAGTGCGAAAAGTTTATAGCACTTGTATAAGAGTAAATATATAGAAACTACTAAATTTGGTAAAGAAGTGTCCAGTTCAGAAATACACAAATGGAAACAATATATAATATTATCTGAAATCAAAACACTATTATACAGTCATGTTAACATAATGTTTTTGTTGTCAAAAATTTTAAAAAAATGTGAAACATTGAAGATATTAACACAGTATATATTAGGAAGAATAAGGGACTGAATATATTGTTATCTGTAGAGTTAATAATATATATTATTTAGTAAGTATTTCATTGTTATTTGATAATATGGAAGAAAATTATGTTCTATGAGCATTTGGTTCTCCTACTAGACTTAAAATACAATTGTGTCCAGAATTGCATACTGAAAACATCTACAGTATCATGGGCTTCATAGGAACAGAAAGATAACCAATGATGTTGCAAATATTTTTACATGTTTTGACATGAGTTATACAAAAAATATTAAATTGATTAACATGATGCATTGGTTTATAGGAGGCCCTCTAAAAATTTTGTTTCTGATAAAAAGTTTTTTGAATAAATAAAAGATTTGATAATAAATATCTATTTTAGGATATGTCTAATTCTGCGGACAAAAGAAGTAAAGTAACAATATTTAAATCTATTTCTAATGGGATGTTCTTATTAAGTATATAGAGTTTTTTTACTGAGAGAAAGTGAAAGAGAGAGAGAGAGAGAGAGAGAGAGAGAGAGAGAGAGAGAATGAGGGAGGTGAGAGACAGACACAGAGATAAACAAACAAACCAAATTTCGTAATATATTTTATGCAATAATTATTCACTTGAGAAATGTTAGTTTTCAAATTCTCAAGCATAATTTATAAGAACTATAAATTATACATATGAGCACAAACAGGTATATATTTTAATGGTAAATGCAATGGGAGAAAGTGATTTCAACATTCTATCCAAGTGTAGGATATTACACACTTGAACATGGCTGCTTTGAAGAATAGTTCTGGTTTTGAATGACAGTAAAGGACTGTAGTTTTAAACAGATTTTTTTATTGAGTCTGAAGTAAAAAAAAAGACATGTGTATATTTAAGCTTCCAGATAATTTACTCCATGGCTTTTAAAATTAAGTAATAAATTTCTTCTACATGCTATTTTCCAATGAAATAATATAGTGATAATTGAAGCCAATGCTTTTTTAAAAAAATGCATGTTTTGATTAATATAGCAAATTTTCAAGAGAAAAATGCTTTAATATATACAACTCTATAAGTACATATGTATGTTGTGTGTTTATGTAAGTGCTCTTGCACATATTTTTTCTGTCTCTAATCTAATGAAATTTGTCAAAAACAATACAATTCCAGGCAGTACAAAACAGGTTGATATGATAAATCCTGTTTAGCACAAATACACCAAAGATCATAGCAATAGATTTCTAATGATAAAATACATTACATATCTTAAGCACTATTTTCAAACCTTGATCAAAAAATTTTTAAAAACTTTTGAATTTTATATTGAAAGATTTTTTTGTAATTATAGTTTGTCTAAATTTAAAAGAGGAATAATTATCCTATTTTTTGATACATCATATGATTTGTCTTCTGCCTTTTATATCATCTAGCCCAAAAAAAGAATGGGGTTTGCTTGCCAATCAAAGAAAATTGGAATCAAGCATAATTAAATAATATTCAATCAATTCAAAATTACAGTATCAGAATTTTTTAAATGAGTTAATATCATCAATAATTGATCTTGATATTTAATACTTCAGCTGTTTGATAATTCACTTGATATATTAACAAGATGATAAATGAAAAGAATAGAGAATATAAATATGAAATTGTTCATATAATTCACATGTACAAAATTCAATATATTACTTATGTCTTTAACACCATTGAGAAGTTACTTGCATTATAAATGTGATGTGTATACAGAGGAGAAATTTTCCAACAAAGAAGACACAAAGAATCTTGCTGTGATATGAATTTTTAAAACAGGCATTTTATTTCCTAAAAATTTTGATAAAATTTAGTGCCTTTTATATGATTTTAAGGGGTGAAATAATGCACCAAAAATCTTTTGCCTAATGCCAATTAATTAAACTTGAACTTTCTTATCTCCACAACCATGAGATATCTGTTATAGTTTGTTAGAGGACCATCACCTAAACTAATAACAGAGAGCTAACAATAAGAATTAGAATTCTTTTCTGATAAATAAATGAAAATATAAAAGTAATTTTGGAACAAGAATATAGATATAAGCAGGACTAATTTGAATATGGATTCTGAATAATACTCCCTGTCCGGCTGTGAAGACAGGGTGAAGGTTAAATCTTGTGAAGGCTAAGAAAAGAGTATCTATTGGAAAAATTAAATGTCCATAGACCTATGAATATTAAGATCACTGCAATAAAGTCTCAGATGCAGATGAGAAATGTCTCATTAGAATCTATGGTAAAGGTCACTCTTGTTATGAAAGGGTAAAGAACTTGACTGAAGTGTGCCATGACCCAAGGCTGTAGGTCAGGCAAGATAGAATGCTAATGGACTTCGATTATCTAATAAGGGACACTTCTAATAAAATATTTAAAATTTATGTTGCTCAATTTGGTTGCATAATGGAAAGAAAAAAGGACAGAGAAATGATTGAAAGACTAAATTCATATTAGAAGTGAGGCAGCATGTGGAAACGTGGGACAAAGCGCAGGAATTTCCAGCTCTCTAGTGCTCTGCAGTTCTTCAGAATGCTTTCTTCCAGCTTTCTCTACTTTTTTACACACATAAAAGAATAAAAACAGGACGGCCAAGATAAAATGACAATTAAGTAGGAAAATGACTCCTATTAAAGATCTTTATAAGAACAAAGGAAACCAACTCCTGCTTGTCAAGAAAGAGAAGAGACTGGCCTGCAAGGTTGAGGAACTTTATCTCTAACATCAGAGACATGGAGCTTGAGAATAGGACGATTTCTGTCTCTAGGCTTACAGCACCTGCTACAGGCTCTTTGTCTGGTGACGCTCTGAACTCCATGTGCTGTGGCAACTACCCCCAGCAGCCCAAATTATAGCTCAAGTGCGTTCAGGTACACATTCTGGAAGCAATATGGAATCCACATTAGTAAGCATTGACCGCACCACATTGTGCTATATCTGAATAGTGCTTAGTCTCTGGAACCACTGAGAGGAATCTATCTAGATTCAAGGAACACAGCAAAAAGTGTGGTGCCCCAGAGTGGAACATTTTAGGAAAAAGCTATGAAAGAGAGCTACAACAAGGGCATACAGTTGTCAGACAACCTTGTGATTGTAGGCACCTTGGATGATCCTTTATAGAGAATGGACGACGCCTTGAGTCAATGTCTAAAGGAGCAGACGAAGTACAGAGAGAATGCGTGTCATTCAAAATAGTTAGTGCCTCGGGTATTATTGAAAATAGTGCCTCAGATGCCATGGAAATTGGCAAAGCCTTCCTTAGGCTCAGGAAATTGACAAACCCTTCTGGTCCTGTGCCAGTGCTGACAGAAAGTATCAACCACATCTTTTGTCCTTCCAGCTGTTTACAGCCTGAGACTGCCTGCCTGAAGATCTCTATATGTGACTACTCCCTTTTACTCCCTGTCCATAATACATGTGCTGAGTGGTCGGGGCTGCTTCATCTGAATGAGCAAAGTGCACCTGATCTCAGCATTTCCGCTCGTGTGTCTGTGTTTATCCATTCTTCATTCCCTCCTCACACCCTCAGCTTTCTAGGTCTAAGCTGTCTAGGACTCAGTGGTACCTCTTAGTTCTAGTGAAGTTTTGGGCTTCTCTAACACCATGAATCTAGAAATAAAAAGGCACCTGGATACCTTGTGCAGAGTGGTGTGGAGAAGCTGCTTTTATGGACAGAGCATACAATGGCTGGGAAGCAAGGGAGTTGAGTATTTGCTGTAGTGTGTCAGGATGACTTTATCTGGTTTGTACAATTATTCTGGAGATTTAATATTTACTGATGTCTGTTTTACTGGCTTTTAGGCATATCCCTGATTGGTCTATTCTTCATCTTCTTTTATTTACTCTGAGATAGTTATGTTCAAGAATGATTGGAGTTTGAGGTACCAGCAATTAATACTATGATCTGTATTTTGTCCCCTCCAAAGCACATGTTAAAATAGAATAACCATTTAACAGACTCAAGAAGCGAAGGTTCAATAAATAATGAGTCAGCATGATTCTGGCCTCATGTGGGATAAACTATAAAAGTTTATCAACACAGCATTTGATCTTTATAAAAAGAAAACGTTGGCTAATTTTGGATCTCTCACTCTCTTTCTTCTTCTGCTGTGGCATATTTAGAAAATAGTCCCTTCTATCTGCCAAAACCTTAATCTTGGTCTAATTTCTGACCTCCAGAGCACAATGTATTTATAATATTCATTGCAAATTATCTTAATTTTATAAAATTGCTACAGCAATGCCAAATGGACAGTTTGAATGTCTTCCAACATCTGTGCAAAGTCTTCAGTTTAATCTACTTCAGTAAAACTTGAAGCACACATCACACAGAAGAGAACCCTGTCTTCAGTTGTTGGAAAACAATCAAACCAAGAAGAAGAAGAAGAAGAAGAAGAAGAAGAAGAAGAAGAAGAAGAAGAAGAAGAAGAAGAAGAAGAAGAAGAAGAAGAAGAAGAAGAAGAAGAAGAAGAAGGAGAAGAAGAAGAAGAAGAAAGTAAAAAAGAAGAAGAAGAAGAAAAGAAAAAAAACTGTTATTGATTTTCAAAGTACAGTGTTAGGACAGAGAGGATAGCCCTATTCCCAGAGAAAACAAAGAAAAAAAAAGGAAAACGGATTTTTATTTTTATTATTACAATTATTCTTATTTTGAAAGGTTTAACAAAACTTTAAAAGTCAAAAATCCTATTTTGGTTTTGTAGCAGATTTCCCATCCATTCATTATTCAAACATAGCTATTTAAGTAAGGTATTATATGCTTTCTTATAGTTCACATATCTTGAGTATATATTTCTTTTCTCCAGCAAGAATATATTTTAGGGCTAACCAGATGACTTAATGGTTAAGAGCACGTTCTTCTGTTCCTGAAGGACCTAATTCATATTCCAGCACGCAAGTTAGGCAGAACATGACTGTGAAAAGTTTCCTCTCCACAGGATCTCTTTCATTCTTCTGGCCTCTGAGGTGTGCAAATAAATGTGGGATACATACACGGACATACACATGCATGCCTGTAAAAATAAAATGAATCTTATAAAGAAAAGAAAAAAATATTCCAGATCTTACTGGTTAGTATATCCAATACACAAATTTTACTTTATAAAGTGGATATTCATTGTACACATTCCTTCTCTTTTATTTAACATCTTCATGACTCTTTATTCAACTGCTGTACCATTCTCATTGATTCACTGTGTTTTTCTTCATCCTGAGCAGGGCATCATTTTGGAGACTTGTCTTCCTTCCTTTGGTGAGAAATGATCAGGCATGTAAAAATTATATTGTGATATAAAATTATTACTTTATTTGTAATTTACATGGGATTTAGTATGAAATAAACTGCACAACAACTTTGAGAAAATAAAAGCTTACCTACGCTTACATGCATGGTAATCAGAACATAAATCTTCATGTACGTAACAGCAAAAAAATTATGTAGGTATGAGTTGAAAGAAGCATTTATTCATATTTCAATTTGCCTCTATTTCCCTAGTACTAAAACAAATGTTTTGAATATACATGAAATTTTAAAATAATATTTACCACTAATGGTATTTTAAGCACATAAAATAAGAATAAATATAATTAAATGATTAGTTGGATCTTAATTGCCATTTTAAAGGGGTTTGTTATAATGGATTTTCCATTATTCAATATTTTACTGAAAGTTTTAATTAAAATGATTTACAAAGTATAATTAGGTTTCAGGGACACAAGCATCATGCAGTTCTTAATAATAACAAAGCAAAATTGAACGAACAAAAAAGAACACGATGGAATTTGTAAAAAGTGTTGTTTAATTCACTAGGTAGCATTTTATTCTGCTCATCCTGGCATACGCAAATCTCAGACTGAGTGGCTTAGGCTAGAAATGTATTTTACTAGGCATCTAAGGATTGGAAATTCCATATCAAAATGGCATCAAAATTCATGCTTGAAGAGATCTCTCAGTTGATATAAGGTGACAATCTTCTCATCCTACACTCATGAGGCCTTTGCTCTGTGTTTCCATAGACAGAGATCAATGTTGGCTCTTCCTCTTCTCAGTAGGGCACTGGTTTGCTGCCTTACGACATTGTCCTTATGATGTCATAACATTATCTACTTTAAGTGAGCTCTCTCCAAAGTTAGTCATATTGTGGTTAGGGTTTTAAAGTACAAATGCTCTCTCTCTCTCTCTCTCTCTCTCTCTCTCTCTCTCTCTCTCTCTCTCTTTCTGTGTGTGTGTAGAATAATTTACCTTATTTAAGTGATATTTTGAATGTCTAAATTTAAGAAAGAATTGCATTATGATTTTAAATAGAAAATTTGAATATGTTACAAACGGTGAGGCACATAGGATCATTGACACATCCCCATGACATTGACTTTACTCTTTCTATCACTTCTTTAATGCATCAGTCAATTGACAAGTAATCACTGATCTCTATTAACCTCTAATGGTTTTGGAATAAGAATCCTACATAGGTAACCAAAGTGGAATAAACAGATGAGAGTTTGGGTCTAGTTAATGTCTCACTTGTCTTCTATAATAAACTTTCTTTTTAAATTTACGTACTCTTTGATAGTTTCATGCAGTACGTTTTACTATATTCTTTCTCACCACCCAAATTCTTCAATATCCTCTCCCCTACCAACCCAATATCAAAATCTTTTCCACTAATAAAACAAAACTAAGCAAACCAAAATTGCCACTAAAATCATGAAGTCTTATTTGTCTTGTTCTGAGAATGAAGCTTGTCCTATAATGTACTATTTTAACAGTTTTACAGTGAAAAAATGTTCTAGTGTACCCTAGAAACTACACTTCTGTCTTTTAAAAAATTATTACATTTATTTTTTTACAGTCCAGCCATTGCCTCACTCTTGCTCCTCCTTCCAGTTTCTTATCCCATTCCTCCTCTCCCCTGTCTCCAAGAGGATGCCCCCCCAGCTAGCCTCCCTATTCCTTGGGGCCTCAAATTTCTTGAGGTGTAGGCAGGTCTTCTCCCACTGAGTCCAGATCAGGCAGTCCTCTGCCAAATACATGTCAGGGACCTATACTTCTGTCTTTAAATTGCACCAGCAAGTGTAATCAATAATAATTTATACATGCAATGTGCCTTTCAAGTAACTGTTTTTCTGATGAGAAACACAAACTATTTTATTGCAATTGAATAAATTCTTTCCTTCCAAATCATTACAAAATCCTCATGATGAAAAATATAACCTATATATAGGTAATTTTCTTCTCTTATAAGTCAATTATTTCCATATCAATACTAATAAATGTCAGTTTAACTTCAACTCAAAGATATGAGCAACAAGAAAAGATACAATGTGAGATTACTTTTGCAACTGTATTAAACTTGTATGTTAAAATCTACATATTCTAAAGTTATCTCAAACAGTTGGATGGCTGCAGTTGTCATCAGGAGCCATAGGAACCACTGAGTTACCAGATCCTTTTAACTTTGAGCAGGCTAATTAAAACTTATTGGCATGATAGTCGAGTATAAAAACTTAGTAATATTGAAAGGGTAAGTTCTGATCCACAAATAAATTCTACTCTCTTCTTACACCACACTGGTTACTGACTTTACACTGAATACAACTGTATAGTAAATTAGTCACAATTATGTATGGAGATTAACAAATATATATTATAAATGGGATTAGTTCATAGCCTCACATGATATGGTAATCTAATGACATCTTCATCCCAGAGAGACTGAATGAGTACCTTTTCGGACACTGAAGGTCTGAAAGATTTCTGGGTAATAAATTTGCTTCAGTCCAAGCTGGAAGGGAGACCTAAGTGGGTTCTGACAGAAAGAAGGATAGAAGCTGAAACAACTAAAATAAGACAAACACATTCACCTGCTCAAAGCCAAAGCAGGCGAGCAAGCATCATAGTTTCTTCCTCAGACATTTGCTTATCTAGGCTACTGGCAGAAGGTGCTGCTTACTGCGTAGGAGTGTCTTTCCCCCTCAGTTAGTGCTTCTTGAAAATATTGTCACAGACCTGCTTAGAAACGTGTCTCTTACTTGACTCTCGATCCAGTCGCATTAACAATCTCACGTGAAAAACTGAAAGTTAATACAGGAACATTTACATGATTGAACCCAGACTTCATCTGTCTATTCAGAAATCATTTTTCCAGCTACCTCATTGTTAAAAGCATTTAACTCCATGCATTTTCAGATTATTTGACTTTGTCAATCATTTTTTTTCTAAACCTGACTGTTGCACATAGTGTAGTTATGTCTCTGGGCACACAAAGGTTCCTATAAGGCAGACCATCACATGGACTTAGATGTAAATAACAGGACTTCCGACAAACTTCAAGTATCCTTTGGCCAATGTTAGCTTCTTCACTATACATTTGCTAAAGAATACTTGACAGCAGAAATTGACTGAAAGGGTTAACATTATATAGAAAGCCAGGGTTGACTGGACAGCACCCTATAGGACAAATGAAAGTGATATGTTTTCAGCACAATTTTAAACCTGTATAAATTACATGAAAAATATAAATGCACAGAGCTAGGATAATGACACTGTATATCTGAAAATCCTGGCATTTAAAACCAACAAAATGCTATAGCAATAAGAAATGTGGAAATTGGTGAAATAAACTGGGCAGGAAATTATCTATGATGAAAACTGTGAATGATCATTTTATTCATTGCAAATCTTGCATTAAGCACAAATATGTGAGTAGAAACCAATGAGGATGTGGACTAATTAGTTGCCATCCACCACTTGATTAGGCATCATCCACTAAGAGTCTGAATAGAACAGACATGGGATTTGCCTTCTTCTTTGCTTGCATGTATTTTCAGCACAAGTCAGAATTATTGGTTTATTCAAAGTAAAAACAAAAAATGTACATGAACTTTGTAGAAGTGTAGAGAGTTGAGGGTAGAGTGAGCCAACTTAGAGAGAAGAGTGGAGTATTCATTCAGTTCAAATAAATTGTATGAAATTCAAAAAAGAGTTAATAACAATGCTAATTTAAATAAAAATAATTCAATTCTGATTGGTGTAAGGTGGAATCTCAGGGTCATTTTGATTTGCATTTCCCTGATGACTAAGGATGTTTAACATTTCTTTGTGGGTCTCAACCATTCGAAGTTCTTCAGTTGAGAATTCTTTGCTTATCTCTGGAGCCCATTTTTTAATTGGGTTATTGGTTTTCTGGAGTCTAACTTTTTGTGGTTTTTTTGTATATTTTGGATGTTAGCCCTCTATCAGATATAGAGTTTGTAAAGATATTTTCCCAATCTGTAGGTTGCCATTTTGTCCTGTTGAAAGTGTCCTTTGCCTTCCAGAAGCTTTTCAGTTTCATGAAGTCCCATTTGTCATTTGCTGATCTTAGAGCCTGAGCCACTGTTGTTCTGTTCAGGAAACTTTCCCTCTTGCTCATGTGCTCCAGGCTCTTTACCACTTTCTTTTTTATTAGATTCAGCTTATCTGGTTTTATGTAGAGGTCCTTGATCCATGTGGAGTTAAGCTTTCTACAAGGAGATAAAAATGAATCAATTTGCATTTTTCTACATGAAGACCTCCAGTTAGACCAGTACCATTTGTTGAAAATGCTTTTTTTTATTCACTGTATGGTTTTGGTTAAAGATCAAGTGACCCATAGATGTGTGGATTTATTTATGGGTATTCAATTCTATTCCAGTAATCTACAAGTCTGTCTGTGTACCAATAGCATGGAGTAGTATTACTCTGTAGCACAGCTCAAGGTCAGGGATGGTGATTCCCAGTTCGTTTATTGTTGAGAATGGTTTTCTCTATCATTAGTTTTTTGTTATTCCAGATGAAGTTGAGAATTGCTCTTTCTATCTTTGTGAAGAATTGAGTTTGAATTTTGATGGAGATTTCATTGAATTTGTTCTTACCAGATTGCTTCTGGTAAGATGACCATTTAGAATAAAAACTCAGGTGGCAGCAGATGCTGGCAAGGATGTGAAGAAAGAGAAGCACTCCTCCATTGCTGGTGGGATTGCAAGCTGGTATAATGGAAATCAATCCGGCAGTTTATCCAAAAACTGGAAATAGTTCTCCTTGAAAAAGCATCTATACCATAATTGGGCATATACCCAAAAGTCACTCCAACATATAACAATGACACTTGTTCCACTATGTTCATAGCAGCTTTATTTATAATAGCCAGAAGCTGGAAACAACCCAAATGTTTGAATGAATTGAACCCAAATGGAAGAATGGATCCAGAAAAGATGGCAGGTTTACACAATAGAATGCTACTCAGATATTAAAAATGATAACTTCACGAATTTTGCACACAAATGGACTCAAATAGAAAAATATCATCCTGAGTGAGGTAACCCATACCCAAAAGGACATACATGATATGTACTCATTGATAAGTAAATATTAGCCCAAAAGGGCAGAACTCCCATAATACAACTTGCAGACCATATGATTTAACAAGAAGGAAGGCCAAAGTATTGATACAGAGGAACAAAATAATCATGAGAAGTACAGAAGAGTAAGGGACCTGGGTGGGGATGAGTGGGTACAGAAAAGGGGAAGCAGGATCAGATATGGGAAGAGTCAGAGGTCCACAGGTCCATGAGAAAGAATTGAAATATGTAGCGGGTGTAGGGGGTGGGCTGGGAGAAAGAATAGAAAGTCTCAGACACCAGGGATGTGAGAGCCTCCCAGGACCCAACAGGGATGACATTAACTGAAATACCCAACAGAGGAGAGATAGAACCTGAAGAGACCACCTCCAGTAAACAGCATGGCCCCCAGTTGAGGAATGAGGCCATCCACCCATATCAAAATCTTTAACCCAGAATTATTTCTGTCTAAAAGTAGCACAAGGAGCACAAAACATGGAGCAGAGACTGAAGGAAAGGCCATTCAGAGACTGCTCCACCTTTGGATCCATCCCATCTGCAGACACCAAACCTGGACATTATTGATGGTGCCAAGAAGGGCCTGCAGACAGAAGCTTGGTATGGCTGTCTTCTGAGAGACTTAGCCAGCACCTAAGACAGATGCAGAAACTCATTGTCAACCATTGGACTGAGCCCAGGGACCCTAATGGAAGAGTTACTGGAAGGTCTGAAGGAGCTGAAGGGGATTGCAACCTCATAAGAAGAACAACAGTATTAATTAACTGGACCCCTTAGATATCCCAGGGACTAAACCACCAACCAAAAAGTACACATGAGTTGGTCCACGGCTTCTGCTACATATGTAGCAGAGAACTACCTCATCTGATATCAGTGGGAGCGGAGGCACTTGGTCCTGTGAAAGCTTGTTGCTCCAGGGAAGGTGGATATAAGTTGTGAGGTGGGTATAGGTGGGTGGGGGAGCACCCGTATAGAGGCAAAGTGGATGGTGAGGGGATGGGGCATTTGTGGAGGAGAGACCTGGAAGGGGAACAACCTTTGGAATGCAAATAATAATAATAATAATAATAATAATAATAATAATAATAATAAAGAAAATTCCTATGTGTTGCATTATGAGATCTTGGATAGATAACTCTGAAGGTAAACCACATTTTAAATGTAAAATTTAGGCTGAAAATTTCCCTAAAATATTTTCCTGTTTATCAACTCCTCCATTCTGTCTTCATGTAGTTCACACACATATAGTGTGTGAACAGAGAAATCCAAGAATTTTAAAAAATTAAAAAAAAAAAAAAAAAGAAATAGGAGTGGAAGAATGAAGGGGAAAGTTATGGACATTTATATTTGAAAAGGGTAGTTCATGTTAGGGAATGAGGTTTCAAAGTGCCTTTGCTTATATTATCAAAATGGCTTTAAACTGATCATGCCTACATGAATTGAAAACTTTAGTTATATACTAGGAATAAGTTCAAAGATTTAAATTGTATATTACTGTGAGTTTAGTAGAAATACATATTTTATCCTTCAAAATTTCAGGAGAGTAGATGTTACTTGTTCTTATAACAATAATATAAATAATGAGATAGTATATAAGTTTATTGGTTTGATAGAGCTATTTCTTTTTTTTTCTTTTTTTTATTGGATATGTTGTTTACATTTGAGATGCCATCTCCTTTCCCCATTCCCCCCCCAGGAAAGCCCTATCCCATGCCCCCCTTTCCTTTTGCTTTTATACATTTTTTTTAAATGTTAATCAAAGGCTTTATAAGTTTGGTAAAGCTTAATCAGAAGTATAACCCAATACTCAACCTAGATATATCAACTAGCTTTGACTGGTGGAGACATGTGAATATCTGCCTCCATATTCCCCCATCTCTTTCTGTCTCTCATCACCTAGCTTCTCCTCTCCTTATCAGCTTGAAGAAGTTAATGAAGAGTCAGCTCCACTATTCCCTGGGCTTTGGGACTAAGGTGATTAATATTGGGCTGTCTTTCTAGGAAAAAATAGTGGTTTTGTTGGAACAGGGAGGATTAGCTAGTATTTCATAGCCATAACCTATTGGTAGAAATCTATATAATTATTATCAAGATGAAGTTATAATTTCTTAAATGGTACAAAATTTACTTTGATTTCAAATTTAAGGTTTTCATTTGTACGAGCTTCTTATTGATATAAAAGTGAAATAAATATTGTTACTCTCATGGGCATTGTGCCTGTATAACACATTTAGGAATATAAGGCTTAGACCCAGTCTTTCTTTAACTTTTTAAACTGATTTGAGATGATTAGGTTGTAAGTTAAGGGCCTATAGCAAATTCATGGCTTTGAGTTTATTGTTAGGGTGTTTTCTATATTTTATTTAGAAATAGCTGAGAGGAGTTAACAGACAACAGTCCAGATTACCTTACATGCCAGGATTTTAGTAAATGTAAAGAACAGGCACACGTACAGAAGAAGAAAATGGAAATGGCCACAGGCCAGCCACGAGTCCAAACATTCCTATAGCCAACAGAATATGAATAAAGAAAGAGATATTCCCCAGTGTCTCCAGAGGGACCACTGGGTATATCTGTCATATTTCTACTGCTTTGAAGAGGCATCATGACTACAGAAACTCCTAAAGAGAAAGCATTTAATTAGTGCTTGCTTACAGTTTTATTGGTTTTGTTCACCATCATTCATGGCAGGGAGCAAGGCAGCATGAAGGCAGATACAGTGCTGCGAGGTAGCTGGGATACAAGAACAAGACACTGGGATGGACTTGAGTTGTCAAGACTTCAAAGATGATTACCAGCACCATGCTTTCTCCAACAAGGTCACACCTCTCAATTCTTCTGAAATAGTGTGCCACCCTGGATGACTGGACCTTCAAGTACATGAGCCTACGGAGGCCATTTCTACCAAGACTACCACACAACTCTGCTGGAACCTTGCCTAAATACAGTAAAGCTGATTTTAAGTTTAGACGTTTTATTATTCAGAGAAAAAGAATAGAACATACTGAGAGAGATGTAGAAATTTAATGCATGATTTCAATAATGAAAGTCATACACACATACATTGGATTCCAAAAGAATGTGAAACCCCATTCAAATAAACCCACATGATACAACTGTTTAAATGTTTACCAAAAGACAATGTGGACAACGTTCTGCAATGTAGGAAGTTGGCTGAAAATTTTAAATGTTAGGACAAAAAAATTTCTTTTTTTGTGGGAGAACATTCCTGAAGTCTATAATGAGGCTAAACACTTTGAGTTCCGCTCTTCCACAACTACCCTGTGAGAAACAGGCTTCATTCACCATCAATTCCCAACATGCTGTGCTATGCCACATGTGGTGACAAAACCAAAACAGGAGAGCCAGCTGGGCAGGGACTGCCAGTGTAAAATTCTGAGTCAAAACAAGCATATTATCTCAGCTTTTTATCTCAGGTATTCAATGTACTTATTAACAACATTATATATAGTAACTTTATATGCATGTACACCCACAAGCACTCTCCCACCCATCTCTTTGCCTATCACCATGCTGTTTAGTTTACCTTTATTTGTTATGCAAACAGAAGCATTGGAAATACTCACATGTCCTGAAGGTACTCATTTCCTTCCTCTGCCTTGGTTCTCGCCAGACATGCTGAAGAGTTCCATTTTACAGTATAAATACTAGTGCCCTGTATAAATTCTTCTATTTATTATTTCCCTCATAAAATGTCTCCAAGGTTTCTGCAAAGATAATCCTTGCTGAGAAAGGAATAAATATTCTGGGGTAACACTAAGCAGTGTTTGTGTAGGTATTCCAGTGGGAATGAATCAGGAATTAAGTGCTTCATCTCCCTGAGTATAAAATGGGTCGGTCTGATGTATATTCTGAACAGCTTCTCAAAGAGCCATAGGTAAGATTTAACTCTGCTTGCTGAGAGTGCTAAATAGCTTAATAAACATTACAATATTTTATTTTCTCTTCTCTCTCACCATCATATCTCTTCATAAGATCATCTTCCAAGAAAGTTTCTTGTAGCCACAATTGTCAGAATCTAGTTACTAGGCCATAAAATCAGACAGTATGTAATGGAAGTGGTTTTAAAGAGAAATTTTTCAGAATGGGACTTTTAAATTTGATTATTCATTAATCAGACAGAAGCATTCATTGCCTGTACATGAACAGTGACAAAATAGAGCCTGCTGTAGCAACACAGTATGTTCTGAATTCAGAGATAAGTTGTCTGTACACGCAGTGAGTGAGAAGACTGCAGAAATATTTAAGGATTATATCTTGCATATCTGAGTCTTGTAGAATAATAAATAGATCTTTCTTCCTATTTTCCATTGGGTAACACTGTCTTCTCTTTAGGAATTCTTTTAATCAAATTTTAAACTTTTTTTTTCAATTTTGAAATTAAAATATATTATCTCCCTTTCTGTTTCTGCCTCCAATCTCTCCATGTAAACCACTTTTCTGTCTTTCAAATAAATGGACACACACACCTATATACAACTATGTGTATATATACAACTATATATATGTATATATATAAATTATATACATGTATATTAATATATACTGCTATGTATATGTACAATATACATACATAAATTTTTGTATATGCATAGATACACAAACCATGTCTTAGTTTGGGTTTCATTGTTGTGAAGAGACACTATGGCATTGCAACTTTCATAAAGCACAATTTTTAATTGGGGGTGGGTTACAATTTCAGAGGTTTAAACCATTGTCAATGGGGCAGGAATCATAGTAATGTGCAAGTAGACATAGTCCTAGAGTAGCCTAGAATTCTACATCTTGATAAAAAAAAGCAGTCAGGAGAGAAGGATGCCCTAAAATTTCTACTTTGTATTACTAATAAGGATACTATATTTTAGGGCATCCTTCTGAAAATAATATGGAACTTTGTTTATTATTACATGGGTAATATGGTCCTTCAAAGAAATCTATGTTCTCTTCTCAAAACCTGTGAATATGAAAATGGAATTTAGAGATATGATTAAGATTAGTATCTTCGATATTGGAGGAATAAGCTTCTACTATACTAGGGATCACAAATTAGCCATTTCAGATCAAGTTCACCTCCTTGAATGTAGAGGACATTTCAGCATAAAGGAGGTCAGAGACTTTCAAAAAGACAAAGGCTTGCTTCCTTCAAAAGTGTAACAAAGACAGCCCTGGCAAAGCAATGTGTTTCTTATAGATTCTGTGAACAACCGTTAGATGAGAGCTCACAAAAATGAGGACAGCGAACTGATAAAGACAAGGAAATGAACTAAAAACATATTCTTTTCTCCAGACTTAAGAAATGAAAGCAGCCTTGCAGATGCATCTATTTTATCCGTTCACACATATCCTACTTCTAACCTGGAGAGCTGCATGCTTTCTTTTTTGTTCCAATGTATTGTTTGAAACTATTTCATTTGGGGAAATGTATTGTGTCAGCAAGTAAGGAACCTAATAAATACATCAATCTTGAAATTTATACTATGTTCACCTTAGAAGTCAATTGTGTAAAATTAAATATACCTATTGAATTTCATAGATATACTTAAGTGATAGAATTGGTGACCTTCCAAATTTCCTCCTTCACATGTAGCAAAGCATTCTGATACTTTTCACATAAAAAGTTGAAAAAATATCTTTCTGAGAAGTGTTGAGTATAAGATTAGTAATGAATAATAAAGAGAATAGTGAGCTGTCATAGAAGATTCTTGTAGATGTGATGAAGAAGAAGAGACAGAACAATCACAAGTTTGAGGCCAGCTTGGACTACACATTGAAGAACCAACAAGGTTGACTCATTGGTCAAGGCATCTTCCCACAATACTGAAAACTTGAGCTGAATTCCTAGAACTCAGATGATTGAAGGAAAGAAGTAACTCATGAAAGTTATCTTCTGATTCCCACATGTATTCCATGAAGTGAGTGTGCATATACAGTCAGAGAGAGAGAGAAAGAGAGAGAGAGAGAGAGAGAGAGAGAGAGAGAGAGAAATACACAAACATACAAAAATAAAAATATATAAACCATATTGTCCACAATGAGTAGTTGTGTAAGCCCAAGGTGCTAAGACATACAATCTCTGGAAAACACTTCATTTAAACATGTTTGCCTCACCTAGTTTGTTGGGGGCTGACTTTTAGCAGAAAGTGGCTATCAGCTTTGCAGCCATCTTGAGCCATATACCCTGACATGAGACTTGGATTACAATAGCCTACAACAGCTGAGCACACTCTGATAATCTTGGTTTAGATACCTTGGGTGTGTGAGATTAAAGGTGTGTCAGATTAAAGGTGTGTAATTTAAGAGTATGACTTAGACGTGTAGAGATCAGATTTAGAGACAAGACCTAAGGGCATGATTAAAGGTGTGACCAAAAGGCATGGCTTAGAAGTGAGACATATAAAAGGCAGAGGCAGACGGTAGAGAATCAGACACTTTTAAGAGATACTTAGAGGAAGAGAGACTGAAGAATAATCGGGATTGAAACACACTCTGTCTGGTCTCCATTTTTCGAGTCCGTCCGTCCTCACTCTCCCTCTTGCTGAAACCTGACCCGCGGACTGGAGCAGCAGCTTGGACCAGGATACAGTGGCCGCCAAACGCAGGGCAGCCCGGGCCTCAACATTTTGTTCGGGCCGTGACATTTTTTGGCCGCCCGAACGTGGGGCTAGTGCGGTTCTCAACATTTTTTGGCCGCCTGAACGTGGGACGAGTGCGAACCCAACACTAGTTCATGAATCAGAGTAAGATGTCCAAAGTGGATATAACATATCTTACATTTCTTCATCAATTAAGATTATTTGACAATATGACCCTAATTAGAATATTGATCTTAATGTATATGTTTTATTCTTGAGGGTGGAAAAGTGGACAGAATAATACACAAATGTATGGGCTGCCTCAGTTGAAATCGTTCTACTCTCACATAAAATTACAGCCAAGAAAAGAACATTAATATCAAAATAGGAGAATCTGAGGATAGAGAAAATTAGAAATACAAAATACTACAAAAGAAAATCTCTAATGTGTTCTGATATTTATATTAACACTATTTTAATTATTCTTATTTCATATCATTCATTCTTTATCATATAATCATCATCATTAATTTCCAAGTGCAAGCTATCAAACTTATTTTAGGAGAATTGTATTTTATGATATTGGAAACTTTAAATTTTCTCTTTATTTGGAGATAATTATGCATTTTAAAATATCAAAGGCTTATTTTAAAATGATATGCATAAAAATTATTAACAAAATCATAAAATACACAATTTTGGTAATGGGAAAGTTGTCCCGTATCTGACACAGAGATAATATCCAAAATTTATAATGAACTCAAGAAGTTAGACACCAAAAACTCCAATAACCCAATATAAATATAAGGTACTCAGCTAAACACAGAATTGTCAACAGAGTATGTGAAGTGGTCAAGAAAAATTTAATGTCCATAGTCCTTACTCATCAAGGAAATGCAAATCAAAACTTCTCCAAGAGTCTTTCTTATATCCATTAGAATGGCTGAGATAAAAATCTCAAGTGATAGCACATGTTGTTGAGAATATACAGGAAAGGAAACACTCCAGCATTGCTGGTGGGAGAGCAAACTTGTACAACCACTTTAGAAATCAATTTGGCAATTTCTGAGAACACTAGGAATAGTTCTAACTCAATACACAGCTATTCCACTCCTGGGAATATACCCAAAAGTTGCCCAAGTATACCATAGGGACACTTGCTCACCTGTGTTCTTAGCAGCCTTATTCATAATAGCCATAACAGGAAAGAACCTAATGTCCCTCAGTTTAAGAATGAATAAAGAAAATATGGTAAATCTACACAATGAAATACTATTCTGCAATTAAAAACAGAGACACCATGGATTTTGCAGGCAAATGGATGGAACTTGAAAATATCATTCTGAATTAGGTAACTCATACCCAATAAGACATGCATGGTATGAACTCACTTATATGTGGATGTTAATTTAAAAAAAAAAAAAGTACTGGATACACACTTCACAAAGCTAAAGGAACTAAACAAGAAGGAAGGAACAGGGAGGATGCTTGAATCTCATATAGAAGGGTGATAAAATAGTCATAAGAGGCAGATGGAGGGAAGGAATTGTGTAGGAGAAGGGATGGCAAGGGAGTGGGGGTTTTTCAGAAAAAGATGAGGGGAGTTGGCCAGATGGACATGAGAATTTTCAAGCTGCATGTCTGCCTTGGGAGATTTAGGCTACACTCTTTACAAAGGAAGGCATCCCCATTGAAGTGATCCTTGACAAAAAAAGGGCCCTTACTTTTCCAAACTCTTTTATTTAATGGTGAATGTAAATGTATATACCTTTCTTAGAGTGAACCAGGAATTAAATACATTCTGTAGGAAGGAATGCACAGGACGGGAAGATTATTGGCTGAACATTCGGGGCCTATCTAGATACTCCCTTAAGCATGGAGAACTCCAGGTTTTTATGCTAAGTGACTAATTACCATAGTGCTCTGATTGAGGTGTGTGTTTATGTATTCCAAAGCAGGTAGTTTGGCAGGGAGCTGGCCCCATGACTACCATACACAATTCAGTTTCATGTGGTTTGGACTCATTCAACCTTATCAGTTCTTCAGTCTGGTGGCACAGTCGACTTGCCCAACAATAATACATGGAAACTGCAGTTGGAGGGGTTTGGTGTTAGGTGTTGGGAGGCAACCTGAGGATATGCCAAAGACCCAGGTTAGGGGAAGGTCCCGAGTATCAATGGGGAGTTGATCTTAGCTGAACTTCACAGTTGTGTGGATATGTAACCTGAAGAGGCCATATACTGCAGCCAGGCAGAAACCTCAGTGGAACAAACAATAGGTATGCCAACCCACCCAGAACATTTTGAACCAAAATTTACCCTGCCTATTGGGGGTTAAAGAAGATATTGAGGGAATGACCAAGCCATAAATGACTCAACTAAAAATCAATCCCACAGGCAAGTTCCAATTCCTGGCACTATTAATGATACCCTGTTATATTTGAAAACATAGCTGTCCTCTGACAAGTTCCACCTATCAGTTGCCTCAGACGATGCAAAGACCTAAAGGCAAACATTAGATAGAGCTTAGGACCCTTATGGAAGAGCTGAGGGATTGATTGAGGGCCCTGAAGGGAATAGGAACTCCACAACAAGAAAAACAGAGTTAACTAACCTGTACCCTTGGGAGCTCTCATAGACTGAACCAACAACCAAATAGCATACAGGGGCTGGACTTAGGCCCCTAACATATACATAGCAGATATACAAGCTTGGTGTTCAGGTAAATCCAGAAAACTGGGACAAGGGCTGCTTATCTGTGAAATCCATTCCCCTAATACAGCTATCTTGTCTGTCCTCGGTTAGAGAAGCACCTTGCCCTGCAGAGACTTTTTGTGCCAGGGTGTTGGTGTATCCGCGGTGGTGGAAGTTTCACTCTCTCAGAGGAAAAGGTAAGGGAGAATGGGGTTGAAACTTAAGTAGGAGGAACTGGGAGGTAGGGGACATCAATCGAGATATAAAATGAATAGAAATTAATACGGACATAAATACAAACAGAATTACACTGAAGACCCCAAAATAGATGTCTAAGTAGGCTGAGTTGTTTGACTCAATGGCCCTGATACAATCTTGCAGTCATTTTTGTAAAGGAAAAATTATTGAGTTCCACAATGGCAGTTGAATGAATTTAACATACCCAAGTTGTAGTTTGTGACTAGCGCATACATTTAAAATTGGAATATTATGACATTTTAGTGTTACTTAAATAAAAATTTCTCTTTTATTCTTTTCTATGATTTAGATTCATGTCACTTGATTTTTTTTTCCTGTAATTTTCTTTTAATGTAAAACTTGGAGATATTAGATTCTCCTTAACAGGCAACAGAGAATAAAGTCGAGTTCTAGGACATATACCAAACCAGGTATCTGTGAATTATTTGAGATAGCATATTAAAATATGTTAGTAATATGATAAATTGTTCAAAAAATTAATATTTTACTACTTATTTAGTGGCCAGTGTTTCAATAGGCACTATATCACCTGTGACTTAGTACCTGTAGAGAAACAAGACAATTGGCTGGAACTAATAATATGTCTTATAGATTTGTTTTTAAGAGGTATATGGTATGTTTAGATTAACAACACCAGGAGAATCTAGCTTATCTTTACTTTGTCATTATAATTCTTGTCAACAGAATATACAATAAACATTCTCATAAGAAGGACACAGGTAGGTGAGACCTGTCCTACCACAGTCTATCTGATATGTGATATATATATATATATATATATATATATATATATATATATATATTATAATTTTGCCACAGCATTTAACAGTGCTCCTGCACACCCACCTACAGCTGAGGAGGTACTGGCTGTTCATGACTATGGGAGAAAGAACAGTCACTGACTATTTTAAGAATATGGCCACTGATATTTTTCATATTCCCTGCTGGATGATCCATAGCCACATGCCAATTAGTAGTACTAATTGAACTTATATGATTACATTTTTTAAAAACAACAAATAATTAGGAAAAGAAGACTAGAAGTTGGAAATAAACTTTTGCATAAGTGTGGGAATCAGTTTCTATAGAGATGTGAAGGCAGGAAGGAAGGAATGGTTATGATCAAGATACTTTGTATACAAGTATGAAAATTAAAAAAAAACAATTAACATGGACATAATAGTTGATAATCATATGTTAGTCACGTATTAAGAGTCTCCAAATTAAACAATTGGCAATGGAAATAAAATTTATTTGGTATCAAACATTGAGCATATGCCCAGAAAGCTAACAACAAATAAACAAAAGTATAATCAGAAAAGGCTTATTATGAACTAGTAATATAGGCATAGAAGTAACTTTTCTAAAGGTCAAAATGACAAAATAGCACTAGGGATTTAGAAAACATAGCCCAAGATATAAAAGTGATGTGGCAAAAGAAACAGTTCAACAAAGTGGATGAAATATGTTTCCAAATTTTATTCTTAATACATTCATACAAGTGAATTATGTATATAACTAATTATTCTACAGAGGAACTCATTTTAAATCATCTTAGAGTCATTTATATGGGAATTAATTATTATGTCCTGTTCAGTTTCATTAATTTTTACTTGTTTAGGGTTTGCCCTCATACTATATAGGATATTTTTTAACTATAATGAATAGTTCCATTAAATATTTCCTAACAATTATATCCTTGAATGTAACATTAGAAAACAAATCACAGTATAGTCATTCAGTTAAAGAATCTGAGTTGATGTTAGAGAAGAGAACATCACCAAACAAAATAATTTAGTCTCTTTGCCTTGATTATACAGGTACAGACAATTTAATAGGTTCTGCTTTATTTATCAAGTACATCCATGTTTAAACAAATGTCTACATTTTCCCAAACTACTTCTTTTCTCCTTTCAACTTTCCTTGAAACCAATGCCAATAATGATTTGTCAGTAAAAGAATGAAACATGCCTACACTTGGTCTACATTTTAAGTGGTTTAAATGGAGTAAAATAAGCATGATAGATATTTATCCTATTTCTATTAAAATTAATGTAATGAATGTTGAGCTAATAATGTTGAGACCAGCTTATTTAACTAATAATTATGTTTATTTCACTCTTGTTTTAGAATTTTGCTAAAATAAAAAGCCATTAACACTTGCTAATCAGTAAAACTTTGCAAACATAATTGCTTTAGTTTTCACAAAGCACATTTATTCTTTTATAAAGAGCATTTAATAAAGTTTAATCTGATACATTTACAATGAATCAGATTTGACTGTACGTTAATATGATTATTTCACCCCTTCGACTTATTTTTCTTGACTTGTCAAGATGAAGTATTCTCTGATTTTACTTGGGTAGATTTTACACAATTTCACGTCCCTTGGATTCAGATCCACAACTCACACATGAGCTTCAGGCAATTCTTGGACATTGAGACAGCTATTCCTTCCTGACTTCTGATTATTGACTACCTAGAGGAAGAGTTTTGGTTTGATAGGGTATCATTCTAGTCATCAGATCACAGCCACCAGCCCATGTCACCAGACATACCTTTCTACGACTGGCCTGATTGTCTTCTTTACTTTTGTGACTTTAAGGCATGTGTAGATTTTTATTTTTAAATGTAACTTCTGTTGTTACACTCCTGCAATCATATTGGACTATGTATTCATTTTTTTTTCTAAATTATGTTCAGTTGAATTTCTTCAATTCCATCTCCTAATTATATTATATCTAATTCTATGTAGATCTCATTTGTGCTCCTTCTTTAAAAATAATAATTTGATTCTTTAAAATCTTTTTTTAATTGTTTTTTTTACAATGCAAATTTTATTCCCTCCACTCCTTGTCTCCACAAGGATGTCTCCACCTCCCACCCCCTACCCAACCAGACTTCTAAACTCCCTGGGGCCTCCAATTTCTTGAGGGTTAAGTGCATCATCTCTGATTGAATACAGACCTGGCAATCCTCTGCTGTATATGTATTGGGGACCTAATATCAGCTGGTGTATGCTGGCTTTTTGGTTGTCCAGTGTTTGAAAACACTCAATGTCAAAATTAATTGAGACTGTTGGTCCTCCTACAAAGTCACCTCCTCCTCAGCTTCTTTCTGCCTTTCCCTAATTCAACCACAGGGCTCAGAGGCTTCTGTTCATTGATTGTGTGCAAATATCTGCATCAGACTCTTTCAGCTGCTTGTTGGGTCTTTTGAAAGGCAGCAATGACAGGAACAGTGTCAGGCTTTGGGTCCTCCCCTTGAGCTGGATCCCACTTTTGGCCTGTCACTGGAACATTTTTCCTCAGGCTCCTCTCCATTTCCATCCCTGACATTTTTTCAGACAGGAACAATTATGGGTCAGAGTTTTTACTGTAGGATAGCAACCCCCTCCCTCATTTGCTGCATTATCTTCCTGCTAGAGGTGGGCTCTACAAGTTCTCTCTCCCTACTGTTGGGGATTTCATCTAAGGTCCCTGCCTTTGAGTCCTGAGAGTCTCTCACCTCCCAGGTCTCTGATGCATTCTGGAGGGTGCTCCCAAACTTTTACATCCTGAGGTTGCCTGTTTCCAATCTTTCTGCTGGTCCTTGGGAGCTTGTAATCCTTTTCCTTCACAGAATACCAGATTAGGTTCCACTCTTTGGGACTCCTGTCTTCCACTTTCCCTACCAGGTCCCTCCCTCCCTTCCCACTTGTGATTGCTTTCTTCTCCTTTCCAAGTGGGACTAAGGCATCCTTTCGTTTGTTGACCATTTTGAGGTTTGTGGACTATATCTTGGGTATTCTGTGCTTTCTTCCTTCTCCTTCTCCTTCTCCTTCTCCTTCTCCTTCTCCTTCTCCTTCTCCTTCTCCTTCTCCTTCTCCTTCTCCTTCTCCTTCTCCTTCTCCTTCTCCTTCTCCTTCTCCTTCTCCTTCTCCTTCTCCTTCTCCTTCTCCTTCTCCTTCTCCTTCTCCTCCTCCTCCTCCTCCTCCTCCTCCTCCTCCTCCTCCTCCTCCTCCTCCTCCTCCTCCTCCTTCTTTCTTCTTCTTCTTCTTCTTTTGGCTAGTATCTACTTATCAGTGAGTACACACCATGCATGTCCTTTAGGGTCTGAGTTACCTCACTCAGGATGATATTTTCTAGTTCCATCCTTTTTCCTGCAAAATAAATAAATAAATAAATAAATAAATCTTACATTAAAATGTAGTTGACATTTTTCAGGTTTTAAACTTACAGTGGTCTTATAAAATACCTAGAATTTTAAGTTACACCTATTTTATTAATATTTTCATGTATAGCAGTTAGGAAGACTAAAGCTCAAGAATCCACATATTAACACTGTTATCCTAGCTCCCCCTGGGAATACTGATACAATGTTTTCATACATTTTCTTCCTCACAGTTGTATTATCTACAGAACAAATATTGCTGTACCATCTTTGATAGTCCAACTTGGTTGTCAACACTACTGAATCTGGATTCAACAAGAGGCAGAAGCAAGAAAAGAGGCATGGGCTGGAATCCCCATTGATGGCCCTCAAAGAAGAAAACTGCCGATATGTTAAGCTTTCCACTGTAAACCAATAGATTTCTGTTATATAAGCAAGTTATGCTGCTTCTGAAAGAAGCAACAAAGTCTATAGTGTTTATGTTAAATTATTTGACTTTTTATACAGTATAAAATTTCAGTTCATTTTTTAAAATATATTTTTAATGTAACTTAACCTGGTAATACAATCAATAGTACCGGCCTTGGGAGTCTTATTTAATATGAATTCTTGAAATTTATTCATGATAAAGAAATGCTTTTAAAAATATTTTATCAGTTACTGTCAATATTTAAATGCTAAATAGCCTCCATAGGCTCAAGTTTTTAACACGTGGTCACAAATTTGTGCAACCCTTTCGATACATTATGGAAATTTTAGAAGATGTCGCCTTAAAGGGGAAATTGCATGACTGTGTCACAATTGTGATGCTTCCAGTTCACTCTCTACTCCATGTCTGCAGGTGATGATATGACCTCTCATCTTCCTTATCTGGCTGCCTGCTGCCATGTGTCTTCCATCATTATGAACACTATGTCTCAAACCCTAGACAATATAACTGTTCTTTCAAAGTTTTGTATATAGTTACTACCATATTTTTTTTTATCCTTTCTCTCTCAAGCTGTTCTTCAAGTACTCTACATATTGAGAAATTAGAGGAATCATTGTTGATAACTTTCTTGATATTCAGTGTCTTCCAATCTACCAGGCCAAGATACTGGTGTAGATTCCCTGTCTTTTCAACATTGATGATATTAAAATTCATCATGCTAAGCTTGTCACATGAACGTTGTTTTCAAAATAACTTCATGACATGATTACTATTAATTTTATTTTATACTTCAGAGAGTTAAGGTTTAAAAAAATATAATATATACCTGAATATGTACAAGGAAGATATAGATGAGCCTAAGTTGGAAATAAGAATCAATGTCAATGTTTGACCATTATTCTACGAGTATTCAATACCCGTGGTGGGAGAAATGATACCCCTCATTAAATTATATGCTTTAACGTCCAGAAAGGTTTATAGGTTACATGATAAATGGGAAACAGAACATATAGATAATATTGAGTGTGCTAATTAGGTGAACTTGACATAAAGATACTGCCCAGAATTATTTCAATCCACACATTAAACAGTAATGGAACTTCAGATATGGTAAAACCATGGAAGACATAGAACTAAAAGAAAGACACAGATACAGTCTTTTAAAAGAATAAAGAAAGAAAGTCACAATGTCCATGGAACTTCATAAATTTCCCTAATAACCTTGCCTTTTAAATATTATATAAGAAGTAAATGATTGAAGATTTTACTCATTGGGAGCATATCTAACCCCTGACTGACAGGGAACTTTCAAGAGGTATAACCTCTTCTGAGTCCTGCTGCTCCCAGAAGAAACCTTACTATAGTCACTAATTTATCAAACTGGATCTATAAAAAAGCTTTTTTGTTTGCTTGTTTGTTGTATCTTAAATTTCCTTTTCTCTTCATTTTAAAGGGCTCTGGGGGCAACTCTGAGTCTATTAATGCATTGAAATATAGTCTCTCCATCTTACTGTCTGTAACCTTTGTAGTATCTGAATGTGAGAAGGTTTACAGTGATCTTCCAAGGAATACATTGGTGTACATATATCTATTAAATAATTAATACACTTATGATATTACTATAAGTTTAGGACAAATATCATGTGGTAGTGGATTGTATTTTCCATGTCCAAACACCAAGGCATGTTGTGAAATATGATAAATTCAATCCTTTATTACCAATATATTAATTCTTTTTAAAATGTTTCTGAAGCTTTAAAAAACATTGAAGTAAGTTTATGGCATCTAATTTTTGTTTATAAAATTTATTATGATGACTATTAATATATATATATATATATATTAAGTCCAGCCTTGCTACTATAATGTGCCTCTGTAGGTTGTTAGAGTACTTAAAATAAGGTGCCTGAAGACAGAGATTTAGAGTTATGCTATACTACAACCAATAGAAAACCCCTTTTTTTTCCTTGACTTAAAAATATGAACACAGTTTTGAAATGGTCAGGGGAATCATGCAATCATAGAGGAAGGTTCCAAAAGTCTTAGTAATGAAATTAACCCAGGAGAAATGAATGCTTAAGAGCTAAAAGGAATTACAATCCTCTACAAAGTTTATGAGAATGCACTTCTGAGCCCATAATGGTTGGAATCCAGGGAGAATGAAGTACAATGGCATACATACAATGAAAAATACATGGAATTTCAAAGAAATAAGCAGTCCTTTTGTTTTGTCACTTTTATTAAATGTAGATAATTTATCACACATAAACATAATATGGTCTTTTAAACTATAGCATATGGAACACTTAACAGTAAGAGGATAAGAGCAAGGAAAAATATCACTCTTTTAGCCATGTGGTATTATATCTGTGAATATGTAAGTTTTCCTCGGGGTTTCAAATTTCAAGACAGCTGATTTCCTTGTCAATGTTATTCAACACTTTTCTAGAGTATTTATGAAATTGAAAATTTAGATTTTCTTGATTTTTATTAGAGCATATTAAAAATAGATTGATCACTAGATTTTAAGATATAATGAAAAGAAAAACCCACTGGTAGGTATACTCATAGTTCCAATGATGCTGAGAAATGTGGGGATAGTTACACAAGGAAGCTGACTGTTGCTTGAACACTGAACATAGGACACCTATCCAATTTTGCCATTCTGAATCAAATTTTCTCAAAGAATAATGCAGATTCTGTAATCTATAAAGCTAACAATCTGCATTGCTAGTATGACCTTAGTTTTTATTTAATATATTATTGTGCAATGTGTTTTTTTAAGAATATAGGCTATTGGTGTTTTCCTTGGTTCCACTCCAAATGTTGGAGGTAAGTCTCAATTTTTTAAGTGATTATGTACTTCAGAAACAAGGCTCAGAAAACCATGAGCTGAAACTTATCAAAATCCCCTCTCCATGAGGAATAGCTTTCATTGTATTAAAAGGCATTGTATTAAAATCCTTCATTTCAAAGGATGAAGACAACCATTACCTACCCAGATACAACATGACACCTATGAATCACATCAATGAACATCATGGCATGATAACACTAAGGGTATAGTAGTGGCATACATATATTGGTGGTAACCAAGAGCTCTCAAATTAGACTTAATACTGGCTTAAAAAGACAGAAAACATGCCTTGCATTGAAACCTACCTACTCAGTACTAATGAAGTCATTGTATTCTTGGAGAATTTACAACTACTAACTTACTAAACAAGTACAACCTCTAATGATAACCTATAAACATTTGTCATTTGTCACAAGAAAGTGTAGCCATTGCTCCTTATCAAAGAATGTTTATTGCAACAGAGACAACTACAGACAGCCACAATCAATCAAATGCAGAGTTATAGAGTCCAATCCCAGTGGATACACCTAAAAATCATTCCAATATTTATGGTTCTGAGAACATTATGAAAGAGAGTATGGAAAGATTATGAGAACTAGATAATCAGAGAGTTTTCCATGAGATTGGGTCTCCTAGAAATATCAGAATTCATACTCATTATGTATCACCAATGTGACTGTCCAAAGTGTACTGAGCAAAAATGACACAATAATGAACATGCTATTATGTACAAAAAAAAGTCAATGTGGCTCTAATTCTACACACAGTTCTATAAGGAACTGAGAAGAGCTTGGGACAAGAGGCATGGCTCTCAATAAGAAAGAACCCATCAATTAGTTGTACAGTTTCAATTGGTCAGCTCAGAAAACATATTTATTTAATATTTAATATTATATGAACCATGGGATGAACACGTGATATCTAAGAACTATACATATGTGTGTATTTGTGTATGTGTGTGTACCTATACACTCAATACATAATTTATGGAGAAATAATAATTTATGGAGAAAGAGTCTATGAGTTTGAAGCAGAATGAGCAGAGTATATGGAACTCTTTGGGGGAGAAAAGAGAATGGAGAAATGTTGTAATTTTATTAACCCCCCAAAAAAGCAAAATTATCTAGAATAAAATTTTTTGTGATTCCAAATATTTCTATATATATATATGTATTTCCATATATATATATATATATATATATGTATATATATATATATATATATTTGAAATATACTATAGCTACATAGCCACCCAGGCTAAAATTTTTTTAAACTTTGCAAATCTTTGTGTATTAATATGGAAATTTTTATGAGAGGTTTTATTCATTGGAAGAGACAAGGTATACAGAGAATGCTGCTAATTGTGTTGAAAAAAATACATATTTATGGCTACAAGCTTTTATATGCAAGTAAATTCTGTAAGCTTACAGTATAATTTGTATCAATCAGTATACAAACAAGAAACAGATGGCAAACTCAAATTAGAATAATTTGAAGGGGTTCATTTACAAAGTAATTAATTACAAAGCTGTGGGTAGATATAGAAAAACTAAAAGCGAAGTATATTAAAGGTTCTTGATTATAAACAGAAGGACTCCAACACCCCTAAAACTAGGAGAAGAAAACATTTCACACACCAAAATGAAGCTTCTTATAGTTTTGTTTTTGTTTTTTAAATATCAAAGTCCCAAGATGCTCTTATGGACAGCCAGCCACGTGATTAAACACATTGACCTCACTTCCTTTTTTCTTTTTGTGAAAATACACAAATCCAATCCTATGAATCCACTCCTGAGATCATATATGTCATGGTCACATGGATGGTAATGAATGCCATAATCAAGGGAAAAGATAAGGAAGAGAAAGAAAACATTCTGAACTAGAAATGGGAGGACAAGTGGAAGGAACACATTACTGTTTGCCTAGATCTTTATACTGTATTCATTGTAGAGTATATCTCCAGAGATTTTTTTTTGGTACAGGTATAGCTCCCAGTTAGATAGTAATAATGGTTCATAATGCATATTCATCTGTAAAGAGTAAAGGAAGCAGTAAAATAGAATCCTTTAGAAAGTCCTTATACTTTCTTAAAAGACATTAATTATATTAATAAATACAAAATTATGCTAGATAAATAGACAATTTTAAATTTGAGAATTTAATATATGAGTATTATATTTGTGTCATTCTGCCTGTTTTCTTACTACTATTCACTATCTTCTTCTCATTATTTCTAAAGATATTTGATATATAAATATAGATGATTATAGATACATCCTACTGATATTATTTAGTATTACTAGTGTTGATATTCAATGCTTAGGGTTAACTTCTGCAGTTTGGGAGAACTATCAGTGTTCTTGTTGTCTCTGTTATTCAACAGCCTGGAGTTCTTCTATGGAAGAATCTCTAATGCTTTACTTTTATTTTTCTAAATTGAAGCATATTAAAATGATTTGTAGTATTGTCTTTCGTGAACGTATATCTGTGGCTCATGTCTCAATAAATTAAAAATAAGTCAAAATAATATCTTAACAGAAGTATCATCAAGTTTTTCATACATGTGCCACTGGTTACCTTGTGAGCAGTCAGCATGGTAGCTGTCTATTCTTATTCTATATATCAGTTATTTTGTGTGCTAAGCTGTCAAACAAAACTTTGGATTCTGTTCTGTTGATCAATCCCTACTTCCACCTATTTTGTAATTTTATAACAAAGTATCACAGATAAGGTAATTTATAATGAATGAAAATTTGTTGTCTTCCTACATTTCTGGAACATAGATGTCTAACAACAAGATGGGAGATGCCTGCACCTGCTGAGAGCCTCTTTGCATCATCATGAAGAAAAGGAGGTAAGGAGGAGAAAGTTAAGAGGGGAGTAGAGGAAGCACATCATCAATTCTTCATAACATTCCCCAGAGGCCCTACCTGCCAATACTGTTAAATGAGGGTTAAGGTTCCATGTGATTTGGGACCTTAAAAAGCCTTTAAAGGATACAAGCCATGTGATGTGGACTTTTTAACTGTTTAATGAAATAGAGTTTGATAGCTTGGTTTCAAAGTCATCTCTATCACATTAATTGCACATTTTGATTAATGGTTTAAATTCTCTAAGTTCAAATTGTATTTGTTTAAGCAGAAATTATAGTTAAAATATTTTCTTAAAGATGCCAAAGTAAGCAGATGCCAAAGTAAACACAGAGTGGTGTGGTATAATAGAGAGTGCTGGAATAGGAAAAGGCATGAGCATACTCTTGCATTACTGACCACAGTGCCAATGTGTGTTCATCTCTTTAAACACAACACCTCCTCTACCTCGTCTCCTCTACCACTGCCAGCTCGTTCTTTCCTCTACCTTTACAAGTTCCCATTGGCTCACAGATACAACAAAGATATGGGGTTATGACTTCATCTACTATAATTTCTGCTGAGGTAAAGCTGACTCTCCTAGACTTGCTCATAATGTGTACTAATTGTAATCATTTGTAACTATCACCGTCTTTTTAAATTTTTATCTCTAGATAACGATAAAGCTATTTTAAAAATGAAGGATAAAACCATAAAAACAAACACTAAAGAAAGGGAATTAAATGTTTTTTTTTTTCTTTTGAAATACTAGCTATTTTAATTTAGTCCTCCAATCCTATCATCCTTATTTTCTATTTCCATTTTGCAGATTAAAGATTGCTAGATTCTTTTTCTTTCTAGTAACTTTGTTTTTCTTTTTTTTTTTGCTTTATAACTTTGCATTAAAAATAAAAAGTTTTGCTTTTCAAAGTTTCAATACATGTGTTTGATTAAATTCACACTACTATCCCTCCCCCTCCATCTAGTTCCATATTCTCATTAATATTTTCCTTTTTTTTTTTTTTTTTTTTTTTTTTTCGAAACAGGGTTTCTCTGTATAGCCCTGGCTGTCCTGGAACTCACTCTGTAGACCAGGCTGGCCTTGAACTCAGAAATCTGCCTGCCTCTGCCTCCCAAGTGTGGGATTAAAGGCATGTACCATGACTTCCAGGCTCATATTTTCCTTCTATACTTCATGTTTTTTTAAAAAAAAACATTAAGTCCATTAAGTCCACTTATGCTTTTATGTGAATGGCCATGGACAGAAAAAGTTTCCTTTTACTAAGACATTTTGGTCTTTTCGTCAATAGGAAAGATAGAAATTGGGTACCTGCTGTTCTCCTTATTTTAATTTGTGTCCCAAACCTGCACTTCCCTTAAGCAATCTGTGAAGGTCTCCTTTAGATAGAATAAACTAAGAGAGAGAAAGAAAGTGCTTGCTGCAAAAGTATGATGATTCTACTTAGAATCCCAGAAGGTTTTAAAAAGCCTAGCATTGACGCATACACTAGAAAATCCAGAGTCATAGACATAGCCATACAAGGATCACTGAGGTTTTTTGGACAGTAGCCTCACTAAAAATCAATGCAAGCTCTGGGTTCTGATGAAAACACTACCTCAAGGGAATGAAGTTGAAAGTGATAGAGTAGAATATTCCACATCTCTGCATACACACACACACACACACACACACACACACACACACGCACAGAGAGAGAGAGATAGAGAGAGAGCTAGCAGAAGGCATTCTTACAAGCTAGAAAGAGAATTAGAAAAATGGAGAGCTTCAGTTACTGTGCTGTTCTGTACTAGGGACACTTTACCTTGTTCTGTAAGGTTTTACAGAAAAGTCTTAGAATTCTTGGTGACAAGTTACGAGTTTCTCAGATTTCAGAGCAGAGACAGGAGACAGAGCCAGTGGAGGAAACTACAAGAAATAGGACAATAGTTTCTGATGGACCAACTAGTTCCATGTTTGACGATAAATAACAAGAGCTCAACAGAGTTCTGTTTTGCTGCTGCCCATGGCCAACTTTGAATTTCTCTTCAAGATAAATGAAAAGAAGTAAAACTTTAAAGTTAGAAAAGTTTTATAATATATTCAATTTAAATGAAAACATGGCATTTTCTTGTTGTAGACAATAACTTGTCTTCTGTTACCTTTTTTAAAATATATAGTCTGTGTTTATGGTTTGGTAGATTTCCACAGTGAGAGATGAGTTGTATAAACATCCTTTGTATCAAAAGTTTCCCTCACTGGTGGTCTCTGGTGAAATGGGAAACTAATGAAAGACACTTAAGATATTTAAGAAATTAATTCTCATCCATATAGATCCATATAGCTAAAATACATCACAATTACTTTCTTTTTTATTGGATATTTTATTTATTTACAATACAGATTTCATCCCCTTTCCCCATTTCCCCTCCCTAGAACCCCCTATATCATCCCCCCTCCTACTTTATACTTTTATACCATTTTGATTACATGCATGTATTAAGGTCAGTTCTAGGTTGAGGGTCTAGCAATATAATAGGTGCAAATAGTCAAGGAACAAGCAATACAATAAACACAAATAGTCAAAGAAAATGCAAGGCATTAAATCCAATTTCACGAACACTCCCATGATCACTGTTTCTAAGGGCTTATCAGGATGACCTAAGTATCTGAGCCTACTTCCCTGTTCTAGCCCAAGTTTGTGGGGAGCCAACAGAAGGTGGCTATCATCCTTGCAGCCATCTTGAGCCATATACCCTGACAAGAAACTTGATTACAATAGCCTACAACAGCTGAGCTGTAACATCTTGTTTTAAATACCCAGGATTTTCCCTTGGGTGTGTGAGACTTAAAGTTGTGTTACTTAAGGTCATGACTTAGAGTTCAGATTTAGAGACAAGACCTAAGGGTGTGACTTAGAAGTGAGACATATAAAAGGTGAAAGGCAGACAGAAGAGTTCAGTACAACTTGGAGTAGGATTTAGGTATTGAGGAAGGAGACACTTGGACTAGAGAACTCTGAAAAATTATTGTTAAGTATTAGGCACTTGGAGTAGGCACTTGAGACTTGAGACAGGCAACTGGGATTAGACACTTGTACTTGGATGAGACTCTAGACTAGAACTTGGAAGGGAGGTTGGAAAGAAGCTTGGAACTTGGAGGCACTAGGGACTAGGAACTAGGGACTAGGAACTCAAGACTTCGGATTTGCAGAGAAGAAGAGAGACTGAAGAATAAACGGTATTGAATCACTGTCTGTCTGGTCTCCATTCCTCATGTTCATCCTCACTCTCTCTCTTGCTGAATCTTGACCCACGGACTGGAGCAGCCTGGGGCAGTACAGGCTCTAACAATTTAGTGCCCAAGTTTTCTGGCAGTGAGGGTTCCATCATTAATAGAGCGGTCCGGGACATTTTTGGCCCCCAACTTGGGCCAGCTCGGGCCGCAACCCAAGGTCATTTTCATTTCTGAAGCCTACTTCCTTGTTCTAACCCAAAATTTAGATGATTCCTTTCTGAAATTACTTCTTTGTTCTAGCCTAAGATTTAGATTCGTACCTGAAATTACTTCTTTGTTTCAGCCTAATGCCAGATTCCTGCTTGAAGCCTATTTCCAAACATGGCTTCTTCCTTCTACAAACTAACTTTACCTTCATTGTTAGGGATTAAAAATGTGTACTAAGGATTTGTCTGTATATCAGACAGATCATACTGAAATCCAGGACATGTATACATTCAGCTTAGATCATATAGCATAGTTTAGTTGCAATAAACTAGCCTGTATGTAAAATAAATATGACTTTATTATGTAACATTTTCACTTCAGGCTTCTTTTCCTTATCAGAGTTGGAAATTAATTTACCTTTGTTGCTTCAGTAATTCATTTTTATTGTTGAGAGTTCTAAATACAAATGCATTTTATGATTTTGTTAATGAATATTTTAGATGATTTTGATCTTTTCTAATTAAAAATTAGCATTGAGATTTATACGAAATTTTATATAGAAATATATTTTCAATATGAAAAAGTATGTAAATCCTATTGATCAATTACATCTAGCATTTCAAGGAATTCAAAAAATATGTCCCAACATGTGTGAATAAGAATTCCATTTACACATTTGTGAATACCTGATATGGATTTATTTTGAAAAGTTACAAGCATTCTAATTGGTGTGGAGTCCTCTTCAAGTATGTATTTTCTTAATGATAGATTATTCATATGCTCTTTGCCATCCATCCTTGCCCATTCAAATGGTAGTCATTTAATTTAACACTCATGCTTATATTTTATTCATATGAAACTTCTAGAACTTCTTGAAAAATTCTTAGCAATTATGTGAATTTAGAATACCTCCTTATGTGTATATATTCATATATATAAATTATATGTTACACTGTTTTCAAAAGAAGTTTTAATAAAATTTAATAAATTATAACATATGATTTGAATACATTAAAAATGGTTAAAAAACAAAGAAATTGTCACCTTGAGATAGACATTTAGATTGAGAATGATAAAATAAATATATCCAGACACTAAACATAGTAAAAATATTTAAAACAGTATTATGATTAACCTAGGACTATAAAATCAAAATATTATTAAGATAAAAAATTTTCCATTTTAATGTAAAACATTTTCAGTAAGAAACTTTCTTGGCAGGAGAGATACCATGATCAAATAGCTGCTTTTCCTAGGTTGAGACTTACCCATTTCACTCCTGACGTGAGGACCTCTGTGACTTCCTTCAAGTTAGGAAACTAGACAATATAATATGTGGTAGTGTTTCTGGTCTCCCCTCTATTTACAAAAAAAAAATACATTATTATGTTAAAATTAAACATTTATAGAACATATATAAGTTTAATGAATTAATGTGGGGCTGTGGATTGTGAGAAGCAGCTGGGTGCTTGGTCGAGCATGACCTTGGGACCCCAGAACCTTATTGGACAGCAGGAGTTCAGCTCTGTTCCTGGGCCCTGGTTCTTTTCATTTAGCTTCAGTCCTCTCCCCAGCCTCTCCCACAGAGAGGTCTATAGCCATCAGTCAGGAGGAACAGGCCTCAGGCCCTAGAGAGATTTACATACTAATGAGATACCTGAAGGCCAGAGGGTGGAGCCAGTTAAGCACTCTTCCCCAGCCCCTCCCCCCTCCTTCCCTACTTAACTCAGGTCTGCCTTGGGATTGAAGGGGGGTGCATCCAGATCCATCCACCATCCTCCATGACATTAAAGCCTGTAAAAACCCCTGGACTTTCTTGTGTCATTGAGACTGCATTGTGAGGAACCTTGGAGCCACAGCAGCTTTGCCTAACTTACCGGTGGAAGAACTCTCAGCAATTCCCAGCCACAACTACCCACAAACTAAGTGGGAAATATCATGGTTTTTATTATCTTAATGACTAAAATAGAAAAATAATTTAAAAGAAAATTATGGGAGACTATCGTTCACATACTTAAAGTAAATAAATTTTAGATGTAAATAAATTTAATATAAATTTTGGAAAATGAAATAGATGCCAGTAAAAATACTATATGTACATACCTCAATTTCAAAGATGATATTATTCATTTGGAGTTTCTATTGTTGTGAAGAGACACCTTGACCACAGCAATGCTTATCCAGGAAAACATTTAACAAGGGCTGGCTTACAGTTCAGAGGGTTAGTCGATTATCATTATGGGTGAAAACATGGCAGCATACAGGCAGATATGGTGCTGGAGAGGTCACTGAGTGTTCTAGATGTGGATTGTCAAGCAACAGGAAGAGTGAGTGATACTGGGCCTAGCTTGAACATCGGAAATCTCAAATATGTAACCTATTTCCTCCAACAAGGCTGCACCCCATAGTAGTGCCACTCTCTATGCATCTATAAGGGCTATTTTTAATCTGAACAATGCAGAAACTTGTAACCTTCATCTTATGGTTTTTTTCTTGGCTTTTGTCAGCTACTTGGGCTGATCTATAAACTGTGTCATGGTTTGTAACATGTCTATTCTTGCTTCTAACTGCTATTACGTGCATATCCACTACATGTTTTCTACCTAGTTTATGAATAAGAGTTAAAACTCTTTACTTCTTCATGATTGAGGCACTGACCAGTAATAAATATCTCTTTTGGATCTTTGTAAAAAAAATCTGCATTATACATCTCCTAGGGAAGAATTACTAGAACAAGAGATATGCATGAGTAATTGGAAAGATATTAGTAGTACTCTGTGTGGATTTTTGCGCCCACAGTGACACCATCAGTGACTGAGTACTGCTATATTCTGATATTCAGCAAGCATACAGTGTTCCAATTTTCAGTGTTTCATTTTCCCAAAGATATGTTTTTTCAAGACAATTAAAACATTTATCCATTGTTTTTTCATCTTTCTGATTTTAATGACTATATGCATGTCTACATAGTACTAGTAACACATTAGAATTTCTCACCTATAAATTGCCGTCAATTTCATTTTAGAATTGTTATATAATTGATATCGATTTTAGGACCTCCTTATGTGCTATTTGTACAAAAGGCATGCTATATTGCCAGCCACATTATTTCTTTCTTAATTTGTGGCATTCATAGTTCAAACAATTTCTAAGTGATCTCTCCCAATAGACAAAATCTCATTCTTGTTTATAACTTTATTCTACCTAATAATAGCTACTGGATGAACTCCTGAGATATGTGAAAGCAGAAACCTGTCTTATGAGTCTTGATAGGAATGAGGTTCTCACACTAAAATTCAAGACCAATTAGTTATAGTTCTAATACCCTATGCTCCAGTATGTTTAAGGAGCATTGCATGCTGATAGAAACCACTGTTTTGCCATAAAATGTCAAATGCATTATTCATAACACATAGCAGTAAAGCTGAATAATTAATACCTCAATATCACTGATAACCAAGACTCCCCTTCCTCATGTCAATATACAATTTGGAAATTCTTTTTGATGCAAGCCCAAAGCACACATCACACTCTGTGGGAGTTCTGAATTCTGAAAGATATATGCATGCACTCAAAATCTGAACCACAGCTATTGTGCATCTTAACAATTACTTCCACCGAATGCCTGCAAATAGAGGTGAAAAATGAAGCTTACTTAGTCCTTTCAGAAAATCAGAGAGTTGGTACACTGAAGTAAAGTACTCACTTTAAAATAATGATTGAAGTCCATGCACAGTTCAGTTTGCATGCAGAAGTGGACCTTCTTCATACTGTAGCTTGAAAACTAACTTAGTGCAGAATTAGATGGGAAGCATAGATAAGATGGCTCAGGAAGGCATATGGCTTTTGGACTGTTCATGACTATGAGAATTAATACACCTAACAAAGTGAAAGAAGACTACTTTCTAGTTAGATGATAAATATATATATCACTTATTATACAAAATCTAAAGTTTCAGTTGAAAGATAAAAGCATCCGCTTAACCACCATTATTTTTTTGCCTTTCCTAAGTAGCACCAGTTAAGATACATTTAACCAATGGAATATCTATACCACTCTAACCAGACATCTGCTTTCTGTAGAATACCAGAGTAGTTTATTTGCTTCTTTTAATTTTGTAATCTATATCCTTTGGAACAACTGCTGTAATTGTGAGGTCATAATTAATTATGAGAATAATATTTATAAGAAACTGTTAGCATCTCATGACTCTTAATCATTATATAGAACAGTTTAGTTTAGATACTATTATGATAAGGAATAGGGATTATTATTGTTTTTGAAATGACGATAAAATAAAGCATACAGGCATAGTCAAGGATTAGAAATTCCATTCTAAAATAATGATTATGACAAAGTAATTTTAAGTTAGTGATATATATATTCAAATATATATTCATATATATATATATATATATATATATATATATATATATATATATATTAAAATTGGTTAAAAAATGTGGCTACAAATGTGTAGAATTCAATGTCAAATTCTGATTCTCTACTGGCATATTAGAAAGTGTGTTCTCTCTGCACCCCAGGCCATTTAGGTATGTTTTCTCTAACAGTAACCTGGTTTCACAGAGAGTCATTTTTATTTCTCTTGAGAGTGCTGTAGCCTGAAGCATAAAGACCTACATCTACCCATGATAGAAATTTACCCCCAATCTGACCAAGACAAGATGATTTCAACTCTTATGTACAGGATGGCTTCCTGCTGCTCTTGGCTTTGTAAAAGTCTTTGTTGTTCACTCTCCCTGAAGTTGTAGAGTTTATTTTTTTCCATTAACAAGAGAACATTTCAATTCTGCTGGCATCCCTTTAGTGACTGAGGTGGCATTACTGGTAACTTCAGCACTTTGAAATGGATTCAGTCAAGT
Organism: Arvicanthis niloticus; assembly: GCF_011762505.2. Lineage (NCBI taxonomy): Eukaryota > Metazoa > Chordata > Mammalia > Rodentia > Muridae > Arvicanthis > Arvicanthis niloticus. The sequence goes on along the minus strand of NC_047664.1, from coordinate 57,991,369 downwards.
TTTAGATGACAATCCTCACACCATTACTGACACTAACAGTTTTCAAACAATACAGCTGTAAAAGAAAACCTGGGAATTACATGGAAAAGGGGAGGTGTGGAAGAAGCCCTATTCAAAAGTGAGGATCTCCATGGACTTAACAATGTCCTTTATGCATTGACTGAACTCCAAACCAGCCTTTCCTATTGACAAGCTAAAGGTATTTCTCATAATAGGATAGTCAAGCAACAAAAACTCATTTCCTCTCAATTGAAGTGAATTTCTAAAGTCACTGCTTCAAAGAATGACCTCTTTAGAAACAGGGCAGAACATTTTAGCTCTGTTCCTTCTCCATCTGTGTGTACTTAGCAGGAAACTGTCTTCCATTCCATGCCTTACTATAAAGGGATCCTTTTAGTAGGAAAAGCACAGAGCACATATGATAGTATGATTCCTCGAACAATTCACATTTATTCTCCACTTAACTACATTGTTAGTCATCTGTATTGTTCTATTGGTTGTTCAGTTTCTGATTTTCCAAATGATTTAGATCTTTGTAAAGATATAAATGAACATCCACAGGAAGTTCATTTAACATTTAACCCTTGGCATATTGAAGAAATATAAAGTGATAAAGCCCAATACAATTTTGCATCAAGCATGGAATATGCTAACTGTATGCTTTAAATTTGCAGTAGTCTGATGGGAAGTGTCTACTAAGTTAACAACGTCTCTTGCTAGTTTGTTAAGGTCAGATGAAATTTTTTAAAATTCTAGTCAACCATTTTTCCATTTTTTGATCCCACTCAGAGCACTGCTTAGAATTTTATTTCCATGTTTCTATTGTATGAACATAAATTTCTTAGCATTAATTGTGTTTATAACAATAATGTTAACTCCAATTTTTTAGAAAAAATAAGAAAGCATAGAAGATCATTTCAGAAACTAATCAGTTTATCATATGTAAATAGAATAATACCATTGTGAATATTTAACCAAGAAGTTTGCAGTGATTTAGTATATCTTGAGAGCTTTAATGATATTTTTCTAAATTTTATATTAACTTCCAAATATCAGATATAATATTAGGTGCTCTCAGAGAATGAGAAACTAGTATTTTATTTCATAAAAATATTTACTATATAATAGAAAATACCAGTAAGTAATCAATATAAAATAGTGATGTGTGACACATTTAAGATTTGCCAATATATATATATATATATATATATACATATATATGTATATACATATATATATATACATATATATGTATATATATCTTTAATAACCACATAAAGGAAAATTTACCATGATCTTGAGCCAAAAACATTCAGCAATATTTAAATTATTTCAGCTTGTCTGTGGGTGGCCAATGGTCCATCCTGTGGAATGTGTCCCTACTCAGAGGTCAGATCCCCCAACCTGTGGATTAAAGAATGTTAATTAACCTCTCCCTTTTGGAGGGGCAAGTGTCCCATGACCTTTCTAAAGTTTCTAAGCTAACCTCTTCAGTATATTCAGCAGAGAGGAAAGGCTACAGAGAAAACTTTTTAATCAGAGTGGCCAGTCAATGAGGGAAATCACTCCTAGATAGGGCATTTATATCTGGAGGTCATGTGAGGCATATGATGCTTGGTATCATCTGTGATTTTGAACACATCTGACTTGGTTTTGGAGACAAATTGCCACCAAAGTGGTATGGTCAGAGAAAGCCATCAAGGAGAAGAGAGAAGGCTAATTTAATTGCCTTTGTTCCTCAGTGACATAGCTTAAATTGAGATTGTATTTCCAAGAGCACATGGGTATTTGCATACCTGTTTTCGTAAGTGAAGAAATGAGCTCAAAGCACTTGGCCTACAGATAATGTATCACTTGATATTTTAAGGACAAAGAGTACAGTAGGGAATCAAGAAAATCCGTACATTCTTTTAAGGTTTTTCTCCTGAATTGCAGAGAGATGCTTGTGGTGTTAAACCTCCATTCAAATGCAAAATACAAAGCAATAAATACAAGGAGAAAAGGTAAAATGTATACCCTCATTATATGTTCTTGCAGAACAGGCATAATTCATGGCTAAGTGCAAGTAAATCATGTATGAATAAGCTCTGATGATTTAAGTGTTCTAAACCTAAACAAAGGGATTAAAAAATTGAAACTAGTTCATCCCCTGACGCAGTTTGGCACAAATGACTTATGCAGAAGATCTTTGTCTATGTAACTAAATATATAAAGAACTCGGGAAGTACCAGGGTAATGATTCAAAGCTAAGACGATAAATAAAAGTTGGAATGACTCCATCAGTATTCAAGTGTTGAAAATCTCTTTAATTAGAAATCTGTAATATGATTTATTGGAGATAAATATAATTAACACAAGCATATGTGTACTAACACACACACAGGCACAAATATACACATTTATTTTATGTAATATGCAAAGCTCATTTGAGCTAAATTTAAAGTATGTTCATATTTTGTAGATAGGCTAATGGTGCAAAGTAACACCTAACAGGCAATAAATATGCAGGAAATTATTGAAATAATTGAAAAATAGATATTGTTAAGAAGCCATGAGGTGAGGCATTCCTACTCTATATTAAGACAGTAAATATATGAAGTCAAACTCATTCTTAAAAAGGGAATTAATAAGATATTTTTCCACTCTAGAAAATTACTCAGTGGCTGCACTTATGGTTTTGATTATGAATTAGAAATGGGTAGTCTCTCCAATATGCAACATGTGTAGTAGTGACTGTGGTTGATAAGAAGTCACATTTGTATACTTACATTATATCAACTATGATGAAAAAAAATTAATATAATCTGACCTGGATTATTAGTGTCATTTTATACATGAATAAGATATATTACAACTCACTGTGTGATTCTTTACAGTTGTTTACAACCTTTTTTTTTTAAATTCTCCCTTTAAAGGGATGAAGAAATATTCCACTGTACAATATAATTTGCTATACAAATGTGGAGACCTAATTTGCTTGCTAGATATTGATTTAAAGGCTTTACACAGTCCCACAGACTGGTGACCCTAAAACTGAATGGTGTAGACCTGAGGATCCCAAGGGATTGTTGGCCTAGCCTAAACCAGAGGGCATATTCAGAGGGCAAGCCTATATGAAAGTATTAAGACAGATAACAATAGATGAAAACACTAGATTTTCTCTCCGGCCTTTGAAGGTATGCATGGTTGCATACACATGCATATTATACATGCTTTAACAAACATGTGCTGTTTTCAAAGACTAAGAAATAGACTAATAAAAAGCTGCCAATTGTTACTTACTAGAAAACTTTATATGTAATGTATATTGACTATAGTATTTAATCTTAGTGATAATAATATAGTGTACTGATAATATCCCATCTTGTATTTGGAAATACCAGCTCCTAAAGATGTTCAATTATTCTTATGCAGATGTATGTGGAAAATGATGTAGAAAGAACATATGTTGAAGATTTGGTGTGATAGGAATCAAGTTAATTCATGTTCACATTCTGTGATAACGGGTTGTGTAGGTGGTATGTACTGTCAAGCAGATGTAATCCACATTCTTTGTACACCTGGTAACCACAACACACTTTCAAGTAGAAGTGCTGTCATTCTCATAAATTCTCACAAATTTATGTCTCTTTAGAAACATTCTATATTTTAGATCAATTGATCTCTGCAGTTATGGTTCTAGATCAACTATGACCATGAGATTAGTTAATCATAATACTAGAATGTACTAATTTATAAATAATTGAAAAAATAAAGGAAATTATTCCAGATTAAATTTGTAAATGGCTGTCCAGAGAACCATTATAATTTATGAGAATTTGTTGCTCAGAAAATAAATACCAGTTACTGTATTTTCTTGGAGAACAAAAGATTGGTTGCAAATTAAGTGCCTATACTAACTAGTTCTCCCAAACAGCTTTAAAGATGAGTAAAATGATATTGCATTTGTTTACTGCATTTGCTTCTTCTGATGGTTAAAGAACAGAGAGACAACAGTGAATTCTTAAAGAGATGTTGAATGATTGAATTACCTTCTCCACCCAACACACTTCAATTCTTAACAACACCTAACAAATCTAGTGAGTTATTTAAATAGATAGAATGTTAATAATCACACCTGCCTTTTTTTGACACACAGAAATCTTTTTCTTAATTTTATGCAACAATTATTTTTATCACATTGAACTAATGAGACAAGAATTCAATATGTTTTGCAGTGCTGTTTATATGTTTCAGAAAGCTTGAAGGTAGTAGTTTGCAATTAATATTGCAGTGGGTAGCTGGGAATGCAGCTTGGTGTTAAAAATATAACTTGTGATCCTGTATTTTGGCTCTAACCCCCAAATCCAAGGTGCAGATCCTAGCAAATTTAATTTTACCTTTAGCTCTCCTACAGCATATAAATTGAAAGCTAGGCAACTTGTCATTCAAATGAGTTATTAAAAATTGAGGTGCTGGATCTCACCATTCCACAATCTTGTGCAGTCAGCACTCTATGAAGAACAATTTATGAAACCTGAAGTGCTATTGGTCAAATGTTAGCCATATATATTGGCATTGCTACTTTAATTAGTCTGTGTCCCCTTGTAAAAAGATGGATTTGCTCTATGAAAAAGTGGTGTCCTATTCAGCAAGTAATAACTGGTCCTTATTGGTGTCTTCTTGTACAGCTTTAATAATCAGTTGACATTTAGCATTTCCTAGCCCTCAATGCAATGTCGTGATTTATATCTCCTCAATGGATTGTAAAATCCCAGAAGGAAGTCATCATGTTCTACATGTGTTTTATTAATTTATTAATTATTCTTGACACAGAGTTGGAATGTGGTAGGATTAGTAAATATCATCACATTTATGAATGAAAGTCAATCTCGTATCACATTTGTTACTTTTTAAAATTTCAATGTAATGAATTTACATATAAATCTTACAACACACCATTTTGAATAGAATGAATACAACACATACAAATTCTTTTTAATCCAGCCTTTATGTTGTGATCTCTTAAAATCATTTATGTAGAAAACAAATGCACAATTCTCCCTAGGCAAGATTCTTGTTTTTCTGCAAGCAGGACAACCACACCACAATAGTGTCATTACTGATGTTACATATAATGAACCGGTGTGTTCAGTTCTATCTAAAACAGCAACCAGTGAAACCCATTTAAGCTGGCTAAGAAAATAAGCGAAAAGAATGAGCTCCATGCATTTTGCTGAGAAAAGAACATCACAATGAATTGCTTTCAGAGGGGGATAATGTAACATGAGTCCAGCTTCAGAAAACAAGGATGCTGGCTTCACGATTTGCATTTCACAATGATTTGTCTAAATTTTGTTTGGTTGATTGCACAAAATTGTCTTGTTTTTGAAAAACAGCAATAGATAAAAGAAATCTCTCTGCAAGGGAAGCACTGCTTCAGGGAGAACAGAGAGAGAGAGAGAGAGAGAGAGAGAGAGAGAGAGAGAGAGAGAGAGAGAGAGAGAGAGAGAGAGAGAGAGACAGAGACAGAGAGAGACAGAGACAGACAGAGAGAGAGACAGAGAGAGAGACAGGGAGAGACAGAGAGAGACAGAGGGAGAAACAGAAAGAACAGGTTTTACTAGTATGGCTAGTTAAAGGATTATTCTCTTATAATTTATTTTTAGAACCTGGTGCATGGTGTTGGAAAACAGTTTGCTGACCATGGTTCTTAATGCATTGTCAAGAAACCAAAGCACTCTTTAGTAGACAAAATCAGACTCTACAACAAAGACGGAAGCAGGTATGTAAACATATAAAGAGAGGTCAGCAGTCCTCGAAAATTAATTCCATTTCCTAGTCTGCCAAGCATGCAATAATTCAGAGGAGATGATAATATGTTATAGTCTAAGTCCATAACCTTAGAAAATAAAAGCCTAGTTGCTGCATGACTTACAAGAGCAAAACAAGCTTACAGTGCATGGGTCTGCGTTGTTTGGCAAGTAGTCGATAAAACTGTACCTTATGACTTTCTCTCCTAAAGGTTCTAATCAAAACAATTTATTTCAGGCATGTAAACCCTGCTTTTCAGACTGGAGCTATTGTCAGCATGTGCAGCGGCATCAGCAGTAGCTGATGCAATTTTGGGATTGAGAGTCTCAGAGCTCCCCCATCTGTCTCAGTAATGGTTAGATTTTGTAGTAGATCAATACAACCTGTCAAGTATAGTTTAAGGATTTCCCCCCTAACCTTTATAACAGCAATTTCCCTCTACCCAATCTTGCCCATTCTAAGAGTGATGCCTAAGGATATTATGCAGAGGATCAGAGCAGATAGAGTTTGGAGGACCTTACCTAACATAGCACTAAGTTTTGGAACTCAAATTCACTTGTTACAAACCATTTGAAGACTTACATTTTAGGTCTGAACAGAGAGCTAATGTTTTTCATGGTTGGAGTTTACTCACTTGCCTCTGTGAACACAGTGCAGAAGGGAGAGACAAGAAAGTGATCTGTAAACAAAGGCCCCATTTATTTTGGTGTGAGGTTTATCTGGATGCTCCAGTAAGTTCTCTGAATGTATTTCCTCTCATCAGCAGTGGGATAAGAGAATTGCAAGTGATGTGTTTGTCTTAGTAGAAGGTATAACTAGATCCTGGGGGGAGACAAAGTGTTTTGCTTTCTTTCTGCTCCAGTTCTCAACTGAGAAATAAAACCAAGCGGATTCAATTCCTTTCCCTGCAATGGGCTTGTAGCTGCCATGACTCACTGCTCAGAGCCTACAATGTGCTGACAGTTGTGTATCACTGCCCCTTAGTGGTTGCCCAATAGCAAACACTGTGAAATACTTAACTCACATCACAGTTTTTGTAGGTAAATAGAGCATGCAGAGTTTTCTCTTAAATTCAAGAAACAGGAACTGTATGTGCACATCTGCTCTTGGCTCTAAGATGCTGCTGTGTTTTTAGTGACAATGGATCTTAAGAAAGTGGAAAGAATTCCAGACAAATAGATTTGAAATTCCTTTCTGCTCTGCACTTCTCTAACCTTGTGATCTCAGAAGCATCTCAGCTCCTCTCAGCTTCAGTAGTTTTATCCTAGCCAAATGAAATGTACAAATAATCTACATTACTCTTATTATAAATGAAATAATAGAAGCATGTACTATTGTTCTACAATAATGAGGATAATATGAATTTAAATTTAAAAAGCATTTGTTATGTCACATTAGGGTTTAAAAGAAGAAAACATAAAAATACCATGCAAACAATATTGTAATCATCATGAAATTGTAAATATATTCTGCCTGGATAAGTAATTCCTAGGAACAATGTAATTCCAAAGTTCCTGCTTACCTTCTAATTTAGATATATATTTAATTGATCTCTTTTGAATTATGGTTTTGTAAAATTCTTTGTAATTCAGATCGCTACATATTTATTAAAAGCTACTGTACTGGAAGCACTGTTTAGTGTAGCGAGATCACGTGATTTCTGCTTTTCCTTTATGATACGTTAACCTATATTTAAATTAGACCACTACATTAATTATTTACAGTAAAAGATACTATACTGGAGAAGAGAGAGATAGCCACTGGCAACCTCAGAGCAGTATTGAAAAAGGAAGAACTGTTTAAGTAGAATGTAAAGGTATGTTTTTATAACTGAACAAAGAAGAGCAAAATGTTACAACTAGAGAGAACAGTAAAGGTAAGTACATTCAAAAGTGTGAAATATCCCAAGAGTAATAAAAAAAATCAATTATAGAAAGGGTCTAAATTACATGTTAATAATAACCAATGAATGTAATGAGCATACTAGTTCCCCATGTTGAGGAGAAGTTGTTTGGAAAAACCATAATTGATAAAAGAAAACATGTGATCCTGCAGTGTATGGCCATGACTGATATAACTACAGCACATCTCCTTTATTCAATCCTCAGATAGGAGCTTAGAAGACAGGCCAGAGCAGGAGAAAAGGAAATCTTCAGTGTGACTGACTTTCTGAGATATGTCAGGGAAGCTACACACAGGAAGTCTCACAGCATAGCTGCCTAAATATGAACTGATTAAAGATGGCAGAAACAGGCATTTTAAAGTGGAAGAGGGATAGCTCACAAGGCCTTGATCCTAGAAAAAGGACTCTAAACAATTAAGTAATGCAGAAAGCAGGGAATTAGTTTTCTCTGGGGGAAAAGCCTCCATAAATGGCTACCCAGTTCTAAGTGCTCACATACAAGAAACATTAAATGTACTGAGGAAGTTGTTTTTATACATTCAGGAAGCAGGCAACAAAAATAAAGAAAAGGAGACCATAAATTTGAGACAGCTACAAGGAGCATGTGGTTGGCTTTGGAGGGAGGGAAGGAAAAGGGAAAATGATGTAATTAATTTTTCCTTGCAAAGAAACAAAAATGAATTAATAAAGAAAAAGACGATGCTTATTGTAGACTTTGGAAAGCTTTGAGTGCCATGTTGAGGTCTTGAGTACTTTATTCTCTGAAAACAGGAAACACAAATATGTTTATATCCTATGAAAGGTTTTGTATGTTGGATTAAAAATGTAATATTTAAAAACATGAAGATAAATTACATGTAAATAAATTCATTTTACTAAAAACCAAGGCCAGGTAACATTCATAACTATCAGCAAATGTTCTCTGTATTTTCCTTATTTGTCTCATTTCGCCACAAAGTAACATTTAGTATATCTCCTAGTTCTACTAGTAAGCATTATTTTAGTATTTTTCATGTTGCTTAAATAACTGTGTTCTGCATAAGTAAGTAATTATTGAAACAAAATTTGCATAAAAATCCAACTGAGACCATTCAGTATGAAGAACCCAGCTTTTGGGTACCTTATGAAGATATAAATACTGTAAAGTAACATTTTAGGTAAATTCTCTTCTCAAAAGAGTGATGATATATGTCAATGTGACCCACAATATAGATCCACATACCTGTGACTGTCTCTCCATCATCATAAATGATATCAAATCCAGGTTACCAAGACTGCTCAGCTCAACAACTGCAAGGGTTGTTACTATTTTAGGCTTAAAGTTAATGACTTAGAACCCTCCTTAGATTTCTTATTTCCTTGCAAGCAAAACTCAGATTTGTAATCAGACCTCACAAGGTCCCTATACTGTCCTCCTATGCCCACACAGTGGGAATACTCTCCTTAGCCTCACAGATCTGCCTGTTCTTTATAACAATTGCATTTTTCTACCTTGATGCATATCCCATTCCTGCACCTGCTGGACACTGACTTCCTGTCTATTTCCACTGTGTATTTGTCTCAAAGTTTTTATTCTGCATTTTCAAAGTTGAGTATGGCCCTGATCCTTCAAGGTCAAGTACTTCCTTGTTTTTTACCACTCTCTTTCACGACATCATGTCTTAACTCCTTACAGCTAGCTGCAAAATTTAATCACTGTAGCCTTTACCAATTTGCTTCTTATAGTATATCTTACAAAAAACTGAGTGAGTTGAGTGACAATGATTTGCTTTCTTTTTCCTTTGCATCCTGAGTACTTTAAACAGCATTTTCATGAAGAGCATTTATTACATGAAGACATAAGTTAATCAAGGATTCAGTAAAACCTAATTCACATGGGAAAGATAATGAAACGGAAACTGGCGGAGAGGGTAACGACGCCAGCAAAAGTACAAATAGAAATAAGGGATCTAAATAACAAAACAATGTCACTGTCACATATATCGTCAGTGGTAATTGAGAGAAATGGGGGCAAAATAGATAGTAGTATCCAAGTGGCCATATTTAGAGAGTCAAGGACAATAAAATTTCTGCATGTTAATTTAATAGTGGGATATCACAGTCAATCTTCCTCTTATACCTGCATAGGCTGTTAAAAATGTCTGAATATAGGCAAAAGTATAGCAGTCTGTACCTGTTACACCCCAGAGCTTGGACCAGCAGTGAACTCTACTACAGTGTAGGTATCTGCAATGTTCACAAGTTATCACGAAGTCTGCTTATGGATCTACAAGGTGTTTCAGAATTCTCAAAAACACAGGTGTTGCCAACCAGAAACATTCTCATTACTTCACTCAGTTCTTATTGTAATGAGCTGAATTTCAGTGTTAGGACTTTGCTAACAGAGAAATAAGAGAACGGCAGAAACTTAGTTCAAATAAATAGGCTTATAACTATATAGGCCACTAACACTGGCCTACTGTGCTATAGAAATAAAATCATGTTTAATTACTATCTTAGGTGAATAGCTGAAATCAAATCTTGAATTAAAATAAAATAATTAATTCATAAAGTCATGTGTGTGTGTGTGTGTGTGTTAGGTTGCTTTCTTTGTACATACAAGGTCTTAGATCAATCCTTAGTACAGAAAAGGGAAGCAAGGGAGGCAGGAAACAAGGGGTTTAAAAAGAGAGGAAGGGAGAGAGGGAGAGTAGGAGGGAGGGAGGGAGAAAAGAAGAAAGGGAAAGAGAAAGACAGTGATAAAAATAGATAAAAATGAAAGAAAATTTATATCAATTACTGGAAGCAACTGGCAGTCATGTTATCACTTGAAGAATTTTCAGGTGAATACATAAAAATATAGTGAAGCAGTGAATGAAGAAATAGTCTCTATATCAGGTTCAGACTATTGTTTGAAGTATGTATTTCTTTTATTATTTAATTTAATTAATAATTTTTTGCTTTACATCAAGGCCATTACCCACCTCCTGGTTACCTCCTCCCACACAATCCTTCCTTCCTGCCTCCTTCTCTTCTCACTGGGAGGGTGGAACTCCCCTAGGGTATCCACCCAACCTGACATTTCCAAATTTCTGCCAGGCTAGGCGAATATTCTCTCACTGAGGTCAAACAAGGCACCCCAGCTAGAAGAACACTTCCCATCTACAGGCAACAGCTCTTGGTATAACCTTCATGCCATTTTTCAGGATCTGTGCATGTCCTTTGGTTGATGGGTCAGACTTTGAGAGCCCTAAGGCTCACGTTAGTTGACTCAGTTGGACTTCCTGTTGAATTCCTATTCTTTTTGGGACCCACGATTCTTCCTCGTTTTCTTTGGTGAGAATCCCCGAGCTCCATCAACTGTTTGGCTATGGGTGTCTCTATCTGTCTGCGTCAGATGTTGGGTAGAATATCTCTGAAGACAACATGCTCCTGTTTGCAAACACAACAGAGTATAGTGTTAGGGACTGGTGCTTGCCCATGGGATGGGACTTAAGTTGGGCTGGTTATTAGTTGGACACTCCCTCAGTCTCTGCTTCCTCCCTTGTGACTGCATTACTTTCAGAAAGTATAAATTTTAGGTTGAAAGTTTTGTGGGTGAGTTGGTGTCTCTATTGTTCCACTGAAGTTCCTGTCAGGATGTTGGAGATGACCTCTTCAGGTTCCATATCCCCAATGTAGTGAGTCTGAGTTAAAAATCACCTCCATTGATTCTTGGGTGACTTTCTTGTACCAGGACATGTCTCCTTCTGGAGATGCTCCCTACCTCTTCACCCCCCATCAGTTGCAGATATCCATTCATTTTCCTGGTCATATAGCAATCTCTCCTGTCCTTCCCCACACATAATCCTTATGGTATTTATGCTGCAGCTATCTATGTGGGTGGATTTCAGAGGCCGGAAAGCATTCATTGCTTTTCATGCATAATAGCCAGGAATTGGAAATAGCTTAAAATTCCATCAAGAAATGAATGGATAATATAGGAGAATACATTTACACTCTGAAAAGTTGCTCAGCTATATAAAACAATATTTTATCACAATGGAATAAAAGAAAAAAGAGAAAGAAAACACAGTGACCTATACAAGTACTATGATTTATCCTAAAACAGCAAAATGAGCTTCAAGAAATTGAGACTGTACTGAAGAAAATGGTATAAAAAGAAGCAAAGTGTAGAAGAAAAATAACTATCATTCATAACAATGCATTTCTTTAAATGAAGCAATTCTCTGTTAGTAATAATATTCTTATGTGTGAGAGAGACAATAAAAATATTTTATATTTTCATGTTAATCTCATGTAGTAATTGTACACTATAGGCAATAATTTGTGCTATAGCAATTCTTGATGCATTTTGAATGTTTTTCCATAGGAATAGTGATTCTAAGGATTGGGAATAGAAATACCTATTATAAAGATTAAAGGTAAATTTTATAGTCTTTGGTGACACAATCTAGGTACTTCACATGCTGGGCAAGTGCTCTGCCAATGATCATTCCAAAACTCTAGTTTCCTATTCTGATTTCCAATGTTTATCAGTGCTAAAATAGATAGATTTCCTAAACATTTAAACAATGAAATTATCACTAGTATTTGAATATTAATACTTATGATAAACCTTTATGTCATGATATAACTTTAGGAGTATATTCATCCAGACAAAAGAGGTCCAGCTTTTGTATTCATCTCCTTATGACTAACAATTTCTAAGATTTGTTTGGCTGAAACAATTCTCAAGGGAACGCAATAAACAATTTTATGATTACATGAGATAAGTGACTATCATAAAGTATAAAAATTTATTTGCTACTAAATATTATCTTCATTAATTTTAGACTTTTTGTATTTTTCTTAGTGATTTTAAGATAGAACAACTCTTCTCAAAATTATTCAGTATACTTAGGTACTGGAAAAATGGTGATAGGTGCAGACAACAGTGGAAAAAGAAGGGTCATCTAGATGCATAACACGTAAATGTTCTAAGAAAATGAATTTATTTGAATCACCTAAGACTGAACAAATTATCTCTACTAATTTTTCCAACAAATTATTAAAAGACTCATTATTCAATTTTATCAGCAGAGCACCTTGATTCTGCTAATGGAAAATGTTCTCTATGATAATTGTATAAAAATTATCTCTACACATTATCAAATTTAGAAAATTTTCAGAGTAAGAAATATATATATATATATGTATATATATTTTATCACTAACATCACCATTAAAACAAATGAAATATTTAAATATATAGAATTTATAGTATGATATGATTTGTGACTTAAGGAAGATGCATTCAGTAGGTAGAAAATATTCTTCCAGTCTATGTTTTAGAATGTCTATTTAGATAAATGATTTACATAAAAATTGTCATGACAAGCAATGACCCAGTAATAATGATTTCTTAAAAATGTTAGTGAATAAGTACAAGAAGTGGTATTCAACTATTAAATAATTTAGTACCTTGTTGTTAAAAAAATATCTTTTCATTAGAATACAAATAGTTTAAAAAGATGTATATTCATGTTCAGAATTACTTTGTCTGATGATTCAACATGCAAGACAGTAGCTGATCATGGAGGTTCATTCAAGATCATTCTAGTACAAAAGTCTATGGCCTATATTCTTCTAGAAAAATTGAAACAACATTTATTTAAAATTGAGACCATTTCTTAATACTGGTGTGGCTAAGCATCTCAACATCATGATCAAGTTATTAAGGAGCTGAGTTATTCTTTCTATAAGAGTTCAAGTTACACAAATGCAAAAGAAAAGGTAGGTTTTACATAGTCTTTAAATTTGTCTTTATTATCAAGAGCTGGCAGCTTTAGTGTTTCAACTGCAATATCAGAAAAGCATAATTACAGTGTCTGTGCTTGAAAATAATAAATAAAAATAGACAGTTTAAGTTTTGCAAGTGATGAAGTTGGAGTTTAGGGAGAATATGTGACACACTAAATAATACCTAATGGTATCCTGGCTACAGGTCTTTAATTTCCAATCAGTGTTTCTTTTTATTTGCTAATGTATGGCTCCTCTAGTGAATATATTGTTCTGCAAGGAAAGATATGTTTACTTCTCTCTGTCATTTATACAAGGATAGTAGAAATGTTTTAAGTGGGTTTTTTTGAGAAAATCAGTGCTATGATCGTAAAGATTATATTTTAGTTTGAATTAAAAACCATGATGTGTAATCAAAAATAGTTTATTTTCTACACTAAAAATTCTCATAATTTATCAGAAATTATAATTTATAATTACAAAGTTGGTGATTACAGTAGAATAGAAGACACTATTCTATCATATTAGGCTTTCAACTTGGTGATCTACAATTTTGCTTCTTGTAGTTAAATGGAATAGATGGAGAGTTACATTTTGGATATGCAACTGTCATAGCTAGAAATTTTAATTTTAAGATATGCACTGACATTGTAGTTTTACTGTGTACCTGCAAACTGTACATGCAATGGAAATAAATTGTGAGTAAAAGAATTCTGCTAATAGAAACTGAAGATGATGTGAAGATTCTTCTACAATTAAGTTACAAAAGTGTTTAATAAGCAAACACCTGCCAAGCACCCTGTCATGAATGTACCCTTTACTGCAGCCTGACATTTAAAACCAAAACTAACTGAGCTGTCAAATGAAATAAATGTACAGTCTTATTATGATGACTTTATTTGTCATAAATGTGAGTTAAACTTTCTTATGACCGATTTCTACCCAGTATTTCATAAACTCAAAACTTAAATAGCATAAATGGGTAAAGGTAGCTTAATTGTAACATTTTGTTTACAAGTAAAGGGAATTTTAACTGTAGTTTTCACAAAGATAAAAAATTTTGATTTTCTGTATATTTTCTTCTATATTTCTAGGTTTGGACATATAAAATACTTCACTATCAAAAGATAAGAAAAACAGATACTTGACTCTCTCTTCCAGGTAACTTCTAGGGTGGAAGTCCACTGTTGGAAGAGGCAAGTAGAGAAGATTCAGAGAAGATTCATTACTTCCTGTTATTCTGCATGTAAACCAGGTTTTTTGTTATTATTGTCATTTTATTTTTATTGGATGTTTTATTTATTTATAATACAGACGTCATCCCTTTTCCCCATTTTCCTTCCCTCTAACCCCCTATCCCATCCCCCCTCCTCCTTTATGCTTTTATTTCTTTTTGATTACATGCAAGTATTAAGGTCAGTTCTAGGTTGAGGAACTAGCAATACAATAGATACAAATAGTTAAGGAAGAAGTAAGACAATATACCCAGATAGTCAAAGAACAACCACTACAATAAACAGAGTCCTGTGAACACTCCTGTGATCCTGTGATCACTATTTCTAAGGACTTATCAGGATGACCAAAATATCTGAGCCAACTTCAATGTCCTAGCCCAAGGTCTGAAGCATGCTTCCTTGTTCTAGCCAAAAATTTATATTTCTGTCTGAAATTACTTCTTTGTTCTAGCCTAAGATTTAGATTCCTAATTGAAATTATTTAGTTGTTCTAGCCTAATATCAGATTTCTGCCTGAAGCATACTTCCTTATCCTTGGCCAATATCATATTCCTGCCAAGCACCCCATTTCTTTGTTTTTGGCCCATGTCAAATTCTTGCCAAGCAGCCTCAAAGGCTTTCTGCCTCTCCCTCTTTTTTTTTTTTTATTTCAATAACAAGACTGAGCTTGTCTTAGGTCATTCTGACAAGAATGCTTTCCTTACCAATCATGCAATATGCATTATCTAAGCAATGTACTTCTGTCTTAGGTTGGTAAGGCTCTGTGCAGAATCTTACCTGTCCTTGGCTTGCTAGACTGTTAATTTGATAACTCTGTCTGAGTGTCTATTTTTAGGTTCAAGCCATGTACTTAGCTGCCAACATGTTGATGTTGTTGAAGAAAAGCTTTAATACAATGGGCAGGAATAAAAGTATTTCCAGAACAAAAGTGGCTAGCATTATCAAGCTATATATGACAGGAGATTTTTTTATGTTTTGAATTTTAAATTTGTTTTATACTACAGATTTTAATCCCAACCTTGATCTACCCTCCAACTGTTTCACATCCTATACCTCCTCCATACCACCTGTCTCCACAATGCTTTCTCTACCTCCCATCCCCAATCCCCACCCCACCTGACCTCTAAACTCCCTGGGGCCTTCAGTCTCTTGAAGGCTAGTTGTATCTTCACTGATTGAACACAGATCCAGCAGTCCTCTGCTATATATATGTTGTGGGCCTCATATCAGCTGGTGTATGCTGCCCTTTTGGTGGCCCAATGTTTTAGAGATCCCGGGGATCCAGATTAATTGAGACTGCTGGTCCTCCTACAGGGTCACCCTACTCCTCAGCTTCTTCCAGCCTGGCCACAGAGGTCAGAAGCTTCTGTCCATTAGTTGAGTGAAAATATGTACATCTGACTCTTTCAGCTGCTTGTTGCCTCTTCCATAATTGAGTCATAATAGGTCACATTTAGTCAGCACTCTATATCTATAGCCTCAGTAACAGTGTGAGGTGTTGGGACCTCCATTTAAGCTGGATCCCACTTTGGGCCTATCAGTGGAACATTTTTTTGAAATGTGGTTATTTGCTGATAGCTCATGAAGAGAAATACTATTTCTATCAAAGCAGCCAGGTAAACTATCAGTCAGATAATTAACGAGAGGAAACTGAGGAACCATAAAGTTAATAAGAACACTTCTTTTTTTAAAAAAATAATTAATTCATTTATTTACATTCTAAAGTTCCCCCTTCCAGTCCCCCATCCCAGAGTCCCTCACTCCATCTCCCCTCCCTTAGCCTCTGAGAAAGTGGAGCACTCCCTCACTATCCACCTACCCTAGAGTATCAAGTCTCTGCAGGATTAGATCCATCCTCTCCCACTGAGGCCAGACAAGGCAGCCCTCTGCTACATATGTGCCCTGGAACCGCAGCCTTAGTCCAGCCAGTGTATGTTCTGGGATTGCTGTCTCATCTTTAATAGATCCAGGAAATGTGACACTGTTGGTCTTCCTGTGGGGTTTCTATCATCTTCAGGGCTTTCGATCTTTCCCCCTATTCTTCCATAGCAGTTCCAACTTCTGTCCAATATTTGACTGTGGGTACTTGCATCTGTTTCAGACAGTTAGACTGTCTGAGAGGACAGTAATTCTCTGCTTCTGTCTACAAGTATAAGAGAGTATCATTAATAGAGTCAGGGATTGGAGCTCCCCCATGGTATGGGTCTCAGGTTGGCCCTTTTATTGGTTGGCCACTCCTTCAGTCTCTGCACCATCTTTGTTTATTTATTTTTAGACATAACAAATTTTGAGTCAAAAGTTTTGTAGGCAGGTTGGTGCTTTATCCCTCCACTCTGGGTCCTGCTTCATTGCAGAAGGTTGTCTCTTCAGGTTCCATATTTCCACTGTTGGACATTTCAGCTAAGATTACCTGCATTAACTGTTGGAAGCCTCACCTGACCCAGTTCCCTGAGATTTCCTAGAGATTACTCCCAAACCCCTAGCCCCAGCAGCTGTTAATTTCCATTCATTCTCCTGGAGTTCTGGGACTGTTTCTCCCTGTAACCCCCCCCCCCGCCCCCATTCTACTGTTCCTCACCTCTTCCATCCAGGTCCATTTCTCTCTCTGCTTTCCATGAATATTCTGTTGCCCATTCTAAGTAAGATTGAAACATCCTCTTCTGGGCCTTCCTTATTGTTTAACTTTTCTTTCTGTCTATGGGGTTCATCATAAGTATTCTGTATTTTATGGCTAATATCCACTTGTTAGTGACTTCATACCATGCATGTCCTTTTGGGTATAGTTTACCTCACTCAGGATGATACTTTCTAGTTCCATTCTTTAGGCTGCAAAAGTCATGATATCCTTATTTTTAATAGCTGAATAGTATTTCATTGTGTAAATGAACCACATTTTTTGTATTCATTCTTTGGTTGAGAGATATCTGGGTAGCTTTTAGTTTCTGGCTGTTATAAATTGAGGAGGAGGGCAATCCTGTAGGAGGACCAGTAGTGTCAATTAACCTGGATCCCCAAGATCTCTCAAATACTGTACCACCAACCAGGCAGCATACACCAGCTGATGTGAGGCCCCTAACATATACATAGCAGAGGACTGATGGGTCTGGGTTCAGTCAGAGAAGACACACCTAACCCTTAAGAGACTGTAGACCCTAGGGAGTTTAGAAGTCTGGTGGGGTGGGGGTAGGGTTTGGGGACATCCTCATGGAGACAGGGTGCAGGGAGAAGGTATATGGGATGTGGAACAGTCAGAGGATGGACTGGGAGGGGAATAAAATCTGGAGTGTAAAATTAACTAATTAACTAACTAATTAATTAGTGTAATTTAACCAAATTACAGTAATTAAACTAATTAATTAATTAAAGATTAAATAAAAAAGAGCACATGTTCTTGTGGTATGATGGAATGTATTTTGGGAATACGCCCAGGAGTGGTATAGCTGAGTATTGAACTATTCCTAGTTTTCAGAGAATCTGCCAGATTGATTTCCAGAGCAGTTATACAAGTTTGTAATCCCACAATCAATTGAAGAGCATTCCCCTTTCTCTACATGCACACCAATATATGGTATCACTTGAGTTTTTTTTTATCTTAGCCATTCTGATTGCTTTAAGATAGAATCCCAACGTTATTTTGATTTGTATTTCCCTGATGACTAAGAATATTGAACATTTGTTCAAGTGCTTATTGGTCATTTCAGATTCCTAAGTTGAGACTTCTCTGTTAAGCTCTGTACCCAATATTTTAAATGAATTATTTGGTTTGTTGGAGTCTAACTTCCTGAATTCTTTATATATTTGGATATTAGGTCTCTGTCACATGTAAGGTTAGTAAAAAATTTAGTGATTCAAAGTACATACCTAAACATAATAAAGCAATATACAGCAAGCCAGTAGCCCACATCAAATTAAATGGAGAGAAACTTGAAGCAATTCCACTAAAATCAGGGACAGAACAAAGTTGCCCACTTTCTTTCTGTCTATTGAATATAGTACTCAAAGTTCTAGTTAGACCAATAAGACAACAAATGGAGATCAAGTGGATATGAATTGGAATAGAAGTCAAGGTATCACTATTTTTAAATGATATGTTCGTGTACATAAGCAACCCTCACAATTCAACCAGATAACTCTTTACAGCTGATATACACCTTCAGCAAAGTACCTGGATATAAAATTTTAACTCCAAGAAATCAGTAGCCTTTTTTATATGAATGATAAAATGGCTGAGAAAGAAATTAGTGAAACAGCACCCTTCACGGTAGCCATGAATAGTATAAAACACCTTGGAGTAACTCTAATCAAGTAAGTGAAAGATTTGTGTGACAATAACTACAAGTTCCTGAAGAAAGAAATTGAAGCACCTATCAGAAGATTGAAAGAACCCCCATACTCATGAATTGGTAGGATTAATATAGTGAAATTGTTCATCTTAACAAAAGCAATCTGTAGATTCAATGTAATTCCCATCAAAATTCCAATACAATAAAACAACTTCAGGAGGAATCCCCAGGCCTAACCTCAAGCAATATTACAGAAGAATAGTGATAAAACAAGAGCATTCCTAATGGTGGAATCCACTTCAAATAACTAGCCTCAACTTTGGAGCATGTAGATTTTCAGATAAGTGAGAAAATGTGGATTCTGTAATGGAAATTAGAAAAGTATAACAACCTCCTACATGCTAAAATCTGGAAAAATTATTTCCAACCTCATAGTTTAGTAACTATTTAGGAATTTCATATAGTGCACAATGATCCCACTATGTTTATCCTGAAGAACTTTGAAAACATTATCTTAAGTAGTAACAAAATAAGCCTCACAAAAAATACAGATATCATGGTTCTGGTTGTATTATCACTCATCAAATAAAGTCATAAGGAAAAAAGGTAAAGTAATAATTGCCTTGAGCTAGAATTACAACATTTGCTGAGAATATGAAGTTCTTTCTATTTGGAATCCGGTTTATACTGGTTTGATAGAAGTATTTTCAAATCTATATATTTGTTGTTGTACAGCTCAGAATCATGTATGTGTAACTTATATATAAAGCTGGTATATGTTACAAATAGGAAAGGATCAGAAAGGATCTGGACGACAGCTGGAAGCAACCTCTAACAGCTGAGAATTTGTTGCCTGAGTACGTCAGGTCTTCTTTGACATTATTAACTGCCCTTTGGTGTTATCGCACACAACGACTTTTGTGGTGGATGTTCCATCCTTCTCTTTGCATCATTCATATTTAAGTCTATTAAGATAGGTCATCTCGTTATTCAGACTTAAATTATATGCCTAGTAGGACTGGTGAATACAAAAATTTTTTGCCCTGATATCAGAAGGCAGGTTTGAACACTTTTCTTTTTTACTGCTATATAGCAGTAGATTTGAACTATGTATTTATAATATATAATATATAATATATAATATATAATTAATATGTAATATGTAATATGTAATATGTAATATGTAATATGTAATATGTAATATGTAATATGTAATATGTAATATGTAATATGTAATATGTAATATGTAATAATATAATATATAATATATAATATATAATATATAATATATAATATATAATATATAATATATAATATATAATATATAATATATAATATATAATATATAATATATAATATATAATATATAATATATAATATATAATATATAATATATAATATGATATATGATATATGATATATGATATATGATATATGATATATGATATATGATATATGATATATGATATATGATATATGATATATGATATATAATATATAATATATAATATATAATACAATATATAATATATAATATATAATATATAATATATAATATATAATATATAATATATAATATATAATACATAATACATAATACATAATATATAATGTATAATGTATAATGTATAATGTATAATGTATAATGTATAATGTATAATGTATAATGTATAATGTATAATGTATAATGTATAATGTATAATGTATAATGTATAATGTATAATGTATAATATATAATATATAATATATAATATATAATATATAATATATAATATATAATATATAATATATATGTACATATGTATTATATATAGTATATATACATTATTTCTTTTCTTTTACTACTGTATAACAGTACATTGATAATAATATAATTAATACATATACTTATATACATATATTATTTAGAAAATAATTTTTAAGTTTTACACAGTGTAACTGATACTTATTATTTGTATGAATCATGTGAATATACATGTCTTTTATCAACTATTGTCTAGAATGTCAAATTGAAACAGAAATAATGTAAATATGTCATGATAATTTACCACTAATTGACAGAGACAAAATTTAAAATAAGAGTTGTCCTCTGTAGACATTGTTATGAGCATATGTGTTGAATAGCTTTTGTAAGAACAAATCAGGCTTTGCTTCAATTCAACTCTGGTACATTGATCATTACCCCATTCAGAAATGTGATATTTTTTCTAGTTATCCAGATTGAGTAATAACTAGGTAAGTTAGAATATCATTATTTTATTACTATAGAACTGTCTTAGATGATATGATACAAAATTGGACACAAAATAAAGAACAATATAATTTCTGTCCTTAGTGTGGTAATTGAAGCAAAACGAATCTACAAAATAATCCAAAGGAGGTAATAGTATGCAGAAGCAGCCAATAATTGATAAAAGCATAAGCATTTTAGGGGGTCAGCTTTTAGAATGTGCTTTTGTATAGTTATTTATCTCATTGGTTCCACAACACAATCTCTGATATTGTATGAAGAATATCTCAGCTACTAGGTTTCAGCTTAAAAACATGCATTATGATGAATTCACAAAGAAACCTACAAATAAAGATTTATAGGTCTTTCTGGGAAGACAGATAGCTCTGAGTGAAGGGGAGACCCAAAGTGATCCTTTAAGAGAATTACATTTGAAGTAGGTCTTGACAGGTGAAGACGGGTGTTAGCGATAGAACTTAGAAGGTGAGTATAATGACACCAGGATAACAACAAGTGCTGCTCAGAATAAGGTTGATAAACTAGATGTGTTTAAACATAGATATGTACAGTGTGTGTGATAGACAAAGAGGAGTGCAGATAAATAAAGAAGAAAAATATGGGCAATAAACTACAGAAATATAAGTGTGTTTGAGGACAAATACAGCCAGATGAATTGCCTCAATATTATGGACCAAGAATAGCTGATGTAAGGCTTTTATATTAATCTGGAAGAAAATCACTGAGTTTATTGAACTGGATATAATAGGATCATATCTACGTTTAATAAAAACTAAACTGTATTTTAAATTCAGTATTTCCAATGTTGAAAGAAATGTGCAATGCAGGCTGGCTAGCAAACTGTCAGAGTACAGCTAATGAGATGGAGTTAGATAGAAAAGGCAAGAAGTATGTGCTGACTGTATAAATTATACATGGGTGAAAACAACAGTGAAGATCACTACCTGATGTTGTATGGAAACAAAAACTATGTAATTTGATCAGATTTTATACTACATAGGAAATCAGAAGTCAGTGACAGGAATTGATTTGAATGATTGAGATTTATAAGGTAAGTTTATATGATTAACAGAAAGTAAAAACATAAAACAAAGAGGAGATTTTCTATACAAATTTCTCCTTTTCTTGACATAATAAGGTTTAAATTGGAATATCTTTTAGATAATTTCAGAAACTAAAATGTAATTACAAATATAAACTTTATGAGTTTTTTTTATCTTAGCCATTCTGATGGTTGTAATGTGGAATCTCAGTGTGATTTTGATTTTCATTTCCTCTGTGAGTAAAGGCTTTGAATATTTCTTTAAGTGCTTCGTAGCCATTCAAGATTCTTCTGTGGGGAATTCTTCGTTTAACTCTGAACCCATTTTTTTTGTTTGTTTGTTTTAATTGAGTTATTTGGTTTTTAGAGCTTAACTTCTTGAGTTCTTTATATATATTTGATATTAGCCCTCTATTGGATTTCAGGATGGTGAAGATCCATTTCCAATCTGTAAGCTGCCATTTTGTCCTCTTGGCAGCGTGCTTTATCTCACAGAAACTTTTCACTTTCATGAGGTCCCATTTATCAATTGTTGATCTTTGAGACTGAGACATTGGCATCTGCTCAGGAAGTATTCTCATTATTTTCACTCAGATTTTTCTCTTCCTTAAATTTCAAAACAACTCACAAGTTTGCAAAACAGCAAGAAATGATAGGTTTGTAGTAAAATTATGATAGCTGAGAAAGTATTTCCTGACCTTATAGTTTAGTGTACTACCAATATATACCTATTTTCTGCATATATTTATTTAAGGACTTATTACTGGCATTCCATCAAAAGATATTGTCACTGCATAAATAATTTATTAAATATTTTAAAAGATTGTGAGATTAAGGTGGTATAAATGAGTTTTTATCCTAATACAACTAATGAAAGAAGTCATCTTAAATAAATTTGAACTTGTCGATGGCATCAAAGACAATAAAATTTAGACTGTGTCATTTTGATAATATATGATGCCACATTGTAGAATAAAATTATTCAAGTGAAAAGTCTCAGGTTTGACAGCTAATTCATCACAACATCTTTGGAAAGAGTTGTATAGGATGTGTTGATCAGTCAGTAACAAGACCAGAGAGAAGTGTGTTGATGTTCAAACTCAGTCTGATCAAAAAGTAGACCTCAACATGAAAAGAAATACTATAAGTATATAGATATACTATAAATTTATAATAATATATTGTGTTAATTCTAATAAATACTATTATAGTCCTGAAATTGATCTGTTCCATCTAAAATAAAGTTAAAATAGAAATTAAAATAAAAATAATATATTATTTGATATCATTGATGTCCAATTTTAATAAGCAGCATTGTAAAGTATATGATCATTTATCTTTATTATCTGTGGTCAAAACAAAACTTTCAGAAGCTGAGAATGAAGGAAAATATATCAAGTATCTGTATATTTGTTTACTCTATATTCATCTTAAATTAAAATATTTCCTGATTAGATTATGCATTCTACCTTTTGGAGATTTTGTGTGCTTTGTAAATATTCAATATCATAGACTTTTACTATATTTTACACAAAAAAAGTGAATGAATTAAAATTGAATATTAAAAAAACTACAAAGAAAATTTTGCTTGTTCATGGTGTGATTTCATGGTGTGATTTGTACAGAAAATCATTTCCGTCATCTAAGGAGATGGTTCTTTTGATAAAGTGCCACCTGCACCAGCATAAGAGGTTGTATCCTTTCACCATCCAGAAAAGCCATGCTTGGTGGTATGCCTGTGACTGTGGCATTGAGGAAGCAGACACAGCAGAGATCCGAGCTTGGTTGCCAGTCAATTTTAAGTTCTGTAATCAGTGAGGGTCTTTTTCTCAAAAAATCAAAAAATTGTGATAGTGGACACATGTACATAGATGCTCACACATAAATACCCACTATGTAAATGAAGTTAACTTTTCAAAGAGTGCTTGAAAAGTACTTGACTTTTCTATACTGTTAGATCTTGAGTTAGATTTTACTTGAAAACCACTGACTGGGGTGTGAAAAGCTGTCTTAAGGTTAGTAGGAGTTTACTTTCTTCTTGCAATAACCATTAGTTCAGTAACAAGCTCTGAGCTTTTTCCTTTAGTGATACAGTTTACAGCAAACAAACAAACAAACAAAAAACACCACAATAAGTAAAGGAAGCTGTCTAAATTAGTTGTACTTTAGTCTGTAACAGAAGTTTCTGACTAATACACTTGCTGATACATTTGATTGCTTGCAAGCAGACCATGAAACAGCCTTCTGTGGAAGATATTTCTTATAATGCTATTGCTTGGCACTTTTCAAAGCAGAGCAGTCCTAATTCAATATTAAGTGGAGAATATGCAGACTCATGGAATTCATGCCCTTCATACCTCTATGAGTACACAGTCTCCTGAGGTGCCAATATATCCTACTGTGGTATACTTATATTGGTTTCCTTTCTGCCATGTACAGCTTCTGTCACAAGCCGTTGTGTAAATGAAGATGATTGAAAAAACAAAAATGGTTGCTAAGTTCTGTTAGACTCTATGATTATAGCTGTAGAAAAGGGACAGATGATAGTATTCAGAGATGAGAACTATTTTCTCTTATTGTTATCAATAGTATCCAGGGATGAGAACCACTTTCTCTTATTTTTATCACTCTAGAAAAAAAAAAGTATGCCAACTCCAGGGCCTATTTTGAATGTTTTCTCTGAGTGAGTAGAAAATCACACAGAGGGAGCACAGTTATTTTCTGGAAATGATGAAATAACTAATAGACTACAAATGATAGAGCTGATGAAGACATATATAATTTAGAACACTGTACAATTAAATGCAGCATATTCTATAGAATGCAACTTTATATTGAATACAAGGACATACTGATTTAGGACATGAAAAATAACACATTTTATAGGCAAGCAAACTCATTTAGTTAATAGTATTATGTACTGTGACATTTTCCATTATTCTAATCTCTATATGCTTTGATGAATTTCTAGGAAATTTTGTGAATCTTAGTATTTAGGTTTTAGACCGAATAGGACATATCATACCATATGTACTTTTTGATAACATACACCAACTAGCATCTAGCGTCCATATAAATAAATAAAACAAGAATTAGGGAGGAGGGGACAGATAAAACATAAGAATTTAGAGTTCAAGGAGAAATTCTGAACTTCACATTGAATTTTGTGATCTTCTAGGCAAGACTTTGTTTTTAAGATGCCTAGACAGAACACTAAGCACTGCTGTCTATGTCTTAAAAATTTATAGGATATTTACTTGTAGTAAATAGAGATTTTTTAAAAGAATATAGATATTAAGTGTGGGGTTCCTTCTGGTCTGGGATCAAGCACTGAGCAGATTAGGTGGCAGCTCTGCACCTAATTTCACAAAACCCAGAGGAAATGGGAGTCCCAGGAGCTCTAACCCAGGCAGTATCTTAGGTAAGGAGACAGCAACACCTGTGCTAAACAGGGAGTAACTGGGACCCAATAGGACCCAGGAATTCACTCCTGGCCCAGAGCACTGGTTCCTTCAGGTCTGCGCCTGAGCACTGAGCAGATCTTGGGCCTCAGCTCTAACCTGAGCAGCAACACCCACCCCAAACAGTTCAGACACAACGAAGATAATAGCAAGCATAAGAACATAAGCATCAGCATCCCAGGGTACTTAGCATCATCAGTACCTAGTTCTCCCACATTAAAAAGTCCTGAATTACCCACATCACCAGGAAATCAAGAGTCAAATCTAAAATCACTTCTAATGATGATGATAGAAGACTTTAAGAACATAAATAACACTCTCAAAGAAATTGAGGAGAACACAGGTAAACAGGTAGAAGCCCTTAAAGAGGAAACACAAAAGTCCCTTAAAGAATTACAAATGAACACATCCAAACAGGTGAAGGAATTAAACAAAACCATCCAGGACATAAAAATGGAAGTAGAAACAATAAGGACATCACAAAGGGAGACTACGCTGGAGATAGAAAACCTAGGAAAGAAATCAGGAGTTATAGATGCAAGTATCGCCAACAGAATACAAAAGATAGAAGAGAGAATCTCAGGTGCAGAAGATACCATAGAAAATATTGACACAACTGTCAAATAAAACATAAAATACAAAAAGTTCTTAGCACAAAACATCCAGGAAATCCAAAACACAATAGAAGAGCAAACCTAAGAATAATAGGTATAGAAGAGAGTGAAGATTCCCAACTTAAAGGGCCAATAATTATCTTCAACAAAATTATTGAAGAAAACATCCCTAATCTAAAGAACAAGATGCCCATAAACATACAAGAATCCTATGGAACTCCAAATAGACCAGAAAAAAAAAAAAAAAAAAAAAAAAAAAAACCTCTTGTCACATAATAATCAAAACACCAAGTGCACAAAACAAAGAAAGAATAAGCAGTAAGGAAAAGGGGCACATAACATATAAAGGCAGACCAATCAGAATTACACCAAACCTCTCACCAGATACTATAAAAGCCAAAAGATACTGGACAGATGTCATCCAGACCCTAAGAGAACACAAATGCTAGCTCAGGCTACTATATCCAGCAAAACTCTCAATTACCATAGATAGAGAAACCAAGATATTCCATGACAAAACCAAATTTATACAATATCTTTCCACAAACCCAGCACTGCAAAGGATAATAGCAGGAAAGCTCCAATACAAGGAGGAAAATTATACCCTAGAAAGAACAAGAAAGTAATCATCTTCCAACAAACCCAAAAGAAAATAGCCACACAAACAATGCCTCCACTATTAACAAAAATAACAGGAAGCACCAATCTCCTCTTCTTAATATCTTTTTTAAATTTATTTTTTATTGGATATTTTATTTACATTTCAGATGCCATCCCCTTTCCCCATTTCCCCTTCCTAGAAAATCTCTGTCCCATGCCCCTTTTTCCTTTTTGCTTTTATACAATTTTTTAAAAATGTTAATCAAAGGCTTTATAAGTTTGGTAATGCTCAATCAGAAGTGTAACCCAATACCCAACCTAGATATATCAAATATCTTTGACTGATGGAGACATGTGAACATCTACCTTCATGTTCCCCCCCCCCCCTTTCTCTCTCTCATCACCTACCTTCTCCTCGCCTTCTTCTTAATATCTCTTAACATCAATGGATTCAAATCCCCAATAATAAGACACAGGCTAACAGACTGGACACATAAACAGGACCCAGCACTTTACTGCATACAGGAAACCCACCTCAGTGACAAAGAAAGACACTAACTTAGAGTAAAAGGCTGGAAAACAATTTTTCAAGAGAAGGTCCTAAGAAACAAGCTGAAGTAGACATTCTAATATCAAATAAAATCTACTGTCAACTTAAAGCTATTAAAAAGGATAAGAAAGGACATTTCATACTGGTCAAAGGAAAAGTCAACCAACATGAACTCTCAATTCTGAACATCCACACTCCAAATGCAAGAGCACCCACTTTCATAAAAGAAACCTTACTAAAGCTCAAAGCACACACGGCACCTTACACAATAATAGTGGGAGACTTCACCACCCAACTCTCATCAATGGACAGATCATGGAAACAGAAAATAAACAGAGATACAGTGAAACTAACTATTTTGGTTATGGACCAAATAGACTTAACAGATATCTATAGAACATTTCACTCTAAAACAAAAGAATATACCTTTTTCTCAGCACCTCATGGTACCTTCTCCCAAATAGACCATATAATTGGTCACAAAACAGGCCTCAACAGATACAAAAAGATTGAAATAATCCCATGTATCTTATCATATCACCGTATATGAAGGCTGGTCTTCAATAATGACAAAGGCAATGAAAAGCCCACATTCACATGGAAACTGAACAACACTCTACTCAATGATAATGTGGTCAGGGAAGAAATAAAGAAAAAAGTTAAAGTCTTTTTAGAATTTAATGAAAATGAAGACACATTATATCAAAACTTATGGGACACAATTAAAGCAGTGCTAAGAGAAAAACTCATAGCTCTAAGTGCTTACAAAATGAAACTGGAGAGAGCATACGCTAGCAGTTTGACAACACACCTGAAAGCTCTAGAACAAAAAGAAGCAAATACACCCAAGAGGAGTAGAAGGCAGAAAATAATCAAACTCACGGCTGAAATCAACCAAATAGAAACAAACAGAACTACACAGAGAATCAATAAAAGCAGGAGCTGGTTCTTTGACAAAATCAACAAGATAGATAAACCCTTAGCCAGACTAATCACAGGGCAGAGAGACTGTATCCAAATTAATAAAATCAGACCTAAAAAGGGTGACATAACAACAGAAACCAAGGAAATTAAAAAACTCATCTGATCTTACTACAGAAACTTAAAACAAAACTGGAAAATCTGGATGAAATGGACAATTTTCTAGACAAATACCAGTTACCAAAGTTAAATCAGGAGCATATAAACAATCTAAACAGTCCCATAAACCCCACCTCAAAAAAAATTGAAGCAGTCATTAAAAGTAAACCAAGCAAAAAAAGTCAGGGACCAGACTGTTTAGTGGAGAATTCTATCAGACCTTCAAAGAAGACCAAATACCAATTCTCTTCAAACCATTCCACAAAATAGAAGCAGAAGAAACACTACCCCAATCCATTCTCTGAAGCCACAATTACACTCATACCTAAACCACGCAAAGACAAAACAAAACAAAAAAAAACTTCAGACCAATCTCCCTTATGAATATCAATGTAAAAATACTCAATAAAATTCTAACAAACAGAATCCAAGAACAGATCAAAACAATTGTCCATCTTGATCAAATAGGCTTTATCCAGGAATGCAGGGTTTGTTCAATATATGAAAATCCATTAATATAATCCACTATATAAACAAACTCAAAGAAAAAAACCACATGATTATATCATTAGATACTGATAAAGCATTTGACAAAATTCAACACCCCTTCATGATAAAAGTCTTGGAAAGATCAGGAATTCAAGACCCATACCTAACCATAGTAAAAGCAATATACAGCAAACTAGTAGCCAACATCAAACTAAATGGAGAGAAACTTGAAGCAATCCCACTAAGATCAGAGACTAGGCAAGGCTGCCCACTCTCACCTTACCTATTCAATATAGTACTGGAAGTCCTAGCTAGAGCAATTAGACAACAAAAGGAAGGCAAAGGGAAACAGATAGGAAAGGAAGAAGTCAAAATTTCACTATTTGCAGATGATATGATAGTATATTTAAGTGAACCTAAAACTTCCACCAGAGAATTCCTAAACCTGATAAACAACTTTAGCAATGTGGCTGGATATAAAATCAACTCAAATAAATCAGTAGCCTTCCTCTATTCAAAGGATAAACAGGCTGAGAAAGAAATTAGGGAAATGACACCCTTCACAATAGCCACAAATAAAATAAAATATCTTGGAGTGAATCAAACCAAGCAAGTGAAAGAACTGTATGACAAGAACTTCAAGTCTCTGTAGAAAGAACTCAAAGAAGATCTCAGAAGATGGAAAGATCTCCCATGCGAGGATGTGGAGAAAGAGGAACACTTCTCCATTGTTGGTGGGATTGTAAGCAGGTAGAACCACTATGGAAAGCAGTCTGGCGATAGGTACCTCAGAAACTTGAACATAGTGTTACCTGAGGGCCCAGCTATAACACCCCTGGTCATATACCCAAAAGATGTTTCAACATACAACAGTGACACATGCTCCACTATGTTCATAGCAGCTTTGTCTATAATAGCCCAAAGGTGGAAAGAATTCAGATGTCCTTCAACAGAGGAATGGATACAGAAAGTGTGGTACATTCACCCAATGGAGTACTACTCAGCTATTGAAAACAATGAGTTCATGAAATTCTTAGACAAATGGATGGAACTGGAAAATATCATTCTGAGTGAGGTAACCTAATCACAAAAGAACACACATGGTATGCACTCACTGATAAGTGGATTTTAGTCCAAAAGCTCACAATACCTAAAATACTACACATAGACCACATGAAACTCAAGAAAAAGAAGGAAGACCAACTTGTAGGTGCTTTGGTTCTTAGAAGGAGTATCAAAATACTCAACCAGAGCTGCCAGGGTCTAAGCCTCCAGCCTGAGAACACAAAGGGAGTGACTCATGGCTCCACCTGTATAGGTAGCTGAGGATGGCCTTGTCAAGCATCAGTCGAAGTCTCCGAAAGTTTGGATTCCCTAGAGTTAGGGAATTTGAGAGCAGGGAGGCGAGAATAGGAGGATGGTGGGAGCACACCCTCATAGAAATAGGATTAGGGGGTATGGGATAAGGATTTTGGTGTGAATGAAAGAGGAGATAACAATGCAAGGTAAATATGTAAAACATCTAATAAAAAATAAAAACAGATAATGGGTCTGGCAATTGTAGTCGAGCAGTCGAGACTTTTTGTCAACAATTTATTATGGGGATTTTGTATCATCCTCAAGAACAAGGTATTGTGGAAGAGGCCCATGAAACTTTAAAAAGATTGGTGAGACATTCTGTTGCGGAGACAAAGAATGATGCTGAACTGTGAGTGTGCTTAGTGCCATGACAAGGGCAACTGGGGAGCTGAATTAGACATATATTCCTGACCCCCCTTTGCTTGACTATATCCCAGATGGAACAAGTTGCTTTGCCTCAAGTTTTTAGATCTTGTGGGATAGAGAATCGAAAAGAGAAATTATGTCTCTTGTATTCTTCTTAAAGATGACCTGCTATTAGGTCTCAATCAGGTGCTGGTCAGGAAATCCATACAATATGGAAAATAACAGTCTACTTTTGGAAGACTAGATCTGGACTTTGTAAGAGACATATTTGGAATCTAGATGTAGCTATCTATGATGTTAGGATAGCAAAAGATAATGTTGAGACAAAATTTAGATTTCAAACAAGGGTTAGTGCATGTTTTAAGGCTCTTTTAATTGTCAAGCTAAAATTGGTTCTGTCACTTCTACAGTATTTATTGTAAGTTGCATTGACTGTATAATTTCCAATTGTGTTAGTGTGTTGAAACCTGGCATGTGTATTACAGGGGTCTATCAACCAGCTTTCATCTCACTTCCCTGAGTATTAGAAAACCTTAACTTTCTGAAAAAAAAAAAGCTTGAAAGTGCTGGAAGAAGTCACTTAGTCTTTAAGCAGAAGCAAGAGGGTAGCAGGCTTGACTATTGCTGGTATAACAGCTTTAATTTCATCAATTGCTAGCACCACTGCTTATGCAATAGCATTGACACAAGGAGTTAAGACTACTATTTTTGTTAACCATCTAGCAAAAAAAAATGTTACTAATGTATTGAGTATATAAAAGGATTTATATAGGTTTCTGGAACAATGAATAATGTTCTATAACCCATTCAAATTATTTAAAAGAGTTTCACGGTTCAACAGTTAGGAGCCATTCCAAGTGTCATGACAAATATCATTGAAGTAGTGTTACTTTTAAATTCACAATAATTGTCATTATAATTAGGAAAAAGTTTAACAACACCTGTAGGATATTTGGCATAATCCTAACACCTCTCTGGGTGTGTTAACTTTGCATAGTGAGATTAAGAATTTAAAGAATGCTGCTCTGTTGAGCTTTGATGCTGCAGATAATGCTGATAAAATTATCCATGGCCTGAGGTCAGTATTTCCATTTTGATCAAACATCAGTAATGGCATATATAACTTGACCAGGATAGCCCTTCTTGTCCTGGGAATAGTTTTATTCCTGCCTACTATGTTGAAGCTTATCTTCAACAACATCACCATGGTGGCAGCCAAAATACATGGCTTAAACCCAAAAATGGACACACCCCCCCCGACAGAGTTATTAAATTAACAGGCTGGCAAGCCAAGGACAGGTAAGATTCTGCACAGAGCCTTACCAAACTAAGACAGAAATGCATTGCCATTGATAATGCATATTCCTTGATGGGTAAGAATGCATTCTTGTCAGCATGGCCTAAGACAGGCTCATTCTTGTTAATGAAATAAAAATGGGGGAAAGGTGGAGATCCCTTGGAGCTGCTTGGCAAGGATCTGAGATGGGCCAAGAACAAGGAAATGGGCTGCTTGGTAGAAATATGACATTGGCCAAGGACAAGGAAATAGGCTTCAAGCAGGAATATGACATTAGAGTAGAACAAAGAAGTAATTCCAGGTGGGAATCTACAAAAAAGAAGTAATCTCAGTCAGGAATCTAAATATTAGGCCAGAATAAAGAAGTAATTTCAGACAGGAATCTAAATTTTAGGCTAGAAAAAGGAAGTAGGCTTTAGACATGAAAATGACCTTGGGCTAGGATAGGGAAGTAGCCTCAGATACTTTAGTCATCCTGATAAGCCTTTAGAAACAGTGTTTCTGTAACTGGGTTTAATGCCTTGCTTTCTCTTGGCTATTTGTGCTTCTTTTATTGCTTGTTCCTTGACTATTTGCATCTATTGTATTGCTAGACCCTCAACCTAGAACTGACCTTAATACATGCATATAATCAAAAGTATAAAAGCATAAAGGAAGGGGGGTATAGGATAGGAGGTTCTAGGGACAGGAAATAGGGAAAGGGGATGACATCTATATTGTAAATAAATAAAATATCCAATAAAAAAGAAAGTAACTGTAATGTATTTTAGCTATATAGATGAGAATTAATTTCTTAAATATTAATGTTAGAGATTTATGGGGCAACTTAAGAACATAGAAAATCTCTGTTTAGGGTGTGAATTGTTTGAGAAAATTTGGTGTTCACAATTGTTAAGCTTCTTGTGCACATTTTAATGTAAAGGTGTTATTATTATTTTACTATCATATAAAATAAAAATACACATGTAATAAAATTGGGCTGCATCAGTTAGAATTCACACAAATTCTCAAAGGTAAAATCAAATTAAATGTAGGAACCAAGGAGATGTCTCAGTAAAGTGCTTACTGCACAAACAGGAGGAAATGAGTTTGGATCCTCAGATCACATAATAAAACTGGACATTGTGCATCAATCTGAAACCACAGGTCTAAGCATGTGTGGAAGGAGTGGCAGGTAGATCCCTGAAATCAATAGCCAGTCAGTCAGTAAGTTCCATGTTTGGTGGCCTCTGGGTCATGGTTAACAACTCATACAAAGTGATTATTCCATGCAGAGCCCTGGCATTTTCAATTAATAGCGTACTAATTCATGTCAAGGCACATTCATATGAATGATGTTCAATGTTTATAGTGGCAGTAAAGTAATGATAAGGGAATATAACTTTCATTTTGTTTGTTCACCTATACTAACTGGGAATAAAATCTAGGGCTTTGCTCACACTAGGCAAATATTGCACGACAACCTCAGTCCTACATGGTATGTCTTGTGGAACTAAAAGTGTAAATGTAGAAGAAATAGAAAATAGATAGAAACAGATATAAAAGGGAGGGTAGGTGACTCAGCTTGTTCCTTGTGGTTAAGCAAAAGTGCAATTTCCATACTGTCTATCTTCTATCAAATAATAATGAGAGGTTGCATATGTGCTAAGGAGCCTTAGACACACTCACTCCCACAAGTCTTTCAATAAATCTAAAAGGAAAACAAAATATATATCCTATATGACACTTTTGTCTTTGTTATATTCCTAATAAATTGAACAGCTATCTATATTATTTTGATTATCAACCCTAGAAGCCAAGGTCTATGAGATTAAAATATCAAGATAATTTTTTTTCTCATTTTGTTTGTTTGTTTTATAGAAATATTATTTTTTCTGAAAAGAAAATGATCCTATTTCACAGAGAAACTGTGTTCTTTGAATTAAAAATACGTCTGCAATTTTTTTCAAATTATTGATTTTTCCCATTATACAAACCTCAAAACAACTCAAGGAAATAATAGAATAAATTAAACCAAACAATTTACAGTTAAATACTTGGATGATATAATGCCACAAGATATAATAGATTAAATGTATTTATTTTATATACTTAATTTTTCATCAACCTTCATTGAATTCTCATTAGTTCTTACAGAAAAATCACTAATACACAAAAGATTTCACTTTGAATAACATACAAAGCAAAATAATAAGTCAAACAGAAACTGATTCCTAGATTTTAGAAAACGAAATCACATTGACATGGCTATTTGAATAGCTCAAAATCATGTGTTATGTCTGCTCTCAATAGGAACAAAATAAAAATGGTCATCTGGAAAGACAGAACTTTTTAAAATTACCTTTAATCATTTTTTTTTACAGTCCTGTCATTATCCCTGTCCTGTTCTGCTCTCCATCAGTTCCTCATCCCATTCTTCCTCTCCCATCTCCAAAAGGATGTCCCCATACCCACACACACTGACAGGACTCCCCATTCCCGGGAGCCTCAAGTCTCTCAAGGGCTAGGTTCATCTTCTCTCATTGAGTCTAGACTAGGAAGTTCTCTGTTCTATATGTTTAGGGGGCCTTGGACCATCTAGGGTATGCTGAGTGGTTGGTGGCTCAGTGTCTGTGTGCTCTCAGGGGTCCAGGTTTGTTGTACTGCTTGTCTTTTATGGAGTTGCCTTCATCATCAACTTCTAACCTTTCCCTAATTCAACCACAGGGGTCACAGACTACAGACCATTTGTTGAGTGTAAATATTTGCTTCTGTCTCAGTCAGCTGCTTGTTGGGCTTCTCAGAAAGCAGCCATGCAAGGTTCCTATCTGTAATTATAGTGTCAGGTCTTTCTTAGAACCTCCCCTTGAGATGGGTCCCAATTTGGGCCAGTCACTAGACATCCTTTCCCTCAGTCTTCTCTCCATTTTTGTTATGCACTTTTTTTAGACAGGAACAATTCTGAGTCAGAATTTATGACTGTGGGATGGCAACCCTATCTCTCTATTTGATGACCTATCTTTCTACTGGAGGTAGATTTTACAAGTTCCCTCTCCCCACTATTGGGCATTTCATCTAAGGTCCCTCCCTTGAGTCTTGAGATTTTTTCACTTCCCAGGTCTCTGGTACATTCTAGAGGGTCCTTTTAAAGTGAAAAGATTGTTTTAATCTAATGGGCCTGTACAGATTATTGTATAGAATTTTCATGATTAATAATTTGTATGGCTGAGTTTAATCTACTAGGGATGGCATCATTTTTGTTCAGAATACATGGACTTATATGAAATTAAAACTTAGAGACTTGTGTATAGAAAGCTAAGAAGCAAGGTTCCTCAATGCATTCTGTATCTGTTCCCGCCTTTGGGTTTCTACCTGGAGCCCTAAGGTATATGTTAAAATAAACCCTGTCTTGCCATAAGAAGAAAATAAAAGAATATTTACTCATTTCAAATCTAGGAGAATAATGAAAAGAGTTTTAACTAAACAATTCAAAACTTTATTGTAAATTATTTCTACTTCTTATCTTTGAATTTTCTCTATGAACATTAGTAATCACTGAGCTATTTTATATATTAGCTTTAAGAAAATAATATACTATTTTAGAATGTTACTTCTTAGTGTAATAATAGGATTATATAGAAATTTTACAGAAACATAGTAATCCAAGATCCATGACTTCTTTAGCCCTAGGTAGTTGGTTAGGTTTCCAGGATTAGGTAGGCTTTCCCTCCTGTTGAAAGGGCATTAATTCCAATCAAAGAGCTATTAGTTACTACTAAGGTATGTCTGTCACTAAGGCACCCTAAAAATGAGACCTTAAATATAAGAGAAAAAGTGAAAGGGTTTGGAGAGAGAAAAGACAAGGGATAAACTGTGATATTGTATTATAATCTCAAAATAAAAGAGACAAGCAAAAATTTATTATTACTAACCTTTATATTAAATAATACTTTTATAGGTGTTTATCATCATAAATTTAATGTGCTAAATAATGTTTTACATGAGACCATCTTTCTGGAGATGACTAAAGAATAGATATCACATATAGTAGAGGTGTTTGTAAGTAAGCAAAACAATCTGTCTTTTGTTTCAAGCTGTTGAACATCTATTTTTTACATATTCAAGAAGAATGTTGGAGAGAAATTAAGAATAAAACACAAAATTAACAACCTCTAACCTTTCTAAGCACACAGGTGTGTGTTTCCAATCACATACCTGTACACATGGTATTCCCATACTCTAACATAGAATGCCACATAAGCACATACTCTTACATAGATTACATTTATAAAAAACAATCACTTAAAAGCCCAATAACACTTTTATTTTTCACTTTGTATGTAAATTTGAACACACTTGGCATACTTGTACAAGGCTGCATGTTGTCAGGAGGATGTCTTCATTTCTAATTCTAAGTTTGTGTTTTTACTTTCTGCTAACCCCTGTAAGACATTATTAACCTATGGCAAAACCAACATAATACTAGTTTATCCTGGTATTGTTTTTATCTTTTGATAATTTGCACATGTTCAAATGAGCCTCAAAAAACAGATGATTTCAAGATGAAAGATGTTAATGGTGCTATCTCTGTTTAAGATTGTGCTAAACATTTGCAAAATAACAGAGTTGTCAAGAATACAGTTTTCTGAAATATGATGTCATATTTTAGTTTTAAAAAACTTACATTTTAATGAAATGGTAGATTCAACATATGAAATGCTTCCTTTAAATAGTATGACAATATAATTTAAATCTTAGAAGTAAACAATAGATCAGTGTGGCCATGTGCTAGACAATACGTTAATTGTAATAGTCACATTTTAAAAAAGAAAATGGAGTTATTGAGCAGGTGTCACATGCAAAAAGCTGTGTTCAGGATCATAAAGACAATAAAAACAATGTTTTTACTTAATTCACAAGCTCTTTGCATGGCAACTATAGTACTTTTATAAGTAAAGCAATTTACCTTTTCTTTCCCATTATTTTGAGTAGACCATTAAACCTAATTTCTATGTTGGCTTTCCTATATACACACATTATTCCTATTTTTCTTAATAATGCAGAGAACTTTTCTTATCAACTACTATATATCTTCACTCCTAGGTACAATGTAGATCTCTTAGACAATGCTATCTCTCTCTCTCTCTTCCTAACCCATGATTCTTAAGAACTACTGCAGAATGTGGGCAACTAAATATCTCCGGAAAATGGAATTGTGAAGTCTATTATATTCTCCCTAGAAAAATAGGTATGCTTTGGCACAGTAGTCCAATGTTGTCTATGACTGAAAGAGACAAAATTCAAGAAAACTCTTTTCTAGACTCCCCAGCTTAAAGAAAGCTTGCAGAATGGTCAATGGCCATTTCCAACCCTGGGCGATTCTGCTTCGTTTAATATATAGTTTCTAATCTCTCTTGGCTCTATACATGAAAAAAAAAAAAAAAAGAAAGAAAGAAAGAAAGAAAAGAAAAGAAAAACTTCATGGATCATTCTGTATCTGGGTTTTATCACCAGATTCATACTCTTGGTAATTGGTCCCTCAATCTGTTTCACACTAGTTACATAGCAAGAACAGAGACATCTTTTTAAATATTGACTAGTTCCTATTCAAGCCAATATAACCAAATTCACTAGGTCAATAAATATTTATCATGCTCCACATTAGTCAATGTTATAAAAACTGGAGACAGAAATATCAAACAGATAATATTCCACCATTTCAAGATTCAAACTATCTCACCTACAGAAGACCTTATCAAACTGTATGCATATTAAGTGCAGTGGATTCCATATCCTTTCAGTAATCATTCATAGTTCTTTGGGTGCCTTCATATTTCTAAAATGTACTTTTTCTAACTTAATATGCAACAACAAAAGCAAAATAATTTCCCTCACTCATAATAACTTTGTAGGATCACAAGTAAATTACTCACAAGTAACTTAGTGAGTATTAGGTATAAGCAGACTGACATAAAAATCCCTTTTCTAATTCAAGGCAATATTACTCTAGGGGCATAAACCTACTAATAAAGACAATTTAACATCTTAAATAATTATCGGATTTCATTCCATAACCTCCTACTGAGATAAATATTCTTACATAAATCTACCTCAAAAGTACTGAGAGTCCTTTGTTTTGACTATTGTATTTAGACTGAATTGTATTGCAATTGTACTGAAGTAGTCAATATCTTTATAAAAATTGTTAGGGTTAAAGTATACTATTTGAATAATATTCCTGTTATACCAGAAAGACACATAGAAATCTTTGAAATATAACTTGAAAATAGGAAAAAAATTCTATCCCGTGTTTTAGGGCATTAGTGGTAAACAAGGTAGAAATATTTTAAAGGTAACAGATACACTGTTTAAGTCAAAACAAATTTTTATCGACTTTGGTATGTCATGCTGGGAATTGCAGGTCCCAAATTCTAGACTAGAGACATGAAGCCATAGGAGTACACACAAATGTCAACTCACATATATTCTGTTACAGAACAGACTAATGTTTACCAACACTTATAGTGGCACTGGCTTGTTTATTCTGTCAATACAGCAAAACTGTGTTTCTAAAAGGCTCCATGACACAAATGTGGGGATTCTGTTAAGAAATAGGAATTGGAAGACAAATACAGTGAATGAGGATTTGTTTGAAATTTAATTCCTCAAACAGGGAAACTGGAAACACTCAGAAAGTTGTCCTTAAGATATAAACAAATACTTGTCCTTAAGATATAAACAAATACTTGATTCTCTTTGTTGTTGATCTTAGCATTCCAATACTGATGGTTTAATATAAAAATTTTGTGGAAAATGTTTTATTTTCTCCACAACTTGGCAAAATCCAGCATGCAAATGTATTTGGAAAACACCCCTCTGAATAAAAATTTGTCTGGTAAACATCGCAGATGAGAAATTGTGTTATGCTAAAGTCTTGTTCATAGCATTCTAATGAAAAGGTCAAATATTTTATTTTTGAGAGGTCATAGAACAGCTATAAAGAATTTTCATGTATGGGCAACTCATACATAAATATTTGAGATAGAAAAAATATCTGTTCATGTAAAGGCTAATAAATTTGTAAATTGGTTTGAACAGAAATTTTCTTACTTAGTAGGACTTTTATTTGATCTATTAGTATAATTTCTGGCATAGTAGAATTCTTTAAACTATGTTTCTCACTATTTATGGAGTGCCCCTGAAACAATTACTAACTCAGCATAAAGGTAATGATTTCAGGAAGCAATTTCAGAAGGAAAAAAAGCTTGAAAACTTGAAAGAAATAATTGCTAAATTTCTACTAACTCAAGACATTATCAAAGTAATAGAAAGCTCAAGAAACTTTAAGATATCTACAGGCCGCTTAAATATTTATGAATTAATCTCCTTTAATGATTATTAACTTTTTTTTTTTTTTTTTTTTTTTTGGTTTTTCGAGACAAGGTTTCTCTGTGTAGTCCTGGAACTCATTTTAAAACCATTTAAAAGTTGAAATCATTGTCTTGTAATCTGTCTATGAATATCAGATTTGATGCATTCCCTAAAGAGTAGGTTTTAGAACCATAATTAGAGCTCATTCCATAAAGTACTTGCTATACAAACATGAGGAACTGAGTTTGCATCTTAGTACGCTCATAAAGTCTGGTATGATGGCATGAAATTGTATTCCCAGAGATAGAGAAGTGGAGACAGGGACAAACAGGGTTCCCTAGCACACCTGATGATTTCAGGCTAATAAAAGACCATGTTTTGGGAAGAAGAACAATAAAAAGGCCAAAGGTCCTGCAAAGAAACACCAAGGTTGATCCTTGGTTTATATGTGTCTACATACAAACACAATAAGAATATCATTTTCATTCATTTTGTTTTATTTTGCTTAATGACATTAGCTCTTTGAAATTTTTCTTCTATGTGTTCTGATTTTATTCACACATCTCCAACTTGTTTCAAACCCATCTCCTTCCACCCTCACCCTACTTTGTGTCAGTTTCCATTTATATATTTGTTTATTAATTAATTTATTTATTTATTCACTTTGCATCCTGACTGCTGTCTCCCCTCCTGATTTCCACTTTCCAAAGTCCTTACACAGTTCCTTCTGCTTTTTTCCTCTGAGAGAACTGGAATCCTCCCTACTGGATATCTCCCAATCCTGGTATATCAAGTCTTTGCAGGGCTAGGTTTTTCTTTTCCTACTGAGGCCAGATAATACAGTCTAGTTAGGGGAACATATTCCACAGACATGTAAAAAGCTTTACAGATAGCTCTCATTCACTCCAATAGTTCTGGACCCACATGAAGACTGAGCTGCATTTTGAAGGCAAATATATGGAACTTCAGAACATAATCATGAGTGAAGTAACCCAGACCCAAAATGATATGCATGATAGAAGTCTAGCATGACTGTCCTGTGAGAGGCTCCACGCAGCACTTGGCTCGGGTGAATGCAGATACCCACAGCCAAACATTGCATGGAGCTTGGAGACTCCTATAGGAGTGTTGAGGGAAGCCTTGAGGCAGATAGGAACTACACAGAAAGACCAACAGTGTCAACTACTAAGACCCTTGAATACTTGCAGAGTCTGAACTACCAAGCAAAGAGCATTCTTGGGCTAGAACTACCCCTAATCCTAACCATCACCATGAACATATGTAGCAGAAGTACAGCTAAATTTTTTGTCTTTAAATAGCAATATCTATTCCATTTCATGTTGCCCATCTAAATTTGGGTATGTGCCCTTCTGCTGGAGTATCTTTGACTTTCTATCAGTAATACAAAACTGACTCTCCCTTTCCAAGCTCATATGAATTGTCAATATTAGCTTTATTAATAATAAACATACTATATATTCTAACAGATGAAAAAGTTTTAAAGAATTAGGTCTGTGTGTGTGTGTGTGTTTGTGTGTGTGTGTGTGTGTGAGAGAGAGAGAGAGAGAGAGAGAGAGAGAGAGAGAGAGAGAGAGAGAGAGAGAGAGAGAGATGGGGAGAGGGAGAGGGAGAAGGAAACAGAGAGGGAGAGAGAGAATAAAGAAAGAATAACCTTCCTGGTTACTCATTTTATCAGTATATTATTCAACAAACCAGAGATGCTCATTTATTATAAACTTAAATAAAGAGAAGTGTTTCATGGACTTCAGATTCTATGTATATCTTGGGATGCAACAAATATTTAGTTCATAACATAGAACAGAACTTTTGCCATTGAGTATATATGAATCTTTACAGATGCCCTATATAACTCCATCCGTTCTTTGAAATATATTATCTGATATCCTTTATATTTCTGAATGTCAATAAATACAAACTTCTTCCTAGAATAGCACATGCTTTGGGATTGTCACATGTGTCTTAA
This sequence comes from Arvicanthis niloticus, assembly GCF_011762505.2. Lineage (NCBI taxonomy): Eukaryota > Metazoa > Chordata > Mammalia > Rodentia > Muridae > Arvicanthis > Arvicanthis niloticus. The sequence goes on along the minus strand of NC_047664.1, from coordinate 57,949,955 downwards.
TTTGCAGAAGCTATGAAAAGTTCTGTGTCTTTGGCCTTGTCCCCATCCACATCCAGGAATGAGTAAATACAATCACAAATATAGAACTGAATTGTGCCAGACATTTTACAATAAAAAAATTTCATGCAAATTCATCTAACACAAGGCTCTCTGCTATGTACAAAAGATTAAGTTGCCGTGTCTTTGGAATATTGATGAGCCAAGATTGAAAATATTCACTCTAAGAAGCTGTTTTATTTTGTCCCAAAGTTGCTGGCTGGCAGTCTGGCATCTTAGTTTACATCCTGGGCATTAAACCTGGGCTATAAATATACCTAATGGGGTTTTCAATAGTTTTGTTTATCTCCCTGAGGACAGGAGAAACCTGCTGCTTAGAAATGTCAGATCTTAAACCTTGTTCTGTGAGTTGTTTTTATTTATGTTCCATCTTTGGTTTCTCTGAAGCACACACAAAAGTCATCTTCAAAAGGCTGTTTGTCATATTTGAAATTCTTAAGTAGTTAAGCTTCGGTTTGAAGAACCACCTGGAAAATTATAGAAAGGTAGTACATCCACTACACTGAACCCACATATAAACAATTAATGTTTTCATATTACAGTTTTGCATTCCAGAAACTTGAACAAAGTTTGAACTATTTAGAAGCATCATGTGTAATGTGTGTATATGTACATATACATGATGTCATTATATTATATCATATCATAAATTTTTTACTTTATTTTTGTTCTGAAGCATATCCTTGCTTTAGGTTTGTGTCTTTCTTATTTCTTATTGTATTATTTTAAAATAACTTTAGGAAAACTACATCATAATTAAGAAGTTATTTTTCAAATGCAGTGATTCAGAGTATAATGAACAGAATCAGTTTTCAATCTCAGATCATAGCCAATGTATTCTCTTTATACATCATCAAAATCATTTTTTTGTTGTAGTTCTAATCTGATATAACCATTTGTCATTTAAAGTTATACCAAACATTAATATCACTGAACCAGTTTCTTTGCAAGATCTCTTTACCACAGATGCAGTGATATTTATATTGATTATTCCACATAGATTGCATCTTTCTCAAATATCTCATCTTGTCGAGATTCCTTAGAATTATGGTCAGTTAGCTAGTGAATAGCGAAGCCAAAATACAGTTTTACTATGTCCTTATTATAACGGCTGTAGTATTCTACTGTGATCTGGATTTAGCACAAATTTTCATATTTATTTATTTATTGTTTGTGTCAGTGTTGAGAATAGAATGCAGAGTACTGCATACATTGGGCAGTCTCTCTACTACTGTTCAGGTTGTGGGAAGAATTGATATTATGATTATACCAAACTTCTTTCTTTTTCTTTGATTGTATAACAGTGTCATATGTGTTATTAAGTCATTTATTTCTAGCTATTAAGTTTAATAATGCAGTAAACTTTATGCATTTCAACGTCTGTTTTGTTGTAAACAAGCTCTCAATAAATATGTATTCAATAAATCAGTGAGTAATAGTACCTATATATTTACAACAATAGGATGTAGTTTAATGCTACATATAATTATTTGGCATTTGCAGTGTGACTCTCTGCAATAGGATGAAATAATGAAATGTATATGATCCTTTTGGTTTTAGTGCATGTAAAAATGACTTAGAAGTCTAGATAGTGGAGAAGTACATATGGTAGTATGTTTCTAACTAACATAACAATTAGGATGTGAATGAAAGTAATAGTCACAAAGCAGGGACTCAAGAGTCAATAGGAGCAACACAAGAATCACAGATTAAAGAGGACATAGAAAAGCAAAGTGAACATATGTTTGGCTATACAAGGACTGCCTTAATTTTTATACTAAGGATTCACCTGCACTTTGGTGTAAAGATTTAACTGTGCAAATATGTTATTATATTTAAAGTATGATCGTTTAATATAATGTATTCTGGTGCTATAGAATATAGAATTAAGTGTATCTGAACCAATAGAAATCACAAAATAATGAAAAATCCCATTATCTTTATTTTGAATCATGGTTATTTTTCTCTCTATCATATTTACACAAAGGGCTTGTAAATCTGACTAGAATTTTTATATATCACCAGAGTTCTATCAGTTACTTACTTTGAATTACTTACATGCCCTTCCTCTCTCTCCCTGCTATCTCCTTCTCCCCACCCCTACACACACTTCCTTATTGTCTTATCTATCCCACATTCATTAAATTCACTGATATGATCAAATAAGTGAATGAATATGTTTCCTGAATCGAGAAAATTGGCTTTCTTTTACAAGCTAATGCTCAAGACAATTAGACAAATGATTCAAATGATATTGCCTTTCAAAATGCCCTTGGAATAACTCTAAACAGGTTCTACAAGCAAATTTTAAGAGAGAACAGTTATTATCTCTTGTGAAAATCTGCTAATATATACATTGTGTTCTCAATATAAATTAAGCCATTTTGGATAATTTTGACATCCAAGCAGAAGGCTATAGCACTTTAGTAGTTTAAGTTATGTGAGAAAACACAGATGTAGATTCCCTTTAATCACTCTCTGTATCAGAAGTAACTTTATAGAGTTGTAGTGAAAAAAAAATGAAAGAACCAGGAATGCCGTTACTCAGAAGAAATTATTAAATGGCTAAATTTTCTTTGTATAAAAAGCAAGAACTATGCATGGAAAACAATGATTCATTTGTGACTATATGTCTCCACATCAGTAAGTTACAAATAGTGCTTTATCTTTATTAAAAGTTGCCAACAAAAACAAAAAGAGCCAACAAAAGAACAAGAGAGCAACAACAAAAGAACAAACAACAATATCACTGGATTTTGTATTACAATGTGTTCTTGTACTTGACTTTATTCTAGCAAATCATTGAGTTGAGAATCTCAATTTTTTTTTATAAATCTAACATTAACTAGAAAAAAGAAATCTGAAGATAGGAATTCCACCGGCATTGATGAGACTTATGTTACACTAGAAGAAGACAATAGGTATGTATAATATCTAAAAATATCTAGGTATTTACCTTTCTCCTAATGGTTAGCACCTTCCATAGAGCTAAGATCTTATACAATGTTTTCCATAAAAGTGAATCAATTTGTGAACGATAAGTTATCACATGAAATATATGTATTTGTCTTATAGATTTAAGATTAAATTGTAAATTATTGACAAGTTAGAAAATTGAGAATTTTAGTCTTTTAGTCCTTTGCACTAGCAGAACTGTGCCACCTGGTTCTCACACCTGTCAAGTTTATGTCAAGTAGTTCCCCCGAATTACACCACTTCTCTGATGACTGTGTCAAACTGCCTGTCTTAGTTCAGGAGTTTATTCATTTTATGAATTGTTTTCTTTTTTGCCTCATGCCTCATCTTTATAATTTGATAACTAAGTGTAAATAAAAAGCTATCACCTTTCTATCTCTCTATATCAGTTACTAACACACTGTATATTTCAGTGTCCTCATTCATAGATGTAAATAAGAGGCTTTACTGTGTTGGAAAGTCATCTGTGAAAGTAGCACAATCAACTTGGCACTTAGGAAGTGAGAGGCAACACTAGATATTACTGTGTAATACAAATCATCACAATTCTCAGTCATGCTACTGGAAATGTATCAACTCATCATATGATTTTAGTTTTCAAATAATTATAATTAATACAAAATCTATTTAAACAATAAATCTTATGTTTTTATATATTTATTTATAGATGATTCTTAAAAAATAAAAGAATCATCTAAAACTACTTAATTTGGGAGCTGAAAAGAAGTTCTAAAACTATTTTAACTATCAGAACAAGACATCAACCTAACATTCCTGTTACCCAGCACACTTTCATTACACACTTTGATTTCATTGCGAACAGTCTCCAAATCCCCATTGTTTACAATGATAATTAGTTAAATTCTTATTTTACCATAGGTGTTTTGAGTCAGCTAACATCTTTGCTCCATGTGTCCATTTTCAACAGAGACTGCACTGTAAAAACAATCCTTGCTTGAATAATGCTTTCCTTACAGCCAATGAATATAAGAAATTGATGTAATGCATAATAGTCATTAAAATTCTCCTGAAAGCCTGGGAATATACATCAGTGATAGAGGACTAGATACCACGCAATGGGATCCAGGTTTGATTCCCAGGCCATATGCATCATATCTACATACACATGCATGCACAAATGCACAAAACTCCCATGAGTTAGGCTCACCTTTCGATATTCTTCACATTTATCATGTGACTTATCCTGACAGTGGTGTGAACAAACATCTATTCACCTTACATAGACCACAATTTACCCACTGAATGATTCCACCAAAGTCTACCTTGGTGAACCCAAAGGGTTTCTTTGGGATTACAAAGGAAAATAGTCACGTCTCTAGATTCAGGAATCTCATATACCGTGTTTGAAAGTTTTCCTCTCTACCTCCAAATATTGTCATTGTTATGTTTAGATGACATCAAGCGAAGCTTAATGAGAAACACTAAGCATTTTTAACACTAGCATAAGGGACAGTTTTTCTTGCTACAGACTTTTTATCAGCTAGCAAATGGGCTCTTTTTCTAAGACCACTGCAGAATTTAAAGCTCAGAACAAAGTGTATTTATTGGTAAATGGGTTTTCTAAGAGATGACTTCCCTGCTCCAGGTTAAGAAACCCATCAAGACAAAGTGGGTCTGGGTTTTCATTGATTTTTTCTTTTTAAATTTGGGTTTTTACTGCTTTTTTTTTTTTTTTTAAAAAAAAATATGTGTTGTCATTGATATCCTTTCTGGGGATTTTGTCTCCTCCACTAGTCCTAAAATGTTCATGTGTTCCTTCTAGTCCTACAGTGCATCAACATATTATCTTCATTCACAGAGATAATTATAGTTGGTTTGATTGGTCACCAGCATTGATGGACCTCTCATCCCTCCTTTTGGTTTTATAATAACCAAGAAAAACTTAACAGAGAAAGGAAAATATGGCAGAAAAAGATAAATGGTGACTCATTGCCTTGATCCACTGGTTCCTCACTAATCTCATATAAACTCTGAATTGGCAGAGTAAATTTTGATTTCTAATTTATACATGAACTATCTGGAAAGAAAAAATGCACAATATACAGAATTATCACGTATACAGTAATATCACATATTACTTTGAAGTTGTAAAATTTGAGGACCCTATTTTTCACTATTTAGAAATCTCACACCATATACCCTGATCATATACCTCCCATTCCTCCCATGTCTGCCCCACCTCCCCTGTAACATCTCCCACGCAACAAAGAGAAGAGAGGGGAGACAAAGTCCATTTTGTGTTGTCTATACACTTACAGGATCATGGTCATATTCTTAGTGGCCAGCTCTCCAAAAGAAGGTGAGTCTTTTTCCACCTGCACCCTACCAGTCCAGAAACCATCAACTCTCCCTGGTGTGGTGTGGGGCAAGCTCTCCCACAAGGGATCCTTATTTGCCCACAGACACCAACATGGCTTCAGGCAGCTCCCCAGACAATTGATGTCTTCATGAGCTATCACAGTAACAAATGACAGAGCCCATTGTCATATCAGGTCTCCCTACCCACTCATAACCTTCAGTGGCTGCTTGGACCATGGGTCTTAACATAGACTCGGATGGCTATATATGCCACTTACATACTCAACATGTCCCCTTCTTCCTTGTAACAAAGCCCAAGGACAGCACCAAGACATCAGTCTGTAGCATGTCATACACATGTCTACATGAATCTCAGCCTTCATCATGGCCTGAGGCATGGACCACAGACATAAAAGTAGTCTCCCTTGACATTGCTGGACAACTGTGATCCTCTGAGAAGGTCTAATCAAGAAAGTGAAGCTTTGCCAGAAAATTCCATGTATAGGAGGCATATTTGGGGGTTGAGTCTGAGTTGACACAAGCTCCAAGCTACTGCACATCATCCAGACACCCCTGGGCAATTACAGCATGTCAAACTTAACCCCTTCTCTCACCTGCCATCTGCATTGCTTTTCCAGGATGGCCTCTCTCCAAAGTGAATACACCAATCTGTTATGCTATCTGTACTATCTCTCTATCTCATATTTTTTCACCATAGATGTACTCACAGCCCCTCTAGTTTTCAGATTTGCCTGGGTGTCTTCTGCTTGATATTCAAATTTTATTTTTACCATTTTGCATATGCTATACAATCCCCTCATAATATATACAAATATATCACTACACTAAAATTACACATACTGGATATCTTACATCTTCAGTGCTAATCTTGTCCATAACAAAGTGCACATGGTATGATCCTTTTGATCCTACACATATCTGCTCAAGATAAAAGCATAGAATAAAATTCTTCAGCAAATAATCTTTAAATACAATCATTTGTTCAAAGCTTGTAATAACATTAAATATTATGAAGTCTTACTTGAATGTTTTATATGAAACACAGTTTTAAGTGATGTCAGTTCACACTCATAAAGGTTATTGGGATATACCTGACTTTGGTTATTAAATAATTCAAATAATTCTTCGTATTGTAGAAACTCAATGCATTATTAGAAAAGTTGGAATAAGTAGAATAAGTATGGAATAAGTATATATATATATATATATATATATATATATATATATAATGTCTGTATTGCTCACTAACATATCAAAATTTACAATAAAAATTTCATTGGGCATAAGGTTGCTAAGTCTGATAAAGTCATTTGTAAAGATTGTAGAGTGACAATGTGAAATCTTTTGTATGCATAAAGTAATTAGCAAATCATTCACTTCCTTAGGGGAAGAAAATCCAACACTAATAAAAATATTGTGTGTAGGTACATGTATGTGTGTATATAACTACCAAAGAAAATACACATAAGAATATCAATTCATGTCCAGATTACCTTACATGGATAGCTGGTTTTCAAAACATCAGAAATCCTTAGAATTGACATGACAAACATTTCAGTATTAATGTTCATTTTCATTAGAGACCTGTCTGCTCCGGACAGCTTCCTATGTTAATTCTAAGAAGAAATTGAGCATCCTTGGAGTTACTCCAGTTGTGGTGAGACAGCCACTAGGCAAGAATTGCCACTTTCCTTCTACAGACAAATTACTGTCCAGAAAAGGACACACTTGCAGAATAGTCGACTGATTATATCTGCCTAGACAGAGTAATCAGCCCTTAATAATTCTGCAGCACTAAGGTCTGTCAGATGATCCTGGGCCAGAAGGCAGAAGAACAGATGCTCCAACGTTTTGAAGTAGAGCGAGTGTCCAGGTGTTCAGAGGTCTCTATAAATTGGCTAAGTTTTAGAAGCTATGCTTTGTGCTTCCCACAATTATAGTTAACTCAGTCATTCTGGATTTCTGATGGGGTTGAAAACATATAGCTATTGACCTTAAGAGAAAAGATTTGAGTGGATGGTCGTCAGCTGACATTCATCCTAAAGCCAGGTTCAGAACTAAATGTTTTAGTTAGAATAGATGACAAAGGAGCTGGTTAGTCAACAAAAGGATGGACTGGGTATTAGGACTATCCTGTACCTCACTGGTACAAATTGGCATAATTATGCTCTAATTGTATTTTGAGAGAAAAGTTTCATTTTAACAGGAAGGGTGATGTGTAGGAAGAGCTAAGGTAGGAGGAGTACTGAGAGGAAGAAAAGGAGTAAGAAGAGGAGAAGAAGGAGAGGAGAAGCTAGGTGATGAAAGAGAGAAAAAGGGGGGAGACAGGGAGGCAGATATTCATGTATCTCCACCAGTCAAGCATAGTCGTTATATCTAGGTTGGTCAGTGGGTTACACCTCTGATTGAACAATTCCAAACTTATAAAGCCTATGATTAATATTATTTTAAAAAATGTATTAATGCAAAAAGGAAAAGGGGACATGGGATAGGGGTTTCCTAAGGGGGGTGGGGGGGTATGGGGATAGGGGATGCCATCTGATGTGTAAATAAAATATCTAATAAAAGTAAATAAATAAATAAATAAATTGATATTTGAACTTAAAAAAAACAAAACAAAACAAAAAAAAGAATATCAATTCATTATTTTAGGTTAAACTAATATAAAAATTGATAATACATTCCAAATTTCTAATATAATTAAATCTTCCTATACAGAGCATTCTACAACTTTATGGATATGGTTTCAGAGTTCTAAATCAATATTAATACATTTAGGATATTAAAAATTAAAAATAATATATCAGTATCAATATCTAGTACATTTGTATCTATATCTGTTTTTGAAATCTGATTAGTTTTCATACATTCTGTACAGAATTTATCACACATGTTTTGAAGATGTGTTTTGGCACAGATGTCATTAAATATAATTAAATTTACCCAATACCCACAATACTTTTAATTCTAAATTTAAAGTTAAATGCTGGAAAGACCAATAACCAAACACTAACCATATGATTTAACCTACATTCTTAGAAATAAAATTTAAATATGCATGTTGTCATTTTTATCATCAAGTGAGTTCATGCTTAAAGTCTAAAGAAATGTATTCACATGGTAGGTACATGAAGCTATTTGCCATCAGAACAGTTAAAATAATGTATAACATCTTGATGATAGAACAATATCTTGTGGTAATTTGAATCACATGTTCTTAGGAAGACTCAGGCATTTGGTTTTGGCCGTGTTGGTGAATGACAAAGATTACCACTGAGGTATAGCCTTGCTGGAGGAAGAATGTCACTGGTGGCAAGGTTTCAAAGGACTCATACTGTTATTTTCCTGTGCTTTCTCTACTTCCTGCTTGAAGTTCATGATGTAAATTCTCACCTGATGTTCAGCATACAAGTCAGCTGCCTACTTCCATGTTCCCAACGTCATTCTGGACTTTATAACCTTTGGAATTATAAGCCCCACCCCCAAACCCATCCTGCTCTAAATTGTCTTTGTCTTGGTGTTTTATCACAGCAATAGTAATTAATTAATATACCTAATGATCTCCATTTTTATAGTAGCTTAACAAGAATGTATCTTTACTTTAATTCTGAACCATGAATGCAGAACGTGGGAAACACTCCAGGTATGGTAATGCAACCTCAGGAACCCAGGGATTCAGGGAGGCTAAGACAAAAGGATCAGCAATAGGAAAGCTAACTACAACAGCAACAAACAATCAAAAACAAACAAAGGGAAAACAGAAAAACAAAAACAGAGCTGGGTGGGAAAGTGAGAAATGTGAAAAAATGTGAGATAATATATTCAATTTCAGAAAACAAAATTTGATACCTGTTCTAGTACAATTACAGTTGACACATTGATATTATTGAAGCATTTATGGATACAACAAATTTGTATCCATAAAAATTCATGTTTTTCTTTTCAGTAAGAACATGAAACAAAATCTCACTGCATAGTAAAGTTTTCAACCTGACTCTGCTTCCAAGTTCTGTGTGTATACAACCATACTCAGCAGTAATTTAAAAACTATCACTGCTGATTAATTCCATAAATGTTGTTCTAAGGGTCTACTTTATGATAGTCAAGGTAGTAAGAAATTCGGTAAGTTGTCTTAGATAGTTGTCTCACCAACTATCTATGGCATTTTATTTTAAACCCTCACTATTATCATTGGCATTTACAATAAAGAACCTAAAAGTTTATATCTGCAAAGTTATCTATTTAACTGTAATAATGTCACAAGCTATGGTATGTTCTATTTGTTGGTTCTTTAATTATTCCAACAATTATATAAATATTGTCATGCACCATCCTGTTGTTGTAAAATCTAGTAGGTATCTATCTGAGGAGGAACTGAGCATGGTATTCAGTAACTTTTATAGTGTTTATTTTTGTCAATATGTCCTAGCCTGTACCTGCTAATTCAAAATCATCTACATTCAAATTTAGTTCCACAATGTTTAAAATATTCTAACAGATTGGAACTTTGTCCAACTCAAGACTTCTGTGATTCTGATTTTTCATGAAATTTTCTTATCTCTCTTGTATATACTGAATCACTTCTAAAAATAGTAACTTAGTGGTCAGCAGTGTTTTAGAAACCCCACAAGCTCTCTGAGACTAAAAGAAAATCAGATTTATTTCATTAATTCATGGGAAAATAACAAAAACTCTTGCGACCCAATATCCTGCCATTTTCTTTCTTCTTCATTTGTTTTATTTGTACATTTTTCCTTCATCAAAAGCAAAATACTGTGCTCTATAGTCTCTTCCCCATAGTGGTACATTAAGTAGAATTATCTATTTAAGTCAGGCCTGCCCTGACCTATGTGGGGGGAGTGAGTGCAGCCAGATTCATCTACCGTCTGCCATGACAATAAAGCTTGTAAAACCATGGACTTCCTCATGTCTTTGGGGCCTGTCATAGAGAACCATGGAGGGGCTCTCAGAGTATCCAGCTGCTGCCTAATCTCCCGTGGAGAGCTTCTCTGCATCCCAGCCATAGAGGCCACGGATTCAAGCAAGCTAGCAGAGCTACGGAGTCAGCCAAGCGAGTACAGTAACCAAGAGTCTCTTTCCTAGAGGGCGCTGTCTGGTCCTTCCTCTCCCCCTCGAATCTCTGCTCTTTAGTGGCCACCAGCAGTGTCTGTGAGCCCCAGCGCAAAGACCACCGGCCTCCGAGTCCACTCAAGAGCCTTGCCCCAACGAAACCTTCAGGAACCTTCAGACTGAGAACTCTCCATGTCCAGTGGAGCCCCACAGCGAATCTACAACTCATAGTTGTATCTAATATCTTGTCATTAAGATTTATTTAGAGTACTTATGACGACGATTCCTGGTCTTGGTGAATTTTTATATTTAGTGTATTGCGTGCCAGATTTCATTCTGCGACTCTGAAATATTTTCCTGTTCATTATGTCTTCTCCAAGCTTTATACACATTCAATTCCTGCTGTTGAAAGCAATTTGGTTAATTTAAAACATTGTAGCATATTATTAGATATATATGTTGGTTGCTATCTTGTTACGTTGACCTGTCTTTGTTATCTTCACTCAGGAATTGCCTCAATTAGTTGTTCTTTAGGCAAGTATATTTTGTAATTTTTTTGATTAATGATTGAGGTAGGAGGGTCCATCCCACTGTAGACAGTATTACCCCTGGTCAGGTAGTTATATATAAGAAAGGTATGGTGATGTATAAAAATGGTAAATGAGCAAGCTGGTAAAGGAGGCAGGGATCAATATCATTAAGCAGTTTTCTTCCATGGTCCTGCCTATATTTCACCTTCCCACAAAGATCCTCTAAGATTATGACATGTTATCCAAAACAATCCTTCCCTGCCCAAATTTATTTTAGTCAACCTATTTGTCTTAAGAATAGAAAAAAAAGAAAACCCTAGGACAATAAAGTTTCTCCGATTCTTCAACTGCACGTCATAACCAATTATATTTCACACTTTCCCTGATGACTCAACCTCCCAGATGCTCTTAGGTTTTCCAATCCTTTATTATATTGTGCACTATTGACCAAAATACTTGAAATAGTGTTATTTTATATATATTTTAAAAATCTCATTTATGCATTGTGGGGTGTAGATATTTTGCTATTGTATTGGAAAACTGATTAAATCTCAATGCATCATGCTTTTAATGAACTCACAAAAAGTCCACAAACTCTATCTTTCTTGTACTGTAAATATTTAAGTAGCAAATGAAAATATTAAATGGCACAGCATCTTACTGCTCTCTTTCTTGGTGTAGGTGACAAATTTTAGAATGATGCATTTGAAGAGGGTAAGGCTGAGAAGATATGAAATCAGAATTCCATTATCTTGTGTTGGAGGACACTGTCTCTACATACAAGTGATGCTAAAAGTTTCAGTCACTAACAGTGGGGGCTTTTAAATTTGGATGTTAATAAATGGATTAATTCAGTCCTGGCCTGAGTTGCTAAAGAATCACCTAACTCTTGTTCCTAGCCATGTTCTTAGCTAGCATTTGTCATCTTCTTATGGCAATTCCCTGCTCTTGAGTAAGACTGTAAGATGGTTGGTTGTAACTGTTAAGCACCTGTTAGGACAAATACAGTTATTTCTTAAACAACTAAGCTGATATTTTTGTCCAGAACTTAGGAATGTTACAAAGGATAAAGATGAACAAAACTGATTTAATGCAAGAAATCCATATTTCCTTAAGTCTTGGTGGCAACTTCAAATATAACCTCATTGCCATGTAAGCTATCTTGGCTCCTACATAAACACAAATTTATTTTAACTTTTCTGTGTTTTGTGCTGGCTCCTAGAAAGTTAACAAGCTTCTCCATTTAAAGTCAAGAGATATGTGTGGCTGTTGTAGACCATTTTCTTATTATGAACCAGAATACTAGTTTGCTTATTTTTAGTATTTTGATACCTACTTTAATGTTATGTAATCTTATAGCTTGCATTTCTCTCATGTAGTATCATCATCAACGTTTTGAAACTAGATGATTATTTTTCTAAATTTAGTTTAAAACCTAATTAGCTTTGACCAAGTGAATAAGATAGATCAACAGAAAGGAGATTATATTCACATTTTGTGTGGTTTTATATTATTTTTAATATTGAAACATTTCTTACTGTTGCTTTCCAGCAGCTGTTTTCTCATATATGTGCTGATTTTCAGCTTTTGTTATGGACTCTCTTTTTCCTAAGGTTTCATCATTTTTATGGCTTTTGTTATTGACTAAAATGTATAACACAAAAACACAATATTTCTTGTACTTAACATTTGACAAAAATGCAGTGTTTGATGATCTCCATAATATGACTGACTCAAATGCTATTTCTCCAGGAAAACCAATATTTCTCAATCTCAGAGATCAGTAAGGATATGAAACATTAGCTAATGTGCCAGTGTTCATCATTGCAAAACCTCCTGACTGCAGAAGATTTTGCTGATAGTGGCTAAAATGGATGTGGTCCATAAGCCCAATTGCTTTTGATACCCATCTAATCATACTGAGTACTCCTCCAGGTCATTTAAAAGTTTAAGACTCGAAGAACTGTATGATTCTTGCAGAAGACTATTTTCTCTACTATAGCTCTGTATGCTAGAAAGTTCTTTCCAAGTGATTTGTTTTTATTTCTTTGTGACTTCCCTTTATTGCTCCTATTACACCCTTGGGTGTCAGATACAGGGAATTCCTACCTTTCTCACTGGACCTCACAGCATTTCACCACTGAGTCATCTCCCTTTTATTCTCATAAACAGCAAATATAACAATAGAAACTTACTTCTATAAAGAACTCCATTGCTCAATGCAGTATTACTATTATTACTATATGATGAAAATATCATAGCTTACTTCAAAGAGGACAGAGTCCGTAAGTCAATTGTTTTAACTGCTTACAGTCTGTGAGATCTGTGGAAATTAGTTACATTTTTCTTCTATAATGCTCTATGATTAAATAAAAATAATATGGTATTTAAAACAACGCTTTGCATATCATATCACTTGAGATGCACTAAAAAGGCAAAATTTTAAAATACTCTGGGGCTAGAATTAGTACTTTGAAGTAGTTTTCACCTTATACTATGTTTATCTCTACTTTTAAAAATTATATCTCTTCTCATTGTTAATTTCAAATGCGGTAATAGCAAATTTATATCTCCAGGAGCATATGAAGTTCTTTAATTGTTACATATATAGTTTATTATTTTCTAGCTCTGACAGAACTATAATAATACAGGCATACAGATTTTATCCATATGAAGTAAAATACTTTAATAAAGTTACAAATTTTATAACTTTGAGCAATTATATTAATATTTCTCATTAAAGTATCCTTGGTTCATTTTTTTCCTGCTTATGTTTCCTTCCTCATTTCTACTTATTTCTACACGCTGTTTTCCACTGTATCTTTATACATTATGATTTGTTGTTGTTACATCTTTCCATAGTATGTATAGAGCATGGAACATTTAACAGGGGCTTGAAGAATGTAAAAATACACAAAGATATCTCCCCCATTAGTATAACTGCATACAATAGAATATATGTGTAATAATTACCAAGCATTTCTTTGTAAAATTTGCATCATAATGTTTAATGAGCATTATAACACTGACAGATCCCTGCCACCAAAGCAAAATGCAATTTACAAATTAAAGCTCAAGAAGAGAACAAACCCAAATATAAATGCACTGAAAATGAATACTGGAAAACAAAAGAGGACTATGCCAATATTATGTTAATATGAATTCTATAACTCCTATTTATTATGTTAATTATATAACACTCATACATTCTTTATAGACAGATATTAACTCAGAACCACTAGTAATTAGAAAAGTAGTGTGTTCTTCTAAATGCTGACCTCTAGTTGATCCAGCACCATTTGTTGAAAATGCTGTCCATTTTCCACTGGGTGGTTTTAGCTCCTTTGTCAAAGATCAAGTGACCATAGGTGTGTGGGTTCATTTCTGGATCTTCAATTCTATTTCATTGATCTTCCTTCCTGTCTCTGTACCAATACCATGCAGTTTTATCACTATTGCTCTGTAGTACAGTTTGAGGTCAGGGATGATGATTCCCCCAGAAGTTCTTTTATTGTTGAGAATAGTTCTTGCTATCCTGGTTTGTTTGTTATTCCAAATGAATTTTCAAATTGCTTTTTCAATCTCTATGAAGAATTGATTTGAAATTTTGATGGGGATTGCATTGAATCTGTAGATTGCTTTTGGCAAGGTGGCCATTTTTACTAAATTAATCCTGCTAATCCATGAGGAGATCCTTGGTCCCATGAAGGCATGAAGTGGGAGGGGGGAATTTGAGGGTGGGGAGGTGGCAGTGGGGAGGGGAGGTAGGTGGGAGTACATCCTCATAGAGGCAGAAAGAGGGGGGATGGGATAGGGGGTTCCTGGGTGGTGGTGGGTGATGGGGTAAGCAGATATAATCTGAAATGTAAATATAATATCCAATAAAAAAATCGAAAAAGAAAGCAAGTAAGCAAGCAAGCAAGCAAGCAAGCAAGCAAGAAAGAAAGAAAGAAAGAAAGAAAGAAAGAAAGAAAAGTATTGTGTACCCAGTCATTTCTACTGAATTTTATCTTGTTTTTTTTTTTTTCCTTGAGTCTCCTGCACTCCTCAATGCAGACTCCTGACACCTGATGATTGGACACGTAGGTCCATCAAAATAAGGAGTTTTGAAAGACATTTAGTATGTCAAGTTTGGAAGACCACACTTGAAGTTATACATAGACCACTTATTTGTTATCAAAATCTACCATGTCTCTTTCCTTTGGCTCTTAATTTTTCTCATTCTAAGAAAAAGAATTTCATTTCCAATGAATAAAGGGAATTTGTTGGGAGCCAACTTTAGTAGAAAGCGGCTAGCTCAACTTTGCAGCCATCTGGAACCATATAACCTGATGAAAGACTTGGTTTTCAAAAGCCTATAACAGCTGAAGCACACTCTGATAAATATATTGTTTATCCCACATAGCTTGTTTTGCTATTTAGTGACCTCAGCTGTATGATGCACGTGGCATGAGTTCATGGGCTCCTGGCAGGGTTTCTAAGCTGCGCCCGGGAAGGGATTGGGGGCTCACCATCTTGACTACCAACTGCTAAGCATCCTGAGTAAACTGCTGTGAGAAGGAACCGGTTGTTCCTTGTCTTAATTCCTGCTGGTCAGGGTTGGCGTGGCACAGGAATTCATACTTTTTGCTTCTTTTTAAACTTTGATATGTAACAGTGTAAAATATTGATATGTTTATAAAAGTTTGAGTCAATGTCCTATAAGTCATAATCTAATATTAATTTATATTATTAATATTAACATTATTAATATTATTAATAACTATTAAGAAAGTTATTATTAATATTTGGTTTTTTAAAAAGTCTTATTGTGTGGAACATGGAGATCAAAGTATTTGAATGGTGAGGGAAGTTGCAAGAACTAAATGTATGACAAAAGCAAAACAGTTATGAACATGTACCAAAGAATACTGGTATAGACAATAGGAAATAAAAACCTTCATTGGAATCACAATGCATTGATTTTAAAATGATTCTAGGGAAAAAAACAGGAAAACCTAGTCTACATAATGTACTTTTGTGCTATCAAATATATAAATGTACTATGCCTGTGAACTATTGGCTCATGTCTATGATTATCAATATAGTTGTATAAAAATGATTCAAACTAAAACTGAAGCTCTTAATGGGAGGTTGAAGATCAGGTGTGGGGAAGGACAGGAGAGATGGCTAGATGTCCAAGGAAAACTTTAATTGACAGGGGTGAAAAGGTGGGGGCCATCTCCAAAAAGAGACAGAGACAAGGGAAGAGCCCCAGAATCAATGGGATAACCTTGGCTGTGACTATCTACACTGGGGATATGGGACCTGAGGAGATTATCTCATGTAGCTAGACAGAAACTCCAGGGAATGGATAAAGAAACCAACCCACCCACAAAACTTTCAATCCAGAATTTATCCTGTCTATAGGAAATGCAGTCACTGGTGATAGAGCAGAGACTGAAAGAATGGACAACCAATAATGTATCCAAATTGAGACCTATCCAATGTGCAAGCATCAATACTTAACACTATTAGTGATAGTGTTATGCTTGCAGACAGGAGTATATTGTCCTCAGAGATGTTCCACCCAGGAGCTGACTCAGAGAGATATAGACACCCACAGTCAAGTAGTGGATAGAACCTGGGGATTCTTTAGAACAATAGTAGGAAGGGAAGAACTATGTATTTCAAAGTGAATAGGAACTCCACAGGAAGACCGAAAGAGTCAACTAACCTGGACACTTGGAACTCTGAGTGTCTGAAGTACCACCTCAAGAATATACACTGACTGAACCTAGGCCTTTCCCCTGGACATAAGCAGCAGACATACAGCTTAGCCTTCATGTGGGGACCTAAAAACTGGAATAAGGACTATTGCAAACGCTGTTGCCTGTATGTTCCTTGGCTGCTTTGTGAGACCTCTAGGAAAAAAGAGGCACTTAGCCTTGCAGAGACTTGAAATGTCAAAGTGGTGTGGGAGGTAACCAAGGGACATCCTCACCTTCTCAGAAGAGAAAGTGGGGATTGAGCAAGGATTGTGGCATGGGGTAACTGGGAAGAAGTCAGTGATTGGAATGAAAACTGAATAAGTAAAAATTAATTAATTAATTAATTAATTAATTAAAAGATATAAAAATTAATTTATGTCATCCTTTTATATGTTGACAAAGAACTGAGTTAACCAGATTCAGAGTTTTCTGTGTATTGGAAACGTGTTCTGCATTGACCTTGGTAGAACATGGGCTCATCTGTGGTCACCATGATCTCATCCTTTATTAGATTACCTGGGACTGACATTCATGCTATCCATTGAAGAGCTGAAAGCAAAATCTCCAAGGTAACAATAAGCACATATTTATAGGCCACATTATATACAGGATTGGTTAGCATTCAGCACTTGATGGTAAGACCTTATTGTTGACCATATCACATATTGAAGTATCCATTCTTAGTGGCTAGCTTTCTCATGCTGGCAGGTGCTATGCACACAACTGGTTAAAAAAATAATCACTATTCATACATATTTGTGAACTTGCCAGCTACAATAAAGAATTTTCGTGGTAAAATATATACCTTGGTGCAATAATGGACAGAAAATCATGGGAATAATCAACCCTGTTTTTATAGGATTTGTCATTCTGTCTGATATAAAGCCCATACTTGGACCATAATGAGCAGGCCAAGCATGTGTGTATGAACATGACATAGGATTTAGAGAAAGATCTAATACTACTCTACAAAGTGATTATAATATTAAACACACTTCTAATGACTGATTGCAATACCCATCAACTGATATATCTTATATTTAATAATTCTGCCTACCTTTTGAAATAGATGGTGATTAATGAAGGGACCCACAACTGGTGAATATCCAAAAAATAAGAAATATTTAAAAATAAGGAATATTTAACCCTAAATGGAATCTCAAATTTCTCTCCATCTTCTGAAGGCATAATGTGCATGAGCATTTTTCTGCATATATGCACATGACTCTTTGTGTCTTATAAGGCATACCAAAAACGACAGTATGGATGAGGTACCCTGAAAATATATTGTCCGAACTACATTTTGACTTGTTATATTTTTGCTGTTCAGACCAATGTTCTTAACTATTGTGCACATATTCAATTTAGCACTGGATTTGAGGCAAAATTAAAACGCTTTTTTAAAAATAATTTTCACGAATCTTTTCCATTGTCTTGGAACACATACGCATGTGCACTTATACAAAGGTTATACTGGCATTAACTCAAAACATTTTTGGGTTTTGATATTTAGCAGTTGAATAAACGTGATCATCTCACATTTTAGCTTCTTCCTTAGTCATGTGAGTGTAAGAAGAATAATATTTAAGATGTTCATATAAAATATCCAAAATATTAGAGAAGAGTGTTTTATACTGTGCAACAAAACTATACTGTCATGCACACATTGTTACTGGTATAGTCATTATTGCATCCAGCATTATTAAGTAAAGGAAGAAAATTCTAACATAATGTGGAGAACAGACTTCAAAATCTACCACTCTGTGATCGAGTCCTATATTCATCTGTAAATATGTTTCAGCCATAATTGATTTTAGTAGGCCATCTGCATTTCAGCCTTTTCAACTATTACAAGGAAACTATGTATATGAACAATTTTCATTATTCACATTAGATTAAACTGAATAATAATTCTAAAAAACATCTTTGAACACTCTCCGAGTACTCCACGAAGGCAATCTTCTATGACTATATTTATAATAACAGAATCTAGCTCTCATCATTTTCAAACCAGAATGAGAGTATTTTTGAAATAGATTAAACTACAAGGGGTTTGTTATTTTCTTTTTGAAAAAGGCAAGTGAACATTAATGTTCATTTGTATTTGCTAATATTTTATGTAAATAAACATAATCTATTAAAGGGTCTATTAAATAAATGAAATTAACCTTACAGTTACATATTTTGTTATATTTATCTATTTATTTATCAATATGCTATCTATCTTTCTATCTATCTATCAATTTACCTGTTTACTTATCTATCCTAAAATGGAGAGACTCACAGCTGTTATGGCAACATTTTGGAGGTCTGAAGGCAAGCCTAAGTAACTTGCCCTTCCAGTTTTACATAGTTTTCCATGGTTTCAGGATTTAGGGCTTGTATGGCCTCAGCTTTACTCACTAAGCCATATCTTGACACTTTGTAAGTCGTTTTCTGTTTTTTTTTTTTTTTTTTTTCTCTTGTTGGTTATTTTATTTATTTGCATTTCAAAATTTATCCCACTTCCCATTTTCCCCTCTGCAACCTCCCTATCCCATAACCCCTCCCCCTGCTTCTATGAGGGAGTTCCTCCACGCACTCACCCACTCCTGCCTCACCACCCAGGGGCATCGAGCCTCCACAGGACCAAAAGCCTCCCCTCCCATTGATGCCAGATAAGGCAATTCTCTGCTACATAAGCAGCTGGAGCCATGGGTCCCTTCATGTGTACACTTTGATTGGTGGTTTAGTCCCTGGGACCTCTTGGGGGTCAGGTTTGTTGGTATTGTTCTTCCTATGGGGTTGTAAATCACTTTAGTTCTTTCAGTCCTTCCCCTAACTTGTCCATTGAGGTCACTGTGTTCAGTCTGATGGCTGGGTGTGAGCAGCTACATCTATATTGGTCAGGCTCTGGCAGAGCCTCTCAGGGGATAGTCATACCAGGCTCCTGTCAGCAAGTGCTTCTTGATATTAGCAATAGTGTCTTGAGTTTGGTGTCTGCAGATGAAATAGATCCCCAGGGTGGGGCAATCTGTGGATGCTTTCCTTTAGTCTCTGTTCCACTCTTTGTCCCAGCATTTCCTGTAGACAGGAATCATTCTGTATTAATATTTTTGAGATGGCTGTGTGGCACATCCCTCAACCAGGGGCCATGCCTAACCTTTGGGTATGTATCTACAGGTTCTCTCTCCCCTTTGTTGAGTATTTCAGCTAATCTCATACCTGTTGTGTCCCGGGAGCCTCTTGCTTTCCTGGCATCTGAGACTTTCTAGTGGCTACCCCCAGTTCCTTATCCTCCACTGCTACACACCTCTGTTCAAATTCCTGACCCTCTGTATATCTTCCCCATATTCTCCCATACCTGATCCTGTCCTTCATTTTCCTCAGCCTCTCTCTCTGTCTCAGGTCCATTCCTTCCTCTAACTCTATTATTTTGTTCTCCTTTCTAAGTAGGACTGAAGCATCCACATTTTGGTCTTCCTTCTTCTTGAGCTTTAAATGGTCTATGAGTTGTTTTGTGGATATTCTATGCTTTTGGGTTAAATATTGTTTTATTCACTTGGTTAATATGTGTTAGAACTAAATAAGTCTCTGAAAATGAAATTGGAAATTTAATATTGCCTATTCATATTTCATATCAAACTAATATGATATACACACATTCAAATTGAGTATGTAATTTAGTACATAGTCATTTTTTCCCAGGGCTACTTATTAGAAAAATCCAAGCCCCATTCGAAAATTTAAATTAAACCTGCTCCAGAACATCTTTAATTTTCTCAATTTAATTTTCTCCTTCAGTAAATTATTGAGTTGGCTATCCCATAGTGTTAAATTATTTTTTGACACTATGTTTTTAAAAATATAGTACCATTTATTCTTTTTTTTCTTATTTATATTTTTGCTTTTCCTTAAAAGCCAAGATATTTCCAATGAAGGTGATGGCCCATAGAATTAATTTCATGGAATTATCAACTACAACACAAACGTCAAATCAATTGGTACAATAATTGAAGTTGCAAAGATCATGATTTTAGGAATGCATAAAATGATAACATCTCATTGAAAGACTAAATGTCAAATGAGAAAAAACTCAAATAGTAACTAAAAACAACCAGAACTAAATTAAATTAAATTACATATATTATCAACTTCACTTTTATGACTACAGTGTGTTGCTACATTGCCCTCATTTTCTTTTAATCCAGAAAAGAGACATTGGTTTAGAGAAATCTCTCATTGCTTTTGAGGAATCAACATATTTTATATCAAATTATTTTAGCAAAAAATTAAAGAAACAAATGGAAGAACATTATTGCTTTTAGCAACATTTTATTCTTCAGATTCTAACATGGAAATATTTTTACCCATGTACTAATATTTTTATTTTCTTTGATAATAACCTGACTAGAACACTTTACTCACAAAGTTCTCAGTGAATACTTTCATTTGTAGTATATTTTTGTAAAGGATTCAATGAAAATGTTTGAAGTAAAAATAAAATTAGAAGTTAATGAAAATTTGTTAAGTTTAACAAAAGAAAAGTTGTTTTCTTAGTAAGGCTAAAATTAATAGAGAAACCCAAGAAAATAAGCACAAAATAAATGCATGAAAATGAATTAATAATGATAATACAAATAAAATTAATCTAGAAGATAACTCAGTAATTAAAGTGTCTTTCATTAAGAATGGAAACTTAAGTTCAATTCCAGCAATGCACATAAAAGCTGACAAGTCAGAAACTTGTAGATCCTTAGGGTTTACTAATCACCAAAGTCAGCCTACTGGTGACTTCTAAATCAGAGAGAGACCATGAATCAAAAAATAAAATAATATCAATCCCTACTTTTTAATACAGAGTAAAAATTAATATAAAAATTTATTCTTATATATAACAAGTGAACAGCACCTGAGGGAAGTCATAAAAGGTTGATTTCAGGTCTTGACACATGCACAAACCCTTGAGCAAATATCAGCACACATATATATCCCATACATAAGAATATGTACATCGAAGTAGATACAAATACACATTTATTTTCTCTGGTCAGAAGAGATATATAAAAAAGAAATTGTAATTACAACTTAGCAGATAATACAAAACTAATTGGTAAATCCTGTCAACAATCTGGAGCATTAAGTTAGAAAAATTAGACAACAGGAAACATATTCATAAGAAATACAATTTGTAACATCTGACTCAAGACGAAATGAACTCCAGAATGATGTGTTTACAAATTCAACATGACAGAATTGTATTTTGATATTTCTGCATAGAAAACAATAAAGTATGTTTTAGAGAATATCAGTATTCTGCTGAGGCATATGTCTTGGTCTTATACTAGCATTCTGGAGACAAAATAAACTAGCCACAACTCTTTCTATGGGAATAATATAACCGTAATTACTGTCCTACCACAGGAATGTGAGAAATGATAATTAAAGGATTGTATTGTTCATGAATAGGGATGGAAAAGTCCATGTAACTTCAGCAAATCTTCTAATGCTGCACATAGGACAGTAAAGTAATTGGTAAGTGGCTGCCATCCAGCAGCTATCTCCCTTTCTGTGTGAATAAAAGGTAATTATACCCCTTCCCCCAGTAAGGGAGCAGAAGGAAAAATCAGAAAGGGGAAACTAACTTTTAAAGAAAAGGCACAATAATCCTATTTTGAGAAACAAGATAAATTTAGGTCACTAGTGATTTAGATTTCTCTCAGCTCAGTAACTCTTGATCTAGACAATAAGAGAAGGCTTGATGATCTAGATTATTTCTAAAATATTTCCTATTTTCCTGTAAACCCATGGGTTGAGATTTCTAAATGACAGCTATGATACACATTGTGCATGTACATCTAAACATGAGCATAAAAGCACTGTTCACTTGGTATCAATGCATAGGGATGTATTTTTAAATAACACAGGAGAAGCCTCTTATGAATAGTTTTGTTTTTAGAATTTTCTTCTTTTTTGAATATTTTTATTAGATAATTTCTTTATTTGCATTTCAAGTGTCATTCTCTAACCAGGTTTCCCCACTGAAAACCCCCTGTAATCATGAAACATTAGTGAATTAGTGAATAACATGTGATACACTTTTACTGAAAATCAACACTTAATGTCTTTCAATTTTTTTCTTAGACACATGAACTTCTTCAAATGTCAAGTCTTATATTGAAATAAGATGTGAACCCCTCAATTAATAAAAAAAATAATGGTAAAGTCCAGTAAACAGCTATGGGATACAGAAACAAATCTATTGTGGAGTATTTACTTATTGTTCATAAGAGTGTGTGTTTAGTCACTAACAAAACACACACACACACATACACACACATACACACACACACACACACACACACACACACACACACACCAAAGAAATAGTATTACTAAACAAGAATCAGTAAAATTTAAAATTTATAGAGCAAGGATTTCGGTCTATTTTAATTTATTTATATCTCAGCACCAGAAATAGTTTCCTAGACAAAGCAAGCAATAAGTAAATTAATTTTTAATTGAACTAATAAAATGAAAGCTTTTAATTTGAAAAAATGGTATCTATACAATGTATAATATTAATAAACAACCAACTAAATGAGCAAGTTACAATCTTTGTTTCAGTAGGGTAACTAATAAATATTAAAATATTCTTTGTGTCTTATTCAATTTTTCACTGGAGATTTTATGCAGCAAAATATAAAAACAACACACAATAAATACACAGAAAGGGAAAACAGAGTGTAAAACTTCCATTATTTTTAAATAATGATTTTCTACATGAAACAGAAACATCAACAATTTATTGTAAATAATTGAAGATGTTAGATTTTTCAGTGGATAAAAGATTTAAAAAGTCAATTTTATTTCTGAACTTTAGTGCTAAACAAACATTTTGAACACATATTCTATGATATGATTTACAGAAGCTATAAAAGCATTTTATTTGAAAATAAATTTAGCAAATGATATATAGTTTTTACAATAAATAATGAAACTGCAATAAACAGCATTATAGAGGATCTAAAAATTGAATAGATATCTCATGCTTAAAAGTCTTAATATTGTGCAATGCCAGTCTTCTTTAATAAATGCTAGAATTTCAATGACAGATAAAAGACTCCTAATATATATTCCCATATATATTTTGTAGCACTTAAAAAATTATAAGTTTATAAAATAGGCACAAAACTATCTTGAGGTAAAGCCCTTAAATGTAGGCAAGTAATGATAGAAATCAGTATTATATCTCCCCATGTGTATGTGTGTGTCTATGCATGTGTATGTACATATTCATATATTTGAAATCAGGCTATACAAGTCACAGTGTGTATGTGGAGGTAAGAGGACTATTTCAGGTCCCAGACTCCCACCTTTTTAAAAACAGGGATTCTTTAATTTTTGCTGTGTGTATCAGACAAGGTAGCTTTCAAGATTCCTGAGATCCTCATGATCTCACCTCCCATCCCATAATAGGAACATTGCAATTGCTGATATGTGCTACCTTTTTGGCTTTACATGGGTTTTGCAGATTCAAACTCAGGTCTTTACACTAATACTCCAAGTTAATTGCCTATTTCTTCATCTCCCCAGTCCATAAGTGACTCTTGTAGTTATAATAGAATTGTATGGTGTTGTTATAGAAATATAGTAATATGTATTCAAGTCAAGATATCACAGAATACAATCATTATTTTTAAAGTTTACACAATGAAATAAATGATGCAATGGAAAATTAATAAGCTGGATTTGATGATCCAGGAAAATTGCAAGTGGAACAGTAGATAACTACTCATAAGATTTGTCAAAAGAAAATATTTTTAATGATTTTTTTAGAGTTTTCTTAGAGTTAGTATTGTTTTTGATAAAATCAAAGACAAAAGCAACTTGGGAAGAAAATGTTTGCTTGGATTACATATCCTGAATCTTGAAACACATTCCACTGAGGTAAGCTAAGGCTGAAACCCAGAACAGTTAGAAACCAGGAATCAAGAGAGGAGGCTTGCTCCTCATGGTCTGCATGTTTTCTTCTGTAATTCTAGAGTGCCAGGCCAGAGAAGGCAAAACCCACAGTGAGCTGGGCCTTCCTGATCAATCACTAATTAAGATACAACCTACAGGCATGACTATAAAGCTCTAAATTATAGAGCCATTTTCTAAAGGAGGTTATCTCCTCTCAGGTGACTATAGCTGATAGAAACTTAACATAAGACTAGCAAACACATCTCTGAGGACACAGAGTGATTTGATTTGTGTATAGATTTGACTTTTTCCTGAAAATCACTATATATTAAAGTATTTTAAGACATTAAGACTATTAGCTGTCTAGCTGATGTTGCATTTATTTTGTTATATATTATACATATTATATATTTGTATATATATATTATACATATTATATATTTGTATATATATATGCATCTATACATATTTACGTCCCAACCCTCTACCACTATCAATATTAGCATCTTAGGTTTGTTGACACCTTCCAAAGATAAACAAATTTTTTAGTGGTCCACTTTTTATTTTTCATACAAGCACTAACAAGACTTTCTCTTTATTTTCCAAACCCAGCCACTTGAACGTTATTCAGTAAATTTAACTTTTAGTCTTTATAAGATTATTTGTATCTTTCTTCATAAGTAATTCATGGCAAAATCCATAAAAATATCATTACAGTACATGGAACGTATAGCTAATTATTTCTTCTTTTACCTAATGATATATTTTTTAAAAAAGCAATAAGGTTCATAATGAATAGTCACCTGTGATTTATTTATTATAGTGTAGAAAGCTGTAGTCATAGCATTTTTATACAGTAAAAATATAATTTAAATATCAGTAACATATTTATATAGATGTATATGTCAATAGAAGCAAAGGATTTATAAAGTTTTAGAAATCATTTAAAGTAAAATGATAGTATATAACTAATTCAAAGGAGCATTTACTTATTAATAGAAGTGAACTTTGGAATTTATAAAGATATGTTTACCTAGACAAATCTAGTTTTGTAAACTTTAATTAATTAGCTTCTTCAGAGCTCATTTTGCCTGTTTGCATTAAATCATATTCCACAGTGCATGTAGAAGGCTAGTAAAAATTTCATTGTCAGGTATTAAAAAATAAATAATTATGAACCTGTATGTGCAGTTTTAAAACAACTATTAGGTGCTTGTATACAGACTACTTTAGTAGATGTCAGCCTCAGAATTCATGCAGTTGTCTGAGATTTGGCAGGTAATTCCGGCTGTGACATTTCCACCATCCTCAACAGTGAAACAAATCAGTCAACTGGCAGCTCTGAAGACAGTAATCTTATGAAGCCCAATTAGTACGCTAGTTGCCAAATAACACATCCTGATGAAGGCAAGTCTTGGTGACATTTTACAGATACACTATCTAAAAGGAGGCCCAACCTCATGCCAGCCTTCTGCAGAGCTGCATCTCTCTCAGGATCTGTGCTATTTCAAAATCATTGGCAAATGTAAGAGCAAAGTCAGTCTTGAAGAGTATTGCACAAGCCTTAGCAACACCCATTTGACACTTGCACTAGTCTAAATGAATCTTAGCTTTGACTAGGTTTCAGAGACACAAGGATATATGAAGTTAATCTAAATCTGTATGTTCCAGTGCAACTTTCACATGAATTAATCACATAGAATATAACTCTTTAAGTATGCAGAATACTTTTACATGAAATAAGAAAGCCAGTCCTTATATAAAGAGATTAATCATTGGAGGAAGATAAGGTGTTCATTTTTATGTTTTTAGTTTTTCTTTGTATGAGGGTCACAAGGAACAATAAGAGAGAGAGAGGCGCTCCCGGATGAAATATGTCCTTCCAAACAGAAGAGAGATCCAGCCTCTGACGAACTGTACTTCAAACAGCTGTGTACAAGCATATTTATTGATTGTTATACAAAACTTTTTTTGAAAGTAAAACAAGTTTCTCATACCAATATCTAGATCTGATCTACACATTTTTTGAAGTAACATCTCCCACCTTTGCATTTTAATCCTGATTTGTACTATTCGCAATACTCAATAATCCAAAAAATTCCAGGTTTTCCAGAATTATAGTGTGACTAAAGTCAAGGAAAGGTTGTAAAGGTCCCTCCAAAGAAACAATGCTATAAATCACAGAATACAATCATTGTTTTCTACAATGATTTCTCCAAGATCTAAGCACTTCTAGAAAATAACTATTCTTTCTTATATTTACCCTATATACAGTGTCTCTATTAATTTTTCTTCTACACACTGAAAAATAAAAAACATTTAAACTATGGAATTTGACATTTTTAGCTATTCAGTAGTTGTCTAACCTGTTGAACAATCGATTGTTAGAAAAAGTCTATACTATTTTGTCTTCTCCTTTCATGTATTTATTATAATTTCTTTGTAATAACATAAGAAGAATTGTAGTCATTTTGTTGAATAAAATGATTTAGGATAAGAGATAATTAGTGCACAGTACCTGTTAGGTGGAAATTTAAGGAGCTGGTCTCATACAAAATGAGAGATTGGTGGCCAAGGGGAAAGTGTGGAAGGATGAATGAATGTTATCAGAGTGTGTTAAATCATAGCCTAGTAGTTGCAGTAAGCTTGGATGCACAGTTGCAAAGTAGAACTACTTTAGTAAACCTTGTATAGTAGGGTGACAACAGGTAATAACTATGTCATATATCTTGAAAACTTGTAAGAAATAATTTATAATACTTTTATTATTGTATACCAATTTGTGAAAATGTAGATATATTAAAATGTATTTAATTATTACACAATGTGTACATATATCAAAACAATATAATGGAACACAATGAATTTGCCAATTTTTGTGCTTTTATTTGTCATTTAAATTTAATTAAGAATAACATTCTCCAGATAATTATTAAGTCTCAATTAACAGATGTATCTGCAAATATAGGTTTACTGTTTTTTATTATTATTATTATTATGAAAACACTGCTAAGAATGCATTTCTGGATTCTTGGCACAAGTGGATTCAAGAAATTCAAGGTCATACCACATAAATATCTCAAAATTAAAAATTAGATATTGGATAATTAGAAAACAAAATGATGAGCACAAAATGAACTCCATAAATAAGAGATCAATATATGAGTCAGAGATAATTCATAGAATACAAATTTAGAGAGTTCTATTTTACTTGTGATATACTATCCGAAAATCAATGAAAAATATAAAAAAAAAAACATAGCTGAGAAAAATTCAATTTAGTTTTTGCTTTAAGGAAATGTTTAGATCAACACACATTTACTACAAATATTCAAATTTATTGGTATTTCTCAAAGAAAAGTAGCATTTCTATGTGAATTGCTTCTGAATTGTTCAAAGATCTTTGTTAAAGATATGGTTAGTGGATAT
The DNA here is from genome assembly GCF_011762505.2 of Arvicanthis niloticus. Taxonomy (NCBI): domain Eukaryota; kingdom Metazoa; phylum Chordata; class Mammalia; order Rodentia; family Muridae; genus Arvicanthis; species Arvicanthis niloticus. Next base: position 57,921,859 of record NC_047664.1, on the reverse strand, counting down.
CAAGAACTAAAACTCTTTGTAAAGTAAATTTTAGAGAGGAGAGGTATAAACAATACTATTTATTTTAAAGACATTATAAAAACTTTGGTTCATTGAAATTGTCTGTCCCATCTTAACCTTTCAATTGGTAAGTATTCATCAGCATTTGAAGTTAGGGGAGAATATCAGTGCTAGACTCTGGATAAAATTAAAGAATTTTGCACCTATATGCATGTCTAGAACATATTCAGAGGTGCTATTTGATAATTGGCTGGCAATGAGGAATATATGCAGAACAATGTTACTTAGACATTGGGAGGTCATGATAAATTCTAGCTAGCAATAAGCCAAGGCCCCATTATTCTGAAAAATAGGTTTGGAGCATTATAATAGAAATGTTACAATTCACACTTGTAGGTAATGCAGCTGGGAACGCTGAGAGTTCCTCCACTTAGAAGTTAGGTATGGCAGCTGCAGCTACAGTGGCTCATTAAAAGCCTCCTCCACGGTTCCTCATGGGCGCAGTCCCAATGGCAAGAGAAAGTCCATGGGTTTTTATAGGCTTTAATGTCATGGCGGATGGTGGATGGATCTGGATGCACCCCCCTGAAACCCAGGGCAGACCTGAGTTAAATAGGGAGGGAGAGTTAAATAGGGAGGGCGAAGGGGCTGAGAAAGAATGCTTAATTGGCTCCATCCTCTGGCCTTCAGGCATCTCATTAGTATGTAAATCTCTCTAGGGCCTGTGGGAGGGGTTGTTGGAGGGCTGAAGCTAAATGAAAAGAACCAGGGCCTGGGAGCAGAGCTGAACTCCTGCCATCCAATAATGGTCCGGGGTTCCAAGCTTGTTCTTGACTAAGCATCCAGCTGCTTCTCACAGCCCACCACCCCTCACACACTAGTTTTTAGAATCAACTCTGTATACAGTTGGAAATTCATACATACACTATGTATACCAGTGACTTCTGCCTCAAGGGCAATTTAAAAATTGGTTGTCATGGCTCTGCTTATATTCCTAGATACCTGCAGGCACCAAGAACATCCAGGTGAGACCCCTGTCTTCACTCCACAGTCCTCTGCCTGCCAGATTTCAATAGGGCATACTCAGTAGCAGTGAACGAGCCCTGTTCTCTGAGCTCCATCTTCCAACCATAGACCTGCCTGCATTCCCAGACACATGCTGGGACATACTCAGCAGCTGTGAGCTCTGCCCCAATTTCCTGAACTTCATTTTCCTACCCATGACTCTACCTGAATTTAGGAAGGCCTGCCAATGCCAGGGAAAACCAGTTTTAATAATACATACCAAAAGGCTTCAAACTATACACGGATTGTGTCCCCCCGTCCCCATTTTCCTTCCAGCCCACAACTCTGTTTGCATTCTTGAAGGCCTGCCAACAGGGACAAGCAGATGGCTAAAGGCCAACATAAGAATGTAATCAGTAAGACTCAGGGCAATATGTCATTATCAGAACACAGCTATTGTATCATAGCAAGCCCTGGTGTATTATAACATAGCTAAAGCACATAGCTGAAACTCAAGAAAATGACCTTAATACAAATCAGGTGAAAACAATAGACGCCTTTAAAAAGAAAATGAAAAAAATTACTTAAAAAAACACAGGAGAATACAATCAAACAGGTGAAGGAAATAAATAAAACTGTCTCAGAAATAAAAACAGAAATAGCAGTAATAAAGAAAACACAAAGTGAGGGAATACTACAGATGGAAACTTAGGAAAGACAATAGGAAATACAGATGCAAGCATCACTAACAGAATATAAGAGAAGCAAGAGAGAATCTTAGGCAAAGAAGGCACAATAGAAGAAATAGATATATCAGTCAAGGAAAATGTTAAAATCTAAAAATTTTGTGGCATAAAACCTCCAGAAAATCTGAGAATCTATGAAACTACCAATTCTAAGAATAATAAGACTATAAGAAGATTGCCAAATTTATAGTACAAAGAATAATTTCAAAAAAATCATAGAAGAAAAATTCCCCAGCATAAAGAAAGGGATGCCTATAAACATACACAAAATTTACAGAATATCAAATAGACTGAACCAAAAAAATGTTCTCCTATGACATAATAATCAAAACAGTTTAATGCCTTGCTTTTACTTTGACTCTTTGTGTTTATTGTATTGCTTGTTCCTTGACTATTTGCATCTATTGTATTGCTAGACCCTCAACCTAGAACTGACCTTAATACATGCATGTAATCAAAATGACATAAAAGCATAAAGAAGAAGGGGGGGACCAAATAGGGGGTTCTAGGGAAGTGGAAATGGGGAAAGGAAATGACATCTGTATGGTAAATAAATAAAATAGCCAATAAAAAAATTTTAAAAATTAAATATAAGCTGTGAGGGAAAAGACCAAGCAACGTATAAAGGCAGACCTATCAGAATTACACCTGACTTCTCACCAGAGACTCAGAAAGCCAGAATAACCTAGGCAGATATCTTGCATTCTCTAAGAGACAACAGGTGTGAGTCCAGACAATTGTACCCAGCAAAACTTTCAATCATCATAGATGGAGTAAATGAAATATTACATGACACATCTAAATTTAAACAATAACTTTCCACAAATCAAGCTCTACGGAAGATACTAGAAGGAAAAGTCCAACCAAAGAATTTAACACACCCAAGAAATCATAGGAACTAAACAATTACACAAGAGCAAAACTAAAATTAGGGAAACACACACATATACACCACCACCACCACCACCAAGATTAAAACAACAGGAATTAACAATCATTGGTCATTAATACCTCTCAATATCAATTCTTTTGATTCTCCAATAAAAAGAGACAGGCTAACTACAAAAGTAGCTTTTAGTAACCAGATTTAATTGTTGTCATAGAGGCTTACTGTTGAATAAACTCATCCTTTCTAGTTCTTTCTCAATTCTAGCAGGCTGCTTCAACTCAGCTGTTCTGGCTCAAACTCATCTCTAAGATGACTGATTCAAACTGGGTTCCACGTGCTTCTGAATGAATTTCTCTGTGTGACATCAAACTAACTGGCAATTTGTTCTAATCTTCTGGCTCCTTCACATTCTCTGGCATGGCTGCTTCCTTCTCCAAACTAAATTTACCTATATTATTTGGGATTAAAGGTGTTTATTAAGGGCATGCCTGTATTCAAGATATATCATACTGTAATCCAAGGTGTGTCTGCATTCCAGCTGGATCACTTAGATCTAGAAAGTCTTTGGATATGGTCTCTTTCTAGAGCAGCAATATCCCTGGAATAAAATTTCTCTACAACTAAAGAGCAACTAGAAATTATTATCTCCCAGCATGCTCTTTATGTAACTCATTCTGAGTTAAAAATTACCAATAAAATTGCCTCACACAGAATTTTAGAAGGACAAGAAGAATCACTCTAAGCAAGGTGATATTCTTGAGAATTTTGAGTGAGGTATGATAACTTTCCTGCAGTTCTTTAGATTTACAATTTTAGTGCACAGATGCATTCTTGACATTCACCCAATTCAGTGATCTCAACTAAGATGTTTTCTAAAACCATTTGTCCTTTCTTCAACTAACGTTTTCAATAACTGTACAAAATATACTTGCTACTTTCTAAGGCTATTATATTTGAAAAACAAAGCTTATGTATTATATAGAGTATCTGCACTGATGCAATAAAAACATTTCTGCAGCTAAGCTGTCTTGATATCCGTAGAAAGCCCCATTCTATCATTGACATTGACTGATCACCAAAATTCCTAGTAGAATTATGGACAATTATCAATGAAATATCTACAATATTTGTTACTCTCACTATTGATGGTTTATCACTATATGATAAACAAGAAATTGTGTTTGGAAAAGAAAAAATGATAGGAGAAAATTATTATAACAGACTGATAGGTTGTTGGTACATGCTCTATAATGGTGAAACATTCAATAAAATTGTCAACTTAATGAAGTTATAGTTTAGGAAAGAACTTTCACAAAAGATTTTGGAAGCATTTGGTGTTTTCCCTGGGCTATATATTGGAAGTTATGAGAAAATAAGCCAAGAAAAAATTGGTTGTTTTCATGCAAATAAGAAAAGAAAGATGACTTATGGTTAGGGTTTTAAAACAGAAATTTCACTGTTTCCACCATTACCATAAAATTTTAAATAAAATTGATTTTTGACATTGTAAAGGCAAATTAAAATTGCTAACCTAGAAAATAAAAATATGGCTTTCACTTGCATTGATAAAGCCTTTTGACAATCAAGGTCATCTACCAATAAATCTTGTCAGATTAATGAGGGTAACAATAATAAAAACTGTCACTTTTCCTTTTTGACTGTTTATAAAACTCACAATTAAGTTGACAGAACAGTCCAAACATATTGAAGAAAAGAACTTTATAATGCATCTATGATCTAATTAGATCTAAGATCAATGTCTAGAAAATAAATAGTAACTGTAAAAGAACTGCTTGCATAGTGGTGAAAATGGAATTAAAAATAAGTAAGTATCTAGAAACCAAGTAATTTTATGAGACTTAATATATTAGCAAAGAAATTCTTACTCTAAGCCCAAAGTTTTCATTAGAGTTTGAGTTCATTCAACTTATGGTATCAGTATAAAAGAATCTTTAGACAGACACACATTAAGCAAATGAAGAAGGTTTCCAACTTATAAAGTCTAATTCATGTCCTTTTGACTTTATGATTCTGTTATAACACATGCATGTTCAGTAGAGACCATGATTCAAATTTTTTATTTTTGTATTGTTTCATGTGATGTTGAGCAGTATACAAAATTTTTTCATGGCAATGGTACTGGCAATAAACCATAATTTCCAGTAAATTCAGTAAATAATCAGTACTCTAGGTGTTCTAATACATACATGCATGCATACATACAATAGACAGATAGATGAATAGATAGATTATACACACACACATACATATGTATTGTTACCGATGGATGGATAGATAGATAGATAGATAGATGATAGATAGATGACAGAGAAAGAGATGAGAGAGAGAGAGACAGAGAGAGAGAGAGAGAGAGAGAGAGACAGAGACAGAGACAGAGACAGAGAAAGGGAGGAAAATGATTATTGATATACTGTATTGTTTTGTAGTCCAGGTATATTAAACTGCATTTCTAATTTATGGTAGATAACTATATGGGTGTAACTCTATTTTATTTTGAGAAGAAATTGATATTATCTTAGTAAAATAATAAGTGTGTAAAACTTCTAGGCAGTTTGAGTTCAATGAAACATGTAGTTCAGAATTAGAATCAAACCTGAGAGTAGTCTTACAATCCCAGTAAATGGGCTTTAGCAGTATAAGCGCATGACATTTGACTTTTAAAATCTATTTTAACATTGTTTATTTTTCATAGTAACATGTATTTTATCTACTTCACTTGAACAGTGTAAAATGATATATGGTGGAGTGAAATGTCATTATTATGTAGTCAAAACTAGTATATGAATAAGTATTGTATGAAAACTTTACATCTGAGAAAATATATTTAAAAAATGTCCAGTGTGATTTTATTAAGCCAAGATTGGAACTGGAGACATCTTACATGTTTCTCAACTAAAGAAATAAGCTGGTGAGTCATGGTGAAATCATAACACTGACTTTAGTGAAATAGTTAAGGAACAAACTGAAGTAAGTTACAATATACAATAAATATGTATAAAATCTATATTGATTTAATTATTTACACTGTGTTAGTGATATATATTAATTTAATAACTAACAGTGTATAGGTCTCAAAAATATTTCATGAGGTACATAAAAAAAGACAATATATAAAAATAATTGTTTTTCTACTTCTAACTCTATTATGGATATTTTGGTGTCACTGATAGACAAATCTATGGAATTTATTTTATACTACACATGTAAAATTTAATGTGAAGCTCAGCACAGCCATTCCCTCAGTGTCTAGACTATTTGCTAAACTTTGATGTGTGTGTTTTTATTTTGTTTACATGGATTTTTAATATAATTTTTAGCAAATTAAATTTTATTTAAAAGTATGAATACAAATATGGCTATACAAAAAGGTTACAATTTCTCAAACTATGCATTCAGCATAGTCTTTAACACTACTATGATGACTTCCTTGGTAGAGAGCAGCAAAAAGTGATGCTGATGAAAAAGAAAACTGACATATACGTACATAAAGATTTTATATGTATAAATGATGATAGTATATGATATATTCTGAGTGTAATGACTCTAAATTGAACTTCTGTGTTTTTATATATGACTCGGAATCCAGCCTGCTTGTTTTCGCAGAGGGTGCACAGAATAGTAAAGATTGATCAATCAGATGGAATGACAACTCAGAACTAGAACTGGGAAAAATGGAGTGAATATATGTGGCAGCTATGCAAAACATTGAAGTTAATGTTTGTAGTAGGCTGAGCCTCTTTGGGTATTGCTAAAATTATTTCACTTAGAGTTTCCAGGTGTACTTTCACAGGCTTCCTGTAGGATCAACTAGTAAAGGAAATGTAAGGAAATGTCTAGCCATCTGTGATGAATAAAAGTAAAGCATTGCATGCAGAGACTTATTACATAAAATTAGAATATAATATAAATGTTAAGAACCACAGCTATGTTAGAAAATTATGATGTTGGCATCTATAAAGAAGTAACTGAAACTTTTGAGAAAATAGTATGATAACCTAGTGTGTGTTGTGGAAAACTACATATGTAACTTCAGTTGAAATTACTACCAAAGACTGTAGACTTAAGAAAATTATAGTTTGTGGAGAGAATTATACTCTAAATTCTAGAAAATGAATGCATAAGAAATAATCTGTGGGATGATGATGATGATGATGATGATGATGTGTGTGTGTGTGTGTGTGTGTGTATGTACACAAGGGAGATTTATTTGGAAATATTTCAAAACATAAACCAAAATGAAGCTATTTTACAAGTGTAAAATTTGCGTTTAAAATTTGCTAACCTTCTAGTTAATAAGTCAATTTTAAAATAAAGCCTTTTCAATGTGTTCAAATAATCTTATCTTGCTTATGTTAACAATATCACTCCCTGAAGACATGAAATTATTAAATAAAAATTGAAGTACAATGCATAAGGCACTGACCTATAGATCATTGTTTATGGAAGCAGCAGAGGTATGCAAAACAGCATAGGCTATTTCCATTGCTGCATTATTCAGCATAACTGCATGACAAGACTCCATGTTTGCAGTCACATAGAAAATATCAAACTAAGTAGGAAACATCCTCACTACAGGCTAACTTTTGAAATGCTTAAGGTGCAATGCCGACTTAAAAAAAAAAAAAAAAAAAAAAAAGAGCACCTCAATGGTATTATTGCATGAAGCAATACTTACCTACTACCCAAAATGTG